>NC_139233.1:44784080-45157759 GCF_977018435.1 Lepisma saccharinum | reverse complement strand
TCTATTACTATTAAACATCTCTGTCTGTCCTGGAGTCTGGTGCGGGCATACCCAGTTTGCAACAAACGCCAAAAACAAATGCCAAAAGATCTAAACTTGGCCATATTAACCTAACCACATATGTACTGTAGGTTACAAATTGTTATATACAAATAAATATTAAATAATGCTGCTTTTTTGATAAATCTCTCTCTCTCTCTCTTTTATTCCGCTTATTTCTTTGCTTCCTTCTTCTCTCTCTCTCAATATCTTCAGAGTAAATAAATTGGGTATTTTTTTTACTTATTCAAAGAAACCGTATTACTTAATACAATCCTAATTGCCACACATACTGTTTACTCTCCTATTCCAAAGCTACTAAATGTGAGCGAAATAAAAGAGAGAGATGAAGAAGCAAGACAGAGCGAAAAGAGGGAAGAAAGATAAATAAGTAAGCTACGGTTAGCGGGAGGAAGATATTAAAAAAGCAAGACCGCGAAAAGGAGAGAAAAAAATAAATGAAGAAGCGAGAGGGAGAGAAGAAGAAGAAATGCAAAATAATGAAGGTAGACATACGGAAGAAGGAAGACAATAACCGTGAAAGGGAAACAAGCAAGACAAAGAAAGATAAAAGGGGAAGAGAGATGTATAGAATCAAGTAATGGGGAGAAATAAAGTGAAATAATAAAACTAGACACACACATAGATGGGAGAGAAAAATAAGGAGGAGAAACGAAGAGAAATAACGAAGATAGACACGGAGAGGGGTAAAAGTATAGAAATAAGTAACGGACAGAGAAAAGAGAGAGATAGAAGTAATGGAGAGAGAGAGAGGGGGAGGGATGAAAAGGGTATCGAAAAGAACATAAAGAAAGCGAAAGAAAAAAGAAAATCAGAGAAATAAGGGAGCAAACAGAATATTAATGAATATAGAAACCTTAATAATAAAAAAAGATACAAGAAAAGACAAATAAAAGAGAAGGTGAAATTAATTATGTAATATTTCCTTATTTCGGAGAGGGGAAGTGGCCCCCTAGACACTACCTGTGACTACTCCTGGCTGAGACGATACCTTTTCATGAAAACCAAGGCATGTGCGTGCCCATTTCGGTATTTCTCTCACTTTCCCGCCGCGGATAACCTAATAGTACAAATGAATGACTCATCGAAGAAGCAGAATTATTTAATACAACCCTTATTGTCACATATACCGTTTGCTCTCCATTTAAAAACTACCAACTCCGAACTCAAATTTACATTTTTAAGAAATTACGTAATTTTCTATATTTAACTTTGTAGTAAATTAATAATACAATTCTTCTTTTATATTGCCAACATTTGTATCATTCCAGACAGAAGTAAACAGTTTTCAAATGAATCACAACGTCTCTACTAGAAACACAGTGGCACAGAAAAGTCTATAATTACTCTATGCTAGTAGATTTCGTTCCTCCGCGAAGCTATAATGCAGCAAACAAACATGATACTGATACAGAGGCTCCGTTTTGTGGTCTTATCCTTTTTTAAAAAATAATAACTTACATTTTTAAAAATTAAACTTTGTTTCAAATGTATAATTTCCAAAATTTTAATTACAAATTTCCGGCAAAAGTTTAATATTGGCATCTGTGATTTTTAAATAATTACTCGACTCCAATACACTAAATGAAGATGTTATATGTAACTGCTATGTTAAACATGTGCTCATACTATTCAACGAATGTGTATTTTTTTTTTAAAAAAAACACATAATTTACTACTACTGTTACCTATAATTACTAAGCAAAGAAAATACTGCACCAAGACGCCAACTGGACATTGTGGTTTCAGTAGAAATGCATCTTTTTTTATTTCGCCTGTGTTCCTATGTGAATATCTATTTATTTGATAACTTATTTTTAATTATTGTAGATTAGGCACACACAGGAGTTGTACTACGTAGAAGTTTTCAGCGAAAAATTCAGGCTCGGCCAGGACTCGAACCCGGGTCTCTGGCATACCGTGCCATTTCTCTAACCACTGAGCCGGCCTGACTTCACCTGATCTTTCGCTATCGCTGTTAGCACTGGCAGAGACGATTCCACGCAGGTAAAACAGCGATAGCGAAAGATCAGGTGAGGCAAGGCCGGCTCGGTAGCTCAGTGGTTAGAGCAATGGCACGGTATGCCAGAGACCCGGGTTCGAGTCCTGGTCGAGCCTGCATTTTTCGCTGAAAATTTCTACGTTATTTTTAATTGTTAATCACATCTTCATCACACTCTCGATTTTTTTCCTGCGGGATCAAAAGGAAAAAGTAATTACTATTTTGTAAAGTAGCTGCTTGTTGCGGGAAATAGAAGTTCCAAGCATACTCCAATACGAATCCTTGATAGCTCAGTCCGTAAGACTGTGGCTTCACAATCTGAAGTTCGTACGTTCAAATCTCCTCCAGGAAAGTTGAGATTCCGGGCCAAACACGCCTTATGGGGCAGTCCCTCAGGGGCTCGCAGAAGTCCGCAACCACCTACACAGAGTCACCATCACATACGAAAGTCAAGATCCCTTCGAGGGATGGGGCCAGGGCTTGGGGTTCGGTGTAGCTTCCTTACTGACCTGAGGTAGAGAGGGTATTTTAAATTTTTCTTCTCGGTTAGTTCAGGCGTTTGCTACTAGATGGCGTATGCGTTCACTTGCCCGGGCTTTAGTTCCGTCGTTTGCTAATAGATGGCGCCACTTGAAAAATTTACTCTGCATATAGTTCTAAGTTTCGTTAATAGATGGCGCCACTTGGCACATGTACTCTGCAAATAGTTATGAGTTTCGCTAATTGATGGCGCCACTTTCTTTCACAGAGGCTGAAATCGGTCATTCTCTTTATGCTGGACTAGATAAAAATATAATGCAACTTTTTTGTTTTTACTTTTTATTTCTGATAGAATATTTTTTATTTCATTAATTAATTTTTAAAACTTATTTTTTTGTGTAATAGGCTTCTAGCGATTTTCGCGCAACATATATAAATTATATTCAAAGCGTACACTCACCTCAACAAGTACTCCAATTTGTTTCTTTATACAGCATAGTTGCGGAAGATGCAATTCAATCTACATGTGTATCAATATACGCTTTATAAAACAAAACTTATTACTACTAACTTCGTTGACCCTGTACAAGATTATGACCTTGTGGTGGTTGTGCTGAAAATTGTCATCTAAACCAAATCATAAAGGAAATAGCTTAAAAATTTTACAGTATAAAGTTTATATTACCCTTATTCATTGTATTATTTAAAATAAAGTATTAAATAAATATGAAATAGATAATTTTTTTTTTGTATTTCACATCCTTGGCTATCGAACCGTAACCAAGATAATGAACTATTTTCATTGGTGTGTAATGTACGATGTAAACACAAACAATTTAGAACCAGTCTTGTGTCTGTTTTGTTACCTAGAAACACCAATACATGGAATTATATTATATAGGCTACAGAAACTTCCTCACTTTGGGTTCGTTACCCGGTGGAGGCACATAGCGGTTCGGATTAAATTTAAACTATAGGTTTAGTCCTAATTAGCCCATCTGTGCATAAAGTGAACTTAAAACAAAATCTAGACCCAACTTGAGTTCAAGATAATGTTTTCCACAATGTGATGATCATGCAATAAAAACCTCAATAAGCAGAGGACGTGTGTTTCGCAACGGAATTCAATTTATTAAAACACAGGATTTACATTAGTGTGTTTGAATCTAGTGATTGATTGCAAATTATTTTGTCTACTATTCTCTTTGCCGTTAGCCATACCATTGCCAGAGTTAGCTTACGTGCACATATCAGGAAGTACAATAGTTTTGAATTAATATTATTTTTAACAGTTCTCTCCCGTTCAAAGCGTATTGAAAAATAAGTTTCGTCAAGGATATATGCTATAGATCTAATAAACACAGGAAGTATTTTGATTTTTGGGGGATTCATAAATAATGTAACCAAGCCTTCTGTAGCTTTTATTACACATACTGCATGAAAACACATGTACTTATGAGCACAATGAATTATAAAGATCGCACCGCAAAAATACATTTTATTAACTGCAATTGTTAAATTTTTAATGACACAGTAGCATGGTTAATACAAAGAAAATAAATGTGTTGTACTGAAAATGAACCACAGTAATTAGTATTACAAAGAAAACCCTTGACGTGTTAACACAAGTTGGGAAATTATGCAATGTATGTGTTTGTATATTCTATCTAGTATAAGAGAATTTATTTACTTATTTGTAAACTGGCAATATCATTTTATTAGGGTGCCAATACGTTCATGCAGCACCGCGAAATTTAGTCTTTACAAAATCTTTTTTATCTCTGCGCCTGGGTTGACAACTCCCTTCTTTCCCCCTCCCGGGCGAGTGACAAAGAAATATAGTGAGAAGATAACAGCGAGTAAGTGGATGACAGAGAAAGAATGCGGAAGAACAAGACAGAGTTTTCGAAAGAAAGAACTGGATAGAAAAAATATTAAATAGAAGAATCGGGAGAGAGAGACATTAGAGAAAATACCGAAAGAGGGGAAAAGAGGATGAAGGACAATATCGAAGAGAAAAAGTTGTAAAAGAAATATGAACAAGATGGAGAGAGAAGCAGCTCGAGAGAAAGAAATAAGTAGGAACTAAAGGGAGGGGGTTATAGAGAGAGAATATAGGAGAAAATAGAAACGGAAAGGAAGTAAAAGATATAATCAACAAGGAAGAGATTAAGCCAGGAGACATAGAATCTAAGGCATAGGAAACAAAAACAAAACCAAAAAAGCAGCAAGCTGGTAAAGGAATCCATATATAAGAAATAATAAAAATAAGTAAACATTTTATATTGCAGAGGCGGGGGAATTCCCTAGACCTTCCTTGTGGGCGTCCACATATTAATAGTTAAGGTAACACAGTAATCCCAAGGACCGTACAGTAATAACACTCTCCATACCAACTTTCGAATTCTTCCCTCCTCCCTCAATTTTTAGTTTTTTGACACTAAATTTCCCACAAACAATAAATGTTGCAACACTTACAAAATGAAAACTATGTCAGAAATTATGAACGCAAATTTAAACCCTGACTTTTCTTTCAACTCAACATGCCCAAAAATAAATTCCATCAAGTTCGATTTTCAACGAAATGCAAAGGATTTGACAATCGAACTTACCTGCATGTATAAAACTTCGGGTCGTTGTGGCTACCATCTCCTGTCTTCAGCTGTTCATCTTTCCAATTCTTCATTTGATGTAGAAAACTGCAACCTGCTAAATGTTGTCCTAACCCATATACTTACATTCTTTTTTTTAAAAAAACAAAAAAAATCAGGAATTTTTATAGCATGCTTTCAGAAGTAAAACGCCTTTGCCACGGCTTTATTCAACTGGTGATTAGTGTTAATTTTTTTAACTCGTGTTTAATGTTTGGGCCAGTTTTGTTTTTGGATCAGTATTTAGTCTTTAAATTAGTGTTTAATGTTTAGGCCAGTGCTTGATTTTTAGAAAAGTGTTTTTATGTTTAGACCAGTTTTTAGTTTAATTAGTGTTAAGTTTTTAGACAAGTATTTAGACCAGTGTTTTTTCTTTTAAACTAGTCCTTAGACCAGTGTTTAGACGAGTCTCTAATGTTTAGCTGAGTCTTTATTTAATGTTAACATAGTTAACATTTAGATTAGTTTTGTCTTGAAGTTCCAGTAAATGCAGAGATATCTGAAGATGATATGACGTCACACTAGTTTTTTGTCTTGCTTCTTAGTTCCCTAAAAAAGTTGTTTTTCTCCACCGCCAATCTTATTTTTAAGATTTCTTGTTAATCACGAAACTCGTTATGAACGGTCAGCACGTTTCGCCGTGGCTCCTTCATGAAGAGGAAAGAATATAGCAAACTTTGCTCGGAGGTGCTACAGAGAAATGGGCACTCTTTCATGGCTTCTGTAAAGGTTTCTCTTCAGTACGCAAACACGATCTCTAAGCCATACTGGCCGTTCTATACGAATGGTTTTAATTCTCGGGGAGGCATTCCGGCAGCTAGGCTCGTGTACAAGCTGAAGCGAAGTGTACAGACAGGAACTCGTGGTCTACTTGCCGTTCGATTTCCTGTTCTGTACCGTGCTGATCGTTCATAATGGATCCCGTGCCTTAGACTGCAATAGGTGGACATGACACTGTTGAAAAGTTTCAGTGCTTCAAAGTTTTTTATGTTATGGTTGTCAACACTGAACTAACACTGCATAAGTTTGAGCATTGCACTTCCTTTATCACAGGCTGGGATCCCATATCCGCTATTGTAGAAGATTTCCAAACGTCTTGTGAAAAGATGAACTGTGCAGTCCTTCAGGATTTGGTCAGGAACTTGTTGATCATCCGTCACTACTTGGCACGGAAGCAATCGGACCTGAAAGGAACAATTTTACTATAATTAGAACTTCAGGACCCCTACATTGAAATTTATTCATTTGAATTTTCTTACATGCATACTTTACATTTCAGACATTCATTTAGCAACAGCAAGAAAACAAGGACACTTATAGAGGTATGAGAGGATAATTTTCCTTTCCCCCAAATTCTACACTTCTCCCATGTATTTCAAGTAAATATGAACAAATATAATTTTCCACATGTACACTTTACATTTTATTTTAGAACTTCAGTATTTGAATGTATTATCGTTACTTTTATATAAATTGCTATCAAGTTCCGTAACCGAGACCAAATGAGCGTTTGTTCAGTATGCATAACGACAAGGATGGAAACGCAATATGGAGCTATTGCATTTATTCTCGCTCTTGTAGGTATATAGGCCAGATCACTAATCTTCACACTGTACAATAAGGGGGGAACCCCCGAATGTTACCAAACCTCCACCCGTATGCATTCGAGGGCATACGCTTTGTCCCAGTGCCTCTGTGAATAAACTGGGACGTCTTTTGCTCGAATTACGGTTCCCCCGTTGTTGTTTTGCTCTACCACTTTATTAAATTTCCCATTACAATATTTGAAAGTATACAAGAAAATAACATTACTACATACATGAAATGATTACATAAAATAGTGTATGGACACAGTATTACAGTACACAATTATTTCCTCGTGAGATGGAGATTCTGTATGAAAGTGTTTGCAGTTTATTGTAGTTTGGTATGGCTGCAAGTACCGGATTCTGTGGTACCAGAATCTAAGAAATTGAGGATTTGTATGGCTCGAGTGCTCTATTTAATATAGTTTGTTTTTAAAGGTATGATTAGGCTCCTGAACCAGCCACCGAGAGAGGGTGAGTTGATGGTTGAAGACCATTTTAGTTTGTATTGTTTCGTCGTTTGCTCCACCCCAGAGGCTAGGTGTTCCGCCCTCGGTGTCCCGTCCCGTTTCCTTTAGGAGGAAGTGGACAAGGCATAGAGCACTCGAGTTCCATCACTATAGTGGAGTATTGCAATTTGTAGTGAGAAAAACAGAAGTTGTAGATAAAATAAAAGAAAAGATCGTCGCCATGTTTGTGTATGTGTAGGCCGAAATGTGTGCACTTCAGCTAATTCATGGCGACGTGTATGATTACACGTCACACTGTAGAGAAGGGATTTCTGATACCCCAAGAATGCAAAGTCCAACGGATTCAAATCAGTCCAAATTTCTGAGTGGCCGTATGAAGTACGTGGGTCGTACCGAAAGTAATGCAAAAGTGGTCATAACCTCTTTATTAACTGATGTAGTACGTTAAAATTGCACATGTAATTGGAGTGACTCTTCCTCTATACAAACCAGCTACTCAACATCGTCTCCATTTAAAGCGATGCATTTGCGCCATCGTTGAACCCAACTCTAGAATCCTCTTTAAAACAAGTCCAGTAGCTTACCACAGTCACAGTGAAGAAAAGCATATAATAATAAGTAAAAAAACCATTGTCACGTACCTCTCTCAACATAAATAACATCCAAGATGTCTTCTTTACTAACTCCGTACATGGATAGGATGAAGTGATGGTGGAGCACTGATACCTAACAATCATTAAAATAGTCTTGAGTCACCTTACACTACGGGGCCTCCCCGATGGCGCAGTGGTAGTGTTGTCGCCTTGCAATCAAGGGGTCCCGGGATGGATACCCTGTGGAGGCACAAGTGGTTCGGATCCCACTTTAAACTGTAGGTCCAGTCCCGATTAGCCTTACTGTGCATAAAGTGGACTTAAAACAACAAATCAACAACGAAATCACCTTACACTACACAATCGCAATTACATATTTCCCTTCGTGTTGTTGTTCTTATAATGAATTTGCATTATTTTTTGTCAAAGTCTTTTTAAGTTCATTTTATCACAAATAGGTGCCACTATGTGCATCTACCAATGATCGTACCCGTACCATTACCACTACGCTATCGGCGAGGTCCATAATATAATTTTTTAAGCTTCATTTCATAATTTTTAAACAACACATACCTAAGCTAATTTTCAAATCATATCTTCAATTTATGGTTGATAGCCTTATAATCTATTCTACTTAAGATATTATTCCTGTTATATAAAGTTCAACTACTACCGTGTACAGGCCATCTTTCAACAAAGCATTCCTATTATACGTATACTTCATATTTATTTCAGTTTGGCACACACACATGCAACTTAAAGCTAAAAAGTTTAAATTTAGGTTCATATTCTGAAATACTTCGTATGTGTGTCTCGTAGCGGTGGTAAAATGATTTTCTTGATGTAGGTTTAGGAATAGAAATTAAACTATAATTTTTATTGAATCAAAGATTCTTCTATTCTCAATTTTTCCCAACAATGTAGAATAATTGAGAAGTTCATTGAATACGATAATTTGTCCAGCCTAAAAATGAAGGACTTTTAATTCAATGGGAGCGTCACACTGTAAATTGTTCGCGACAACCATTTATAATGCGCAGCTCTTCATGAATGTATTCGATTAAAATCGTGTGCAATGGCATGCGAACTTCTTTCCCTAGACGTCACTTTGATCTCGATGCATTACCGATGCGCTAAACAAATTTTAAGGCATTTTTCTAACGCCTCGAAAAGGAGCAAATTGGTACAAGAATTCAGTCATAACTTTTTACTGATTAAAGATACGTCGAAAAAAGAGGTAAGAGGAGAGAAATAAAGATAGAAAGAGAACTGATATAATATCTGACATTCTACTTGCCCACCAGAACATAAAATATACAGGTTCTGTCCATCCGATCGAAACTTTCTGGCGCTGCCTTTAATGCAGTTTAAAGTATGATCCGATTACAAGTCGACAGATATAACCAGTACGTTAACAGTGAAACATAGTACATTATGCATCAATTTGACCACCTCTGGGACAGAGTGGTTTCCGTAATGCAGTACGAAGTAAGGTGTCCTAGGTTCGAATCCCGACAAAGAAAAGCATGGATGTTTGTGTGACACTATGTGTTTGTCTCATTACGTATTTTCATCACATCATCATTCATCCTTACCCTCTGAATTCAGTTAGAGATGCACAAGTGAGATGGAAATTAACGAAGATTACAATTTTAAATTCTGAATTTTGAACGCAGAATTTCTTCGTGTTTGTTGCAAGTGGAAAACTTTTTGAAGATTGCTCAAATCTAGGAGACATTACCTCGTTAAAATCGGAAGGTAACATTGTCATTAAACTGCAGTTCCATTCTAAAGTTTGAATTTCATGGATTAGTTTGGGGGGAACGTTTTTTTTAAAAAATGGTGCAAAATTGCACAAAATTAGTTCAAAACAATAGAATAAGTTAAATTTTGATTCAAGGCGATAGTCTTCTTAATATTAAACTTCCCAGGCCTTGATTCATTTCCTGCGTCTTTCTTATTTTCTGTTGGATTTTTAAGTTTAAAGTTATAACAGTTGAAGTGTTACAATTATATGGAACAGAAAGACAAAACAAATTATCTTTCGATATCCTCAAGTTTTAGTCAAATCGGACTGTTGGTTCATGAGACAGATATAACAAAGTGCAGAAACCCCCACAGCTGCAGCTAGCTGTGGTTTGAGGTGCCATGGTTTCGCCGACTGCTAGAAAGCAGCTTCCAGGATTTGAACGAGATTTTGGTATTTGAGTGAAAAGATCAACCGTTACGACGTACGGTTTTAATACCAACCTGGTTATTGGACATTACTTGTCACTGCCCCTTCATGAATTTGATCATATCATCAATCATTCTCATTGACACAATTAGCCAAAAGTGGCAGAAAAGCAACGCTAAATAACAAAATTCAAATCAGTGAAAAGTTCACCTTGTCGCTTCCCCCCCCATAATGTTACTGTCCATTTTAAAGAAAATTCTTACTAACATTCTTCTGAGTTGTAATAATGAAGAGAAACAACATATGTTCTACTAAAGTATTAAAAGCATAAATAAATTTGTTTGGACTCAATCTTGCAGCGCGATGTCACGCTAGTAATGGTTTGCTAGCTGGTTGCACTGACACAGTCACATGCGAGGAATGCAGAATACGAAACAAAACAGGGCAGTAGTGTGGTGGCCACACGGGAAAACTGATTCTTCCAACAAATTAAATTCCCATTTCAACACCGATCAAAACCACACTAAATGTGTATTTCCACGAAGACAAACTAAAACCTGAAAAATCAACATTTCGGTCCTCCCGAACTGATATCTTACTCTCAAAATTTCACTTTAGTGTCGTTCCATGTCAAATCAACCAACAGATCATTTGTGGTGCAGTGCCTACCAGTAAAGTTGACAAAAACTGCCAAATTTCCGATTGTTTTGACTCTTAGTTTGAGTTATTGACTTACAAAAAAAAAAAAAAAAAAAAAAAAAAAAAAAAAAAACCACGAAAATTTGACATTTTGAAATCTTTAAACAAATGTAGATCAAAAACTATTTAACCTAGAAAGCTCACATTGGTGTAATTCTCTTATGCTTTTAATGGTTTTAATTTGAAACTCAACATGACTGTGATATTTGAATTTTGTAATTTTTCAAAAACCCCAAAATAAATTTTTGAAAATCTACAAAGCACTGATTTTAATTTTTCTTTAATTATCCAATATATATATAGCCCCAATCCCACCACTCACTGACATAAATGTTCTCCATGAAGGAAGCCCCGGAGGCGAAAAACACCCGATTACGACCCTCCATGAAATCGTCCCAAATGACCGAGAAAATTCAAAAATCGCTCAATCGGCCCTTCCTTAAGGGTGAAAATGCTCTTTTTTCACGTCCTTAGCAACCGTTGCCACGGCCATTTTTTGCAGCACACATTGTTTCCTTCTATTCTTAATTGTCTAGCTACATTATATTTCTCACAGATCATTAGCACACAGATGAATGAACTCATGACTTTGAAAAGGTGCCTGAAACAAGGGTGACATCTACGTAATAAGGAGTTTCAGCCCAGATACAATTACGTATATATTGTTATACTCAATGCGTAAATATCTGCATCGTGCTTGTTTTAACTAAATGTTTAGGGGGTAGAATGACATGCAATTCCTTAGAGCTTGCCGTGCCTGTTGTTGTCCATGGAAACGGACGTTGCTAGGGAACTTAAAGAATGTTTATTTTCACCCCGAAAACTACTGTAAGGGAATTATGCTAGACTCTTCGAATTTCAAAATGCGAGCATCAGAATTTATTACAGAGGCAAGGTAGTAAACACATCCAACTACTGATCTTGAAACGGTTATTACTTACTCAGTTCATTATTAAGAAAATAGACAATAATAGTTTGAATATTTGTACCTTATTAGAGCCCGTACACACATAAAGTTACTTTCTAAACTTTTCAAATTAGCGAACTTGTACACATGTTCCCCATCATCCAATACAACATGCAGACATTTTCAAAGTCATTAAGATCATTGAGGAACCCCATCTAAAACATTATTGCGATCACAACGTGGCCGAAGGTCACGCATGCGAGCGTACAAGACGTGGCCAGAGGCCACGTCGACAGTACGCGAGTATGTTTTATATACATCAATTGACTATTTGTGTGCAAAATTTCATAATGGGACGGGAATGGGTTCCTATGGAAATTATCTTTTTGTTTGTATTGTAATGTGTGTGAACTTTGTTGACTTCCATGTTAAAACCATAACTATAAGCTGAGTGGTTGATGTTGAAGTCTTCATGAAAATTTATAATATAATAAACAAAATATCTAAAAAATCTGAATCTTAATGGTTCAAGAATATTTTATTTATTGGTTGATTTGACATGGAATGAGCATTTAACGAATGTTAACGGTGCTTCTGTGCTCACTTCCGCGAGAGAAAAACTTCCCTCTGTAGTTTTAGTTCGGGAACTATATGGGAATCGGAAAAGTAGATTGGTTTATATGTTAACACAAGACAAAACTAAATACAATACATGTTTAGAGACCGAAACCATGAAATGAAAACATGTGTAGATAACAACCTGTTTCAATAGTTTAATCACATTTACAGACATTAATTTTCTTGTTACTAAATTTGAGTTAATTTATATTAACCAAACTTTTGGTAATTTGTGTTTAGGCAAGCTATTTCAATCATTTTTAGTGAAGGTGCAAATATTTTTCATTACCTTTGAAAAGCTTTCGGGGAGGCCGAATGCATGCCCTCCAAAAATACGTTGATTTTTTTTAATCCATAGATTTTGATGTTTTATGTGAATTAAATTTCATTTCAAGGCGCGGAAACAAAAAATGACAGATATTTGGTCTAGAAATGCCACCCACGTGAGGGAAATTTCCCATATCCCAGAATACTTTCACCGTTTTTTGCCCGCAAAATCCGGTTGCATGCACATACTAAAAGCGAAAAAAAAAACCAACTAAAAACAAACAACGTGTAAATGGTAACGCCACGAAATCTCTCACTCGTAACCTGACAAAAACGTCAAAAATCAGTGTCGAACACTCTTTAGTCTCAAATTTGTATATAAATAAAACCGATCATATCTAAAAGAAAAACCATAGTCAAGGACTATACACACATACCTTGAAAATATACATTTTCCGCTGTGTGGTTGCAGAGGTGAAATGTGGTAAGTGGCATAGAAATGATGTACTACAAACACAGCCACACTCGTATCTCAGAGCACTTTTCTAAGATTTCTTTGAAAAAATATCGTTGTATGCACACACAACAGAAAAATCACGCGGAAGTTCTCTAAATCTAACACTCGTAAACTGAAACTAAACATAGAATCGTTTGCAGTTCAATCAAGGGCGCTTGGAGGATTTTTCAAGGGGGGCAGAGTCACAGAAACTGTTATTATTAAAAAAAAAAATAATATTTCTATTGTTTTTTGTTATTATTATTATTACATTACTATTACTACTACTACTGTTTTCTTTAAATTTCATACATTTGTAATATCCTAATTCTGTGTATCTATATACAATTTGCATAACTGTATACATAACATTAATTCATGTAGGATAAAAAGCTTATTTTTATAGTGAGATAATCAGTGTAAAATAGACTGTAAGCTTAAATGTAACCCTACTTTAATAATAATAGATGCTGTAACTTATGTCACGAAAACAAATCTTTTTCTTATAAATTATCTCTACAATTTCACCATTCGAATACATTATTTTTCAGAAATCTCAGGAGGTAAGTGCCCCCTGGTCCTCCCCTACGGATGCCCATGAGTTCTATCATGCTCACGCACGAAATTCAGCTGCGAGAAAGATAACACCAACACCAGAAGTCGTGCCTCGGCAAGGTTACTGACACAAGACCAGTGCTGCCACCTGTTAGCACCACATACGATAATCCCTTTTATACTGAAACACAACGTAACCACATGCAATTTTCTATTTTCTTTCCAATTTGTTCCCCATTCTTACTTAAGTCACGAACTACAAAAGCAAACACATTTACAAACAGCAATTCAACTTCAATGCATAATACGTAATTCCCGACATGTCGCGGAACATATCACACGGAGTTGACAACGACGTCATGATGTGATAAAATGTACACCCAACGGCGAAAGAAACAGTAGGCGAATTGTCCACCACTACCATTTTCATTCCGTCTGAATTACACAGTGTGAGGAAAATGAATTGATATAAAGACGTCAATTAGCAGAGAACAATGCCTGCTTCGAACCAACATAGTTTCATTCCTTAAAACAACACAAGTTGTAGAATAAATAAGTAATGAAAATAGCGGTGGACAATTTGCTTACCATTATCTTTGCCGTATACCACACAAAAGCATCCATTACTTCGCTGTTACTCACCTCTGCAAGCTAAAAATAACCGTCAAGGTTCGTATGACACATTCCTCACAAATCATGCAAAGATTTGCATTTTCTAACGAGGTTTCACCAGCTCCGTATTGAGATCTTTTAACACTCTATCAGGTGCTTTGTTACACCGATTGTGGTTACTATTATGTTAACAATTCTTTGGTAGCTATTCAGTTGCATATACGTATTTTAGATTGATTGATTGAGTTGGTGTTTTAAGTCCACTTTATGAACAGTAAGGGGCTGGGACTGGACCTACAGTTTAAAGTGGGATCCGAACCACTATGTGCCTCCACCGGGTATCGAACCCGGGACCCCCTAATTACAAGGCAATTGTTACTAATTACCACATAGTAACCAACCTGAACTGAAATAACCGAATGTCCTTATCGGTAAACTATCCGTATCCGGAAAACGCCTGAAACTCGCTATTTATGTCACTTTCGAAATTCCTACTTAAGTATTCTGCATTGAGAAACATTGCTGAACGTGGCATTTTGCTTTTTTTCACGGAATTAATCTATATTTTCGACGTATGAAGTAAGTTTTGTTAATTTCTTTTCCCCTTCGGTAACACGCTAAATGGCGGTCACAGTTTCACTACTGTAGTCGGCATGCAGTGTTTCCACCCCACTCCACCCAAAAATACTTACGTAGCCCCACGAACCATTTCCGGTAAGGTTAGGTTAGGTTGGGTCACGTTTACGCTAGATTAGTTAAAAATTTGTTTAGAAAAAAAATGCGTAGCGCCACACACCATTCTCGCATAGCCCCACGAACCATTGACACACAGCCCTACAAACCATTTGCGGAAACGTACCTTCTTCAGTTACAAAAACACGTGTTTGGAAACACTGACTGGGATTACGTCATCACACACAGGCAACATCCGGCTGGAAGGAAATGGATGCAACAGCTTTCGTGCATCGGTTTCACATTTATATCGAAAAATACATGATTTACCGGCAAAATTCAATGAACGATGCGAGAAAACATTTCTCCGAACTTCCACAAGTCTAAAGAAACTGCATTCGGTAAGTAATTTCTCCTATACATTTTAAGAAATCCCTTTTCCGGATACGGAAAGTTTACCGTCCTTATCTATCAAATGGTAGCTATAACTCCGTCCCAGCTAACTGTGGAGCAAGGCAGCGCATAACGTCAGAGAAGCGAGGGAAATCTATTGGCCAGAGCGAAGCAGTACACGCTGCTGTGAAGGCTGCTAACTGCAGTCGCTTTCCCCCACTCCACGCAATTCCTGTCTCCCTCGGGTCTTCATTGGTGGAACCGTCTCGCGTCACAGAGACTTGTTTCCGGTACTAGTTTACTATCCTTCGGACACATTTATTTATTTTTACAGAAGAAACTACTTACCGTAATACGTTCCTGTAGCATTGTCGAACATCGGGAAGGTGTTTTAAGGATTTAGAAGGATGAAACGAGAGTTAGAAGGATGGCGTGTCGCTAGCCCCACGAACCATTGGCGCGTGGTTAGGTTAGTTCGGTTAGGTTAGGCAAACATAGTTAAAATTTGTTGTCGTGTTAGTATCAGGATCTAGAAATTGGAAATAATTGCGAACCATTCGCGCTAGCCCCACGAACCATTGACGCCAGCCCCACGAACCATTCACGCTAGCCCCACGAACCATTGAAGCTAGCCCCACGAACCATTGGCGCTAGACCCACGAACCATTGGCGCTAGCCCCACGAGCCATTAACGCTAGCCCCACGAACCATTGGCGCGTGGTTAGGTTAGTTCGATTAGGTTAGGCAAACATAGTTAAAATTTGGTGTCGTGGTAGTATCAGGAATATATATATATATATATATATTTGGTTGTGAAACAAAAAAAAAAAGCGAAAATCGACAGTTTCAATTCCGAAAACTAACGCCTTGTTTTCGCTTATTTTGCAATTTCTAGATGCTCTACACCTTCAGGAATGTTCCGCGAAGCAGATACATAAGTGCGAATGTCAAAAATGGACGAAACGAAAATATTAGAGGTGTCCGAAGGATAGTAAATTTTTACCCAAACAGCGTTGAGGCACATTCACACACATTCTAAATCTGTTCCAGAGTGGAGGTGGTGTAATAAGCACCCCAGCTACTCCCCTCTTCTAACAAAGTTCCACTAAGTATACTTATCTGTTATGGCACATCGATTTCAATGCTACAATATCAAACTATTTTAAAAAAGTATCATTACTTTTCTGGTAGCACAATATGTAAAAGTAAAGAGGTTCCACATTCTGTTTCTGTAAATGAAATTTCACTTCGCTGATGCCATCTTTGGTGAACGTTTATAAACATTATTGCAATGCAATTTTAAAGTGACACAGTCCTGTCATAGAGCAGTTTTCTAAGTTTTCCTTGAACAATTACCGTTGTATGCACACACGTAAAATCAAAATGGACGCAGAAATTCTAACAACTTTAAACCGAACACCCCTAAAGTAAAACAAAACGGAAACAAATTGGTTTCATCAGGGTTAAGAACAAAGTTTCTTTCAGTACGATTCGTTCGTTTCTTTATGACTAGGGAAAGGATTTTAAGGTGCAAAATTATGGTCGGAAAAAGGGAAGAGGGTGGGGAAAGGTTCTGAAAATGTTTTCAAAAAGGTGTTGATAAAAAATGCCTTTATTCAATGTTCTCTTTTTCTGCGCCTTCTGTATATAATGCGCGAGGACCGCATAGAGAACTCTGGTTCTGCCGAATAGGTTTTGTTAAAGTATGTGTTATCTCTCGCGGGATTTGCTAAATTATCTTGGGAACTATTGGAGCTGCAATGATTATATTACATCATTGTATAGCTCTCGTTCTGCTCTACAAAACGAGACTATAGGATTTTATGTAGCTATGTCTTCACTCAATAAGAGTGAAAATCAGTGGCAGCGATTAGGGGGAGAAAGGGGGGCAGTTACCCTCCCTACTTTTCGCCACCTTTGCCTTCGCACTATGCTAAACCATATATACAAAAAAATATACTGTTTTTGCCCCCCCCCCCGTTTCGGCACCTTGCCCCCCCGGTTTTGATTGATTGATTTGGTGTCTTAAGTCCACTTTATGCACAGTAAGGCTAATCGGGACTGGACCTACAGTTTAAAGTGGGATCCGAACCACTTGTACGTCCACCGGGTATCGAACCCGGGGCCCCTTGATTACAAGGCGACGACACTATGACTGCGCCATCGGGGAGCGCCCCCCCCCCCCGGTTTTGGAACCCAATCGCCGCCACTGGTGAAAAATCATTTATGCTTGTCAATTTTTTTTAACGAAACATGAAAGAAATGGAAGGAAAAGGGCAGAAGGGTCAAAGAGGCAATAGAAAGGGTATAAATGTACTAATCTCACAAAAATGTGCAAAGCGGTGCAACAAAGTGTGTTCATTTTACTTGATTTCATGTCCTAAAATACATATCTCAAACGAAGGTAAGAAAACAGGTATATTTTTGGAAAGTGCTCCACCTTAAAATCAGTTTCCTACTTATGACTTAATATTTGTATTCTTGATATTTAGCGGCGCATTTCTACCTCTCTTGGCCAATAACGATAGGCTTTGGTCAATTTCTTGTTTGAGCTTTAAATCAACTTTATGCACATAAACGCTGAACCTACAGTTTAAAGTGGGATCCGAACCACTATAGTATGCCTTGACCAAGTATCGAACCCGAACTCCCTGATTACAAGGTGTCAATGTTTCCGCTACTTTTGGCTAGTCACGAAGATGAAGATGAGTGATGATATTATGAAATTCATGAAAAGACACTCAAAAAGAACACCCAGACCAGTCCGGGTTTCGAACCCGGCGTTCTAGCGCGCTGTGATAACCACTACTATACGAAGGTTTGGCACCACTACGTCATCAGGGAGGCACGCAATCGAAGCACATATGTTTGCTAATCCAAACTTAAGTTCTAACGAAATTCAAAATCACCACATACACACTCTTTCGGGTTAACGTAATCGTACGTACCTTGCCTTCATCAAAGTTCCTGGATAACCTTTCCCTTCGAAGAAAAGACGCCTCATATTAAACCAAAATGCAGTCATGTCCTTATCGATAGCCGTTAGAATCACCCAAATCTACGACTCTAATGCAAAAATGCCCCATTATGGGCCACTTCAAGTCCACATGGTTGGTGTCGTTACTGCTTACAGGAAAACTGTCAGGGACTACCTGAGACACGTGACGCAGCTACCGTCCAATCCAGAAGGCAATCGCAGTCTGCACTATGCGGAAGAAGGGTCGGCGGAAACAACAACGCCATCTATCGGGTAAAAATAGACTTCTACTTGCGAATTCGAACGACGTAATTGATTTATTTAACTTCGCATTTCTGCCACTGTTGGCTAATTGCGAAGACGAGAATGAATTGTGATAAGACGAAATAGATTAAAGGACAAACACATAGAGAGAGGGTCAGGGGTGCCCATCCCCCCAAGATCTATGACGTACTCCCGCCTCCAAAAAATAGGACATGCCCCTAGTCAAAATTTGCGGAACAATATATTTAGTCTGTATTAGTACTCAAGGTACTTTAGGCTCATTTTCATGTTTGCTAACATAAAACGTACAAATCTGCTCAGGCTCACTGCCATTGTTAGTGTACTGAACCTTATACTTAGCAGTTTGTCTGCATGACTAACCTTGTATTAATGCGAATACCATGCCTCCCATCCATCCAAACCGATTCTAAAGGCACAAGAGGTGGTGCTTCATTTCAACACCGTCGCCGCGATCACCCACAGGTAGGTAGGAAAACTGTATATAATAACCATAACTAAAAATCAATAACAAAACAATCAAAGAAACGATCCCCCTCCCATTTTTGAGTGAAGATATATAGAATTGGTATAAAATCTTATCCCCCACCAAAAAAATCCATGACGCGCCTCGCCAGAGCCTCGTTAGTCTGCAAAATGTAGTCCAGGGTGAACTAACTATACGTGGAAGCGAGGTTGACATTTTGGTGTCCAAATGTGACGTGTTGCAGCAGACAGTTAACAACGTCACGACCTGAGACTCTGGTCTCAAAATCCAGAGAAAATAGCTGCTACGGGACTAGACACGCACTGTCTCATCCTGTGAAAATTCGTCATATTCGAGCGGCTTGATAAACTCACAAAAGTATGAAACCGAGAAGAACGGAAGTGAAAGTTTGTCCATTACATTGTGGCTCATGGGTTCCCGAGATGTTCCCCAGTGTTTCTGGTTATCAGCGACTATACTGAAGGAACTTAATTCACTATTGTCCAGCAAATGAATCCAATGTTAACTCAATTTTAAACGGAGTGTGGACTATGAAGTTTTACTCCCGAGTCGCTCATTTGGTCGACGCAGACGTGGGATTTTTGTATTGTATTGAGTTGCTGTTTTAAGTCCACTTTATGCACAGTAAGGCTAATCGGGACTGGGCCTACAGTTTAAAGTGGGATCCGAACCACTTGTGCCTCCACCGGCACGCTACCACTGCGCCATGGGGGATTTTTGTTGGAGACTTTTAGTATGTTATTCAGGGAGGTCTACAGTAATTCTCCGCCAATTTTGGACTTTAACATATTTTCTCTTCCAACATTCATTCATTTTTCTTGGTGAAATTGCTGGGCTGTTAGGTCGATCGTTAAATTCGAGTTGAGCTGAGTTGCTACGTGGTAAGTCATCAGTTCACAAGATGTCAACTTTATAGCGTATAAGGGGTCCCCCCGATGGCGCAGTGGTAGCGTTGTTGTCTTGCAATCAAGGTGTCCCGGGTTCGATAGCCGGTTGTGGCACAGAGGGATTCAGATTACACTTTAAACTGTAGGCCTAGTCCCAATTATCCTTACTGTGCATAAAGTGGACTTAAACACCAAATCAATCAATCAATCTTTAGTACTTTTCTTCCTCATTATCTCCTTTGTTTTCTTATAATTTTCTGTTCGTCTCATAGATCTTAAGAGAACCTTATAATTCGTCGGTTTATTGTATTATCTTGTGACCAATTTACATGTATGTATGCGTTGAGGCAGTCGCTTAGGAAAGAACATCAAGAAATTGACACTTTGGATATTGTATGGAATGGGAGTGACGCCAGTCGGCTCACCTTAAACTGGGCCAGCCGCGCAGGCAGACGTTTGCTTCCTTATCAGCTGCTGATGAGAGCTGGCTTGTTCGCAGTCAATACAATTGGTCGAGATTTCTGTTGAATTTAACTGTGTATTCTAGGATTTCTAGTTGACACGTAAATTACGCGTTAAAAACGCATAAAATAAGTATGAAACATATAGTACGTAAAAACCTGGAATTAAACCTAACAATTAAAAGAAAACATGGTTTTACCATTGTTATTGTTATTGTTATGTATGGCAGTTGGCATGGAAGAAAACTAAAAAAAAAGCTTTAAAACACTTTCCTTCCTGAATTTGTTTGTGCTCTTATTATATTGGAATTTAAGAACTGCCATATTCACATTCACATCATAATTAGCCTATACAAGTGTATAATACGCATGAAAAAGAAATTTCAAGCTGCTACTAAAACTTTGAAATCTAATCCAAATAAATTGTCGATAATCGTCATGTTATGTTGTAAATGCAAGGACTGGTGCAAGACTAATATCAACAGGTTTTTATTTTTTTTAAATATATGAAAGAACAATGCTATTTTTTAAAAAAATGTTTGTGAGGGTGAGTGCGTGTTGTGGCTGTATAAACAATCTTCAGAAAATAATGATTTTGTGCTGACATATGTAAGAAAGCTAAAGTTTAACATGCAACATTAAAGTAGATTTTATATTACTAATTTACGAAAGAAAATTAGTTTTTTACATCTTCGTAAAAAACTGGTAAGCGAAGTAAACTACTAGTAAATTACGCGTAATTTACGTAAAAAAACGTAACGATTAAATTACCTTGTCAACTCTGGTAGTAGGACTGTAGAGGAGTGAATCTCCCTTGTTTACGTACAATAAATACTGCGCTTTTGCTTTTGATGGTCATAATCTCAAACCTTTGATTAGTGCATAAGTTAAGTGGCAAATGGACCAATTCTCTATCGGAGGATCTTGCCTCACTTGAAATTGTAAATCGCAAAATCGTCTCACCCGGTTGTCAAGCGTTAGAATGTTCGGCTCACGATCTCGCTTTCGACCAGGATGTGGATGTTCAGAATGGTTGTTCAGTGTGGGTTTGTATTCAGTCGAAGTCCATCCCATGTTGCCATAATCTCAAATCACTAAGGATGGTACCGAGACAGCCCTGTAAATGGAGATGAGAATGACACCAAATACTTCGAGACTTTTGATACGAGAACGAGATTCTGGCCTTGATCGAGACTCGTATGAGATTATAAAATACACCTAAACCATATTTACTTTACTATGTGATTTATTCAGACGTTGGAAGTGAATATCTACGTTCTTTCTTTATAGATAAATCACATATTTTGTTTATAGTAAGTATAAAGTCAATCCATTAGTGCCAATTTTCAAACTGTGCTGTGTGGTTGCATTAGATTCAGAATAAAATATCGTTTTTCGAATGCGTAGCGTCGAAACGAGCCGTCAAAACAAAAACGTTATTTGCCTTAATGATTTCTATAGCCCCGTCTAGTTGGCTGCACTTTTTGACACTCGGTGCAGTGCAGGTGTATCCAGTGTCAGGGTGGTGCAAGGAAATGGCATTCAACCAACTAGACAGAAAGCGGTGTTCAAGTTCAGAAGATTCAACAAATGTCTGTCTGCTGCTTTAAACGGTCATTTGATTAGTTAGCACGCACCACGTGACCTTACACCACACTTGCACCGGTCCGGAAGGTAGTGCAGACGGTGCAGACACCAAATACACTACTTGACTTGAAATCAACGAACTAGACGACTCGGTGTTGCACCGTGCAACCAACTAGACGCTTCGGTGCAAAGAGAGTCAAAGCAAGTCAAAAAGTGCAGCCAACTATAGACGGGGCTAATATGCTGCGTGAGTTGGTGCAGTGACACGCTGTTCATAACTTACAATGGGTGGGCGACCGCCCGGGAAATAGATGGAAAAGGCTATTTTTGTGAGCGATAAAACTACAATATTCTGTTTTATCCGGTTATAAATTCTCATTAAAAGACAATTTGTTTTGTTCGAGCATCCGCCGTATTTAGTGTTCTCTACAGTAGGTGGGTGCAACCAGGATAACGGTGAATGTTAGTAATGTCGGGTAAAGATTGCGATGTGGAAAAATTTCCCATCCGGGGCATTTAAAAGAAAGAGCTGAAATAGCAAAGCAGAATAAAAGTTTATGTGGGTCACTGATGAAATATTTGAAAGCGAGCAAAAGGAAAAGGGTTGCAACTGACGTTAACATATAGTGCCGAATTACCAAATACGCAACAGATTAAAATTATAATGATTTGATCTTGAAAGAAAATTACAATCACGGTTTCTTAAATTGCTTAAAAAATATAGAAAAAACGAATCAACTCAAAGAAGGCTCCTCTGTAGAGAAAACACTATATTATTCCTAATATTAATCAGTAATATTTTTTATTATTATTATTATTTAAGTTTGATAATATTTTGATCGATTCACATTGAGATTTCAAATTTAAAGAATGGATTGGGGGCCTCACATTTTGATGTCGCCCAGCACCTCGCGATGTGTTGCTTGATAACAAATTTCGAGACGAGACCGAGAACGACATTTGTAACTCGAGACGAGATTAAGTCAGGCCTCGAATCGATAGCATCCACACAAATCACACCAGAAAGCGAACAGCACAAAAACTAAGAATGGCATAACAATAGCACCTAATAATCATATTTGAAACTGGTTATATCTCTCTGAGAACACACCATGCATAACACAAGCATCTACATAGGTGATTATAAATGTAAAACAGATCTAAGAAAGTCGATTACTAATTGTCCGTATATCCTTTTCTCGTTCACGTTTGTCTCTTGATTCTAATCTAAATGCAGCTCACATGGTAGCTTGTCTTGACAGTTGTACACCTTCAAGTATAGTACATTACAAGGAACGTACGAGATATGTAGGACACTTGCATTGGTAGCTAAATTAGTGTGATTACTACCTGCCATAAAAGAAGCTAAAAGATTAAAAAGAAGACTGTACACTTCCACTTGTACACCTTGCTTGAAGCCCATATATGAAATGTGACCCTACAACAACAAAGGGATATTACGGCCAGTTTAAAAGGACGTCCATGAAATGACCACGTGAATGCTTGCCTGTAAGAAGAAAGATTACAAGAAAAACAAGACGTTTCGAATGAATAACTCCCCTTCTTCTTGAACTTCCAAGATTTATCTTCTATCTCTTGCATTAGTGTTATGTAAAACAGGGGTAATTTACCTTACAGAACTTGCTGTTTCTTTCGGCTTTCTCAGCTTGACTGCTAGACAAAACTCCTCAATTTGTAACAGAGGAAAGATCCCTTAAAAATATACACAGTGGCGTATTTAAGGAGCGTCATAGGAACTGAGTCCTCTTAAAATGTCTTACAACCAAAATAGGTTATCATAAATTATTGATCTGAAAATACTCAATTTGTAAAGTACAATTCGCCAAGTATGTCCTATGGCAGAGTGATATGCATGTACAGTATATTCTCAGGTAAATTGTCCATCTCCAGCCTCATTCACTTTGTTTTACGCAATGTGAGGTTAAAGAATTGACATAAAACATCAATTGAGGTTAAAGAATTGACATAAAACACCAAATAAATAATTGACCATCTCTGGACAAGAACCAGTTCGATTCCATTCTTCAATAATACGTAGGATCCATTAAGAAAAAATGAATGAAAATATCGATGGGTAATTTGCTTGGTAATATTTATACATCTTACAACTGCAATGCATTAGAGAGACATGCCATTTTACGTCGAAAAAATATTTTATCTGGACCAATCAATACGTCACAAGGTACTTGGATTTCGATTATATTTCATATATTGGTTACTTCATGTCGATATTATACTGTTCTGGATTAATTTCGATTATGAGATTTAAGTTACAAAAAGGTGTGTGTTGTGTATACACACATGGGCGTATATATAGTTCACGTAAGGAGGGGGGTTCAACTTTTGGTACATTTAGGGTTCCTATATTTCATAAGTGAAAATATGGGACACTACTGACCGGTAGCTTGTTAGGGAGCGGGGGGAGGGGCTGGACCCGATAAAGTTGTATGTATAATACAACATACCTAATTATCATTTACATCCCACATTGTGTGGGAACTTTATTTGAAAGCTGCGGACTGAACAGATAGACACCCAAGCACGGACTCTTTATATAGAAGGATACTATACAATGGAAGAGAATCGTAACTGAATTTCAGCACTGTTATCAGACGGCGGCGTCATCTTGAAGTCAAAGATGTTTGCAGTACCTTCTTGTAACTCGATAACTCTTGTATTATGGAGAGGAGTGGTTCAATGTAGAGTTAGATGTTTTGTAAAATGAGCATTTTAAAATTACGTCCACGCATTTAAATATAAAAAAAGTTCAGGAAAGTATAGTCTTAATCGTTTCTTCTTTCCCACCCGATTCCAGGACATTTGTGCATCCCGAAGAAATTATTCGGAACCCCGGGCAAATGATACCGTTCCGTGATTGTCCCTGAAAATCCGGAACGTATAGCACCCCTAGGTATGATCGGGCTATCAAAATCCAATCTGCCACCACATGAAAGGCCACAAATTTATTGTCACGAACTCCTAATTTCTCTACATAAAATGAGCAGAAAATGCTTTTATAAAAGCTATTCCCAGCTTCACTTTAAAAAAGAATAACAATATTAGAATTAGTATTTTCCTCCTTGCCATAGGCGTAGCTAGAACTTTAAATTTGGGTGTGCACAAAGAAAAAAAATGCGGTCTTGTACCTTTTTAATAGCATATTTTGCAACACAATCACTTGGCTCTTTAACTCCACTGATGTTTGTAAAGGAATATAAATTCACTAAATTACAGTGTTGAAAATTTCTGAATATATGTAGTAGAAAAAATGAAATTGCATAGAAATTACACACACACACACACAAAATGTTCATAAATGTTACAAACAAATACATCAAAATACACGTCATCTATAACAAGAGACGTCTGTCAAAATGTACAATGTTCTGTCAAAAGGTACAATGTTCTTAAACTCATCAATAACTTCATTTACATCAATAGACTAAGCTTTTTCCTGTTCCATAAATAGCAAGAGCAGGGCTTCCAATCTATCCTGCTTCTGAGTTGCTTTTAATTTAGTTTAACTTGGGTGAGCTTGGAAAAAGCTCTCTCACACGTGCAGCTTGTGACAGGTATAGAAGAAAGGCGCTGTAGTACAGAGTAGAATGCAGTAAATATCTTCTTTCTCCAATGACATCAAAATATCGAAAATCTATACACACTCGTTTCATCAGCGATAATGCACACGTTTGTACCAAGTAATGACATTTTCAACTTCTTACAAACTGCCGCTTATTTTATCTCTTATTGAAATATCTGTATTTAATTCTCTTTGATAAAGAAGCCCATTAGGTTGTGCCTAGGTACACCCGGCACACCCCGTAGCTACGCCTATGCTCCTTGCTACAAAATTGAAAATAAGATCATCGGCCAACAATATTCGTATGTGCACTTAACAGTGCAGGGCCCATTAGTCGAGAATCTCGCGTTGAATTACGAGGACATTATTTCAACCTCTTGAATGTTGGACATATCCTCTCGGGTGTTGAAGATGAAACTGGCAGTGTAGTCAAAATCACCAACAATTTGTGCATATTTGAGTACAAGAGCTTGTCACAATTTTTTACTGCCTAAAATGCAGACCCTGGACATGTCTTTTCAATTACTGTTTGCCACATTTTTCATTCAGATTTGAAAATGTAAAAAATATCAACCAGGCCATCCAACATGTTGACACACTGTTCCAATGAATGAGGAATAGACATTTTATATTGGAATAAGTTGTTGCAATTTTTCAATATGTTGACTGTGTTCAGAGAAACTTGAGTTCATTTCTACTGCAAAATGGTCCAAAAATAGACAACAGTAAAAGTTTATACTATTAGTGAATACGATATCACAAGTCAACCTACTTAGTATTGATTCGTTTCTGTCCATCTTGTGTCAAACAACAACATTAGCCACTTTTGGCTAATTTGCGAAGATGGGGATGAGTGATGACATGATGAAATTTATGAATGGACACCCACAAACGCCCATGCCCAGGCCGGGTTTCGAACCCAGGACCCCTGGCGTCGAAGTGCGGTGTGCTAACCACTCCGCCACGGGAGCTTCTCATTTGAGAAGACTCGAGGGGAAAAAATTATAACTGATTTGACAGTCTCAATATCGCGGAAATTCCACAGAAATGGGCAACAGCCAGGGTTAAAATATATGCTGAACAATGTATAAATATTGCTTTTGGACACTTCTCTGAAATTGTCTATCTCAACCCCTTAATGCTACCACCCATTACATCAGCACTATCATATCCTTCACCAACCATTTTTTCTCTAAATCCACACCCACCCAACCCGGAGAGAGTAGAAGTACTAATAGCTGAAGCTTACCCAGATGCAGTTACAATCTCCAAATCGGAAATAAAATTTTCCCATTACGATGTAGACTTTGGGAAATGATTTATCAACTTTGGGGATTATAAAACAGTTGGGAAATTTCAAATTATCACGAAATTAGAACGTGAGGAATATTTAATTCTTGAATGGTAGCAAACCATATCGGGAACTTATAATGAAATGGTAATATTCGCGCTATAAATTCACAAACAGCTGCTTCGGGTAGAAATTACATGTAACATTATAGAATTTGAGAAACGTCAGGAGTTTTCTGAGTATTTTCCAGAGAAATTCCGAAACTATCAGAAAATTGCAGACATTTGGTTTGCAATCCAACCTGCTGTGTGGAATTAATTTCTTTCCCATACATATGCCTCATATACACCTCTAATTTAGAACAAAATAAGTCCGAAGAAATTTTTACAAGCGTCACTGCACATATAGCGGATAGAACAGTTAATCTAACAAATGGTTGATTGATTGATTCATTTTATTTATTTTACTTCGCTTCTTGTGCCACTTTTGGCTAATTTGCGAAGATGGTGATTAGTGATGATATGATGAAATTGATGAATGGACACTCACAAACATCCATGTCGAAGCCAGGATTTGAACTCGGGACGACTGGCGCCGTAGCGCGATGTACTAACCACTCCGCCACGGGTGTCGGCAGGTAATCTGGTAATTTTACTGAACCAAAGGGGGTTTGGACCCGTTGAACCCCCCCCCCCATTAAATACGACCATGTATATATATCTTTCACAGTACGCTACACTAACCATGAAACCACTGTGTACATAAAATATAAGTAAACAATGTAAACGTCGAAAACAAAATTAGATGTCACAATTTACAATAACCTACCTCAATGTCAGCTTTTTTGTACTTGTGGAATGCCTTTTCATACGCAACTGCTTGGTATAATTTTATCATTAACGGTAAGTAACATCCTTGTGTGATCTCTCTTTTCTATTTTAAACCAATCAGTTTTATGAACGTCCTTTTTGGTTCGTGTAGCAGCTACACATTTTTTATAAACCTTCTATCTGTATTCAATCCACAATTTTTCACGCATTATTGTTGAATTTTAATTGTGGATTTTATCGTAAGTCAACATATAAGCTCTAAGGGAATATACGGAGATAGATAGCACTATGGTGCATAACTGAAGATCAGAAAGACACCATCTGTTCAATTTGAGGAGACAATAAAGGCTGCCTAGCATTTGTCTAATGCATACTGTTTAAAGAAAATGAAATATGTATGTTAATTTCCTATCAGTAAATGGGGTTCTTTTAGACGACAGCCTGAAATTCACAAGCGAATAACATACAGAAGAATCGTTGACATAAGGGGAGGAAAGAAATATGGCACCTTATCTATGCAAATCGACGGTGGCGTGCTCTGGTGGAGGGATCGAAATATATATAAAAAAAACTCGCTGGGCATCGGCTGTAGAACTAAGCATTGTCTCTTTCTCTTCCCATCCTATTCAGTAAATGTGCCCTTGTACAAAACAGCTCGGTAGAGTTGTAACTTCAAACATTACGTTGAAAAGAACGGCTGAATGGATCGAGAGATAAAATATCATGTTGCGGTCAGTTGACATGTTGGCTGCGACGTGTCAGCGGGAGATGGTCATTTGTTTACAATCCACATTTCAACTTTTAGACACAAATCAAGTAGCGTAGAGACACCGTTGCAGCCAAAACACGTTCCAACAATAGAACGTGTGCAATACCAACCTTGAGTTCTTTGAATTATGGCGTAGTGACAAGTCCACAAGTACTGCTGTACCAATGCACAAGAGAAAAAAGGTCAATAGGTCGATAATCATGAGTTCCAGTAATTGGCTGTTCATTTCAACAGCGGCCTGAATGCTAGTTTCTATGTTGGGATGGTCATTCCGTGAAATATAGCTTCCTGTTTCTGTAGGTGAATACAATATACTATTCACTAGAGTGGTTCAAAGTACAATGAAAGAGAGAGAAAGCTTAAAAGCATCACGCTACCAGGGTTTTGTCCTCAATAGATACAACTGCCGCCTTGCACTTAGTTTGGCAAACTAACAAGAATTAAAAATGACTCGCGTCATACTTTTTCACAGTTGCTCATTCACAAAGCAACTGGTGATATTTATCTGCTTTCCATTTGCGAATCTTTACTTTGTAACTTAGCTTTTGGACATACTATTGTTTCTGCGTTTGTCCGTTACTTTTGGTGTCACGTATCGATAGGAACTTTTACCAGTTATGTTGGCAACTGAGGCGGAACTTATTCCAGTCTTCTCTCTTGGAAGGCATGAACAAACAGAGAATTTGAATACATCAATTTTCATGTTTAGGAAGTTAATTCAAATCAAATTGTAAGGAAATGTGCATTATTTTAGGGACATTTGTGAAGGTCGATTTGAGAATAAATTGCAAAAATTGAAGATGCTGGAAGTTCATTATTGTCTTACTGTTGGCAGATTCTTAGTTAATAATAAGAAATTAACTTTGAACCTGAATTCTAAGTAAAAGGGGATGCTATATTTTCCTTTATCGGGTAGAAATGAATTTAAAAATATATATTGGGAAAGAAAACTAGTGCTGACCTCCGTGGCGGAGTTGTTATCACAGTGCACTACGAACCCAGGCGTCCTGGGTTCGCATCCGGACTGGGCATGGGTGTTCTTTGTGAGTGTCCCTTCATCAATTTCATTATCATCCTCATCTTCGCGATTAGCCAAAAGTGGCAGAAATGCGAGATAGACCTAAAAGAAACCAAACCAATCAAAATCGAAAGGAAACTAGTAAACTTTCAGTCAACTTTTATAGAAATGGGACGTCGTTCGTAGCTTTAAAACCTGAAGATGTAGCACCTCCTCTCCCTCCCCTAGTTACATTCTTCTATTATCTTTACACCTTCCATTCGGGAAACGTATGGTGAAAAAACATCGAATTCTTCCCACAAATTCAAATTCACAGAAATTAAATACGATTACCATTTGTGCAGGACCCAGATACTTACTCGACATATTGGCAATGGGAAATATTGTGAGATTTCCACTTCTTGAAATGGAAACTTGCCCACCCACACACAACTCTCAAATCTATTTTTGCGTTCGTAGCGTGTCATTGTTTTCATGAAGTTATGAGGTTCTGGATTATGAAAGAACTCCACAGCCTCTTTCATTGAGTCTCCGTAAACGGGCCTTGATAGTTTGTGTGTGTGATATCTGATCTCCCCGCATACATTCAACCCGCAGCGTGAACTCTTTTACTGGTATGCAAATGATTCTTATGTACGACAGCCGCTCTTGGTGGACAGAACAATGTTGCCAACGCTGAAAACCAATCACTAACAAAAGGGAACAAAACAAAATTCCTCCGTAATATCAAAATAGACATGTTATAAGGCAAATGGCAGATATAGCAATTATATCATACGTGGCTGACATTGCCCACAGGTGCCCAGAAAGGGATATTATGACGCGCACTGCTGTACAGGAATTTTTGAGGCAAAAATAATTAAACTTGGATAATGGGGAAAATATTACATCTACGGTTTAAAAATATATTTTATAGTTTATCCACAACTTCATTTACTTTCGCACAATAATTGCGGGGGACTGATTGATTTTTTGTTATTTATCGACTTCTTTTCCTTGTAGGTTAATCGCGACGACGGAATGAGTAGATGCTAATACCACGAAGTGGCCATGCCTTACCAGGGATTTAAAAACAGAGCGTCCACCTGTGAAGGAAGTACTATGGTCTGAATCTCAAGGAAACATATACAATTTTTTTTACTAAAACACGGGCTATCAGTTGCTTTCACAGATCAAGAAAGGTCGGTTGTTTATTTCCTGTACCTCATTTTTTACTCTTGGTTAACCGCTATTTTCAGAACGTGTTGTTTGGTTTGTGAAGCAATGTCCAAGGGCAGGCCCAGAAAAAATTACTTTTACTGCCCACAGTTTTGCAGTTTCAATATTATTTCATTCAGGCCCGTACCCAGGATTTTTTTGAAGGGGGGAGCCAGACCCATCGGCGAATTTTCATAAATTTTCTCTCATATTATACACTGTATATATATATATAGTACATATGTGTGTGTGTGGGGGGGGTGTATAGGAGAGGGTTGGTAGAGAAATTTACTCATTTTGTTAGGAAATGTTGAAGAAGAGCATTTTCTAACCTATATGTATGCAACCACGTGACAAATATTTGCAGTTGACACTGACATTTGTTTCTGTGAGATAGCCAAAAAAGAATGTATGATACGGGTAGACTACCTACATGTGTGCATAATGCAAACAATTCAAATAGCCTACTATAGGCTTCCCCGATGGCGCAGTGGTAGCGTCGTCGCCTTGTAATCAAGGGGTCCCGGGTTCAATACCTGGTGGAGGCATATAGTGGTTCGGAACCCACTTTAAACTGTAGGGCCAGTCCCGATCAGCCTTCCTATGCATAAAGTGAACTTTAAACACCAAATTAATCAAGCATTCAAATCAAATAGCCTACGAAAAGCAACATATGTGTGTGGGGTTGATACATGAGGGTTCACACATATCTTGGAAAGTCTGTGACTTTTCCAGGTATGCTACATAACTGTGTAATGATTTAACAGCTAAAAAATAAGAGTTACACTTCAACTTTGTAAGTTAATCAAATGAATCACGTTTGTTGAACATTTTTTGAAAATAAATTAAATATAAAATGAAAGACCTTTTCATAAGCAATAGCTATTACCCAAATTAAGATTGTTGGGAAGATAAAACTAAACGTGTTTCCGGTTACAAATTCTGCCAAGCAAAAATCATTTAATTCCCCAGACTTTTCCAGGTTTTGAAAGTTTTTTTTTAAAAAATCATTTGTTTCCAATGACCTCAGTCCTAGCCTTGTTTTCCTGACTCCTCCAGTTGTCCAGGACTTTGGAGTCGGTGCGAACCCTGAAAATAAATTATATGAAGGGAACGGCTAAGTGACTTCACCCTGGCAGTGTGTCTGCTGGTGTAATATTGTTTCTATGGCGTATTTTCGCGTTTAGAATATTATTCGACAGTAAAAATAAATGCCAGTGGCAACCAAGAAGCTATTAAATGGGGTTGCATACATGTGGGATAGAAAATGCCACCTTCAACGGCTCGTAGCATCGAAATTTTTGGCCTTAATGTCCTCTGCACACTGTGAAAGTTGTCTGTTGTACGGTCGCACCACTGTGTATTTATGTTCAAGACAATTACAAGTAGAAAAGAAGAAAAGTTGCAGTAAAACAAATTCCGATTGGCAGAATTTCGTAAATAATAATGTACTTAACTTCTTGAGTGTTTTGAACAAATAACAATATATGTTAAAGTACTTCAGGCAATGTTTTGCCCCAAAAATTAGGAACCATTCTGCTGTGAAGTGGATTCTCCTATTTGCATAATATTAATTAACCCTAAGCCATTGAATGGCAGAATGGACATCAGCTGCAGAAAAACCCTGATGTTGGAGAAAGAAAACTTTCTGCTCAGTGATGGCGAAAAGACATCACAGACCTTGCGGTGCGGGTGAGAGCTAAATGCTCCTTATATGGTTGGTTTTGTATTGCAGTCATTGAGGAACCTTTTTTTCATAATGTAAAGAGTATTGAAAATTGCCCTCTATTCTAATTATGTGAAACATTAGAGACACTGTAAAAGAAGAAAAACAAACCTTTTAATAATCAAGGGGTTCCTATTTGCCGAATGTCGTCAAACACCTGTTTTTGACTAATAAGAAGTTCAGACAATTTTAATAATGCACACAGTATTCTACAGAAAGTCCTACATAACCAGTCCAATGTCTGTAGTGGCGCAAGAGTCTTTCCCTATAGCAAGTAACATTAGTGTCCGAGCCGAGACGAAAAAGTCGGGACATAGATTAAAAGGAATGGACTGTCCAGACTAAATCGGAACGTCTGATAGCCTTTCATCAATGGTTATAGAACTAAAATAGCCCAATATTGCAGACGGCAGACTTCTAGAGCCTGTCTCTGTCCAGAAACAACCTATTCATTTGTGCAAGGACAAAATCGAAATTCATGCAAAATTTGAAAAAAAAAAAAAAACCAACGTAATTTCTGTAGGTTTTTATACGTTCAAATTAATTTTTTTCATGGCTCGAGGGGGGGGGGGCATGGCCCCCTGGCCCCATCTTGGGTACGGGCCTGCTTTCATGTTCCGTGGGGAACTTGCGTTCGGCACGCCCTTGGAAATATCAACAACACGCACCACGTTCCTCCTCGATAAGAACTGGCAATAAACGATTGCAGTTACTATTGCTGATCAAAGCTTCCGTTGGGGATATTTTCACCATGCTAATTGGAAACACTGCTTAACGGCGGTTTTATAACGTAAGGAACTGGCTACGATGGAAGACGTCCCATCAGGTGTCCTGGAGCGACGGAATCATTCTTCTCCGCGTTCTAAAAATTTATCCTTACTCAAATTGTGCCCGCTTCATATATCGTTTTGCCGAAGTCTCTTGGTGCCATTTTGATTTATCCGGCGCGATTATGGAGCAATTATTTACACGAGCTGCCCTGGTTTAATGCGTGGGAAGTTGTCTGCTTTCGTCACAGAAGAGTTGCTCGCAACGCAAACAGTTTATTTTTGTTTTATTTTGCGGAAAACGTACTTGGTTGCGAAAATACAAGTTTTGAGCTGGTTGGCACCCAACCTCTTCTATCTGTCCTCAGTTGCTGTAGACGGTGCCAAAATATGTAATCTAGGACCGGGGAGCTTAGTATGATTGCTATGTGCATTTTAACGAAGGAGAAGAAAACACGATTAATAGATTCATGTAGCCTTATGCACAGTGATTCAGTTTATTATTATCTTTAGCAATAAGGTTGCACTTGTGCTTGCATTATCGATTTTGTATATATATTCAGCTTTTCCCTCTGCACACATTAAAAGCTTGTCTAATACATGCCTGGTTCAAGCTGGTATCAACATATTGTCTGGGATTGTTGCACTGATCGTTTCGTTTTATACAGAAAAATAAAACGTTATTCGCGACTAGTTTAAAGAAAGCTTTGAATTTCAACCTGTGCAAGCTCAAGAAATGAGAAAGATCAGAGCAACAGCTTGAGATATCTACACCAGGAGCGAGAATTGAAAGCCCTCTCCCCCACCGAGGAATTCAGATCTCCCCCTGCTTAGGGACTTCTTCTAGCGATAACAATATTCGCGGCGAACCATCATAAATTAATAGGTATTATGTAATATCAATTTTGTCTCAAGTGTACGGATTTGTCTTGACTGCAGCAAAATTAATGAAGAGAAAATTAACTTGCAAGTTCGAAATGTGCATTTCGAAACATTTATTTATATGTTTTACGGAGAAATTCACAATGCGATACTATGTAGAATATGAAAGACTCAATATGCTGACCAAGGCAGTAATTTATTTTATTATAAGACATAAACTAAACGTAACGTTTCAACTTTCTAGCAAGGTCTTCTTTAGACTCTGCACCAAGTACAAATATAACAAGATACAAAAACAGGACGATATATATACACAAACATTACTTCCCACCAGACTATTAGAAAGTTGTTCTGGATCATTCTAGCAGGTGGCTTTCCCTTGTCAACTGTACTTTCACCTAAAAGGCTAAACATATTTACTTCCATCTAGAATGTGGTTGGACTCTTTATCTCACGCTCTTTTTCCTTCATTCTTCTTTCTTCTCTCTTGTCCTTTCCACTCTTTCTAACACCTTCTTCCATTCTTTGTTTAACTTCAGTCCCCCATTCCAGTTCATTGTGTCTTCTTTACCGTTCTTCTCTATTTCCTTGGCCTCCTTCCATTTTCTCACTAGTATTCTCTTCTCACTTCCTATCTGCTTAGCCTCATCCCACTCTATGTCATGTCCTGTTTCTCTCGTGTGCTTAAATATCGCATTTCTCTCTCTCTCTTAAGTCGTACATCATCCCTATGTTATTACTATGTAGAATAATGGGTAAAAATCATTACAGGATACAGAGAATCGATTAATTTGATAGTGGTTTCATTACAACATGTTTTTAAAACAGTAGAACAAGATGAAGTTTTATCTTACAAACGAGTAAAGGAGAATAATAAGAATCAATGCTGAGAATATAGCTATTTTTATGTGATGCGGCCAGAGGGTTTACTGGAGGTTATACGCTTTTATTTAGGAGAGGTACCGATTAAATTTTTGAGAGCTAAAATTACCAAAATTTTGCATTTTAGGGGAGTGTTGGAGGTGTGCCTAGACACGGCGACAATATATGAGGGTTGTTCAAGTTCCAGGAACGCACAAATTCGAATGGGTTCTATTGGGTTCCGCAAAAGGACCGGAACCTTTTTCATCGCACAATTTAAATTCGGTACAAGTTGCGTATTGTTACATTGAAAAAAAAGTTTCCTGAACCGTATTTAAATTGATCCGGTAAAAAAGGTTCCTGGACCGTATTTAAATACTTTACTGATAAAAAGTTTCTTTACGGTCCACCTCCAATTTACGCTTGCTGATTTTCATCTCCTGGACCGGAATTGAATTTATTTAAAATTCCTGGACCTTTAACAACCCTGTAATATGAAAATGCCAAAAAGCTTCTTCCTCCGCGTCCGAGTGGTTATAACAGCGCTCTACGACGCCGGGGGTTCCGAGTTCAAATCCCTGTCTGAGCATGGGTGTTCTTTGCGAGTGTCCCTTCATTAATTTCATCATACCATCAATGATCTTCATCTTCATGATTAGCCAAATGTAGCAGAAAAGGGAAGCAATAAAAAATCAATCAACCAAATAGCTACTTATTTCTTAATATTGACCATTTCCGATTTTCAAACACCAGTGCACAGACAATTTATTAGTCGTAACCTTGGGTATCACATAGTTGTGAACAAATTGGATACGCTAACTATTTTTAAACCATAAGTATAGAAGGGGTGCTCCTTCCACGTAGTACAGCCTAGACTGCAGACTAACGAGGCTCTGGCGACTGGCCCCATGGCCAGTATAATTCTGTGTCGTCCTGTGTTTTGTCCTTATTTGTGCAGAGCGCCCTTTTTAGCCTCAGCTTTTAACCAAGGTAAGGAAATTTTAGTTTTCAGACATGCTTTTATTTTTGTTATGATAAGGGGCTGGACCCCGTATAGTGTGACGGGTGGAAAATAGCCTTAGTGCTGACGCACCCACAAATTTTAATTCAAATTCAAAAATAAGTATAGAACTTAATGTAACTCTTCATAAGCAAGAACATTTCAATCTATTTCTTTGCAAACTGACAATAATATTAACTTAATAGGACGCTAGTACTTCCAGGGAACGCCACGACGTTTACTCTTTCCCAAGAAGAATAAAAACAGCTCTAAACTGTTTAAAAATACAGTAAAACCTCGTTAATCCGGACTAATGGGGGGATAAGTTGGCCGGTTTAAGCAAAGTCCGGATTAACGGAAATAACCTAAAAGAACAGTAGAAAGTGCATTAACACTCCGTTTATAGTAACAAAACACGTTTATTATGGTGTATTTAAAGGTGTAAATTTGTGTGTTAGCTTAAAGCAAGGGGAGTCCGTTACGGAGCAATATGACGAATGCGATTGTTGACTTCTAGCCACATTTAAAACCTTGCATTCTGTTGTTTTTTTGCCTGTTAGGATTAAGCGAAGTCCGGCTTAACGAGGTTTTACTGTATAATTATCGTCGGCAACGTAACAAGTTACGATTAGCATTTTAAGCGAGATAATTTCTTATCTTTCTCGAAAAAGAAATGATCAGTGCAATCAAAGGTATAACTTACGATCGGCCAAAAAATCCCGTAGCAATCAAGTTGTTCGCCAGTCTAGCAATAAACAATATAAAACAAGATCATTCTTCCCGGGAAGTACAAATTTATTAATTCCCACGTGGATATTTATACGCTCAACCTGAACGTTCTTCTCGTGCACAAGCGTATCGTGTTCCTTCACAAAGGCGGTGGATGTACCGGACAAAGATTTAATGTGATGTTCATCAAGTTACACGGCTCCTTATCTTTTGTGCTGCACAAGCACGTGTATGCTATACATAACACACAGCATCTACGCACCTGAACACCTTCAGGCCAAGTTTCAATCAAACCCCGAACGTTGAAATCATCCCCTCCCCGTATCTGCTTTCTTTATTTCCCGAGGAACAGAACAAACCCTGGAGATTTCACGATTTCTTATTAACTACCCGTAGCTCTAATATTCACAAACCTATAACAACCTTCCCCCCACCGAGACGTATACAACCGTGCTGCTATTAGTATGCCTTAAGAGAGGTCTTGGATCTGGTATCACTGATCTCAGACCACCATTTTGAAAGCTCCGACGGCGTGCGTAATGATAAGTTATGTCTTTAACTGCACCAAGAAATACTAGGAACGCCAGGGCTCGAGGCATGACTACAGAGCAGTGATCGAAGTTTCTTTTCCTGCATTTAGATATTTTAGGAGTTGTGATCTGCTCAATAGAAATCAACTCAAATTGCATCATCAATATTATAACAATACAGTAAAACCTCGTTAATCCGGACTAATGTTGGGGGGGGGGGTAATTTGACAGGTTTAACGAAAGTTCGGATTAACTGAAATAACTTAAAAGAACAGTAGAAATGGATTAAAACTCCGTTTATAGCAACAAAACATGTTTATTATGGTGTACAGGCCTACAGTACAAAGTCTGCGGAAACAGAATTTCATCAGTGATTGACTGCCTTTTCTTTGGTAAGTTCTTTTTTTTTTATGCCTGTCCGGATTAATGAGGTTTTACTGTATTAACAAAAGCCTGGTTTAAACTTTCTCTAACTGGTAACTTGGAGATTGGAAGACCTTGGTCGAATATTTGCTTTTCCACTACGTACAAAGGGTTAAATGAAATGTGCATAATTTGTATATTTCGAGGAGGAAACGTATTTGAGTATATTTTTAAAATATTAGGTGTTTATTGTTGTTTTTTGGCTGTATAACTTAGAGGCTACATGACTCACTAATTGCAATGTAAATGGAGATTTACTGATGTAACCATAACGTTAACAATTTGTACGATCTTAATAAAGTTGTCAGAATATTCAACCTACAAAATTTTACAGCTATGCAACCTGTTCATGCATGTCCGGAAGCGGGAGGATTAACGGCTCTCCCTGGAAAATGAAAGTCAACCAAAAATGACATATTTCACAAATATAATTTCATTTCAGTCACAATTAAATGTGTTAATTATTTCAAGGGCGTTGCAGGAACTTGATAATTTCAAACTGAAGCAATATTTTTTTAAGGGGACAACACTATTATGGGGGAAAATTTGGCTCGTTGCCCTCCTCCCTGGAAAACATTCCTTCCTTGCCCCTCCCTGGAAAAAAATTCTGGGGACGTCCATGGCCATGTTTTAACCAAACCTAGATGTATTTATTTAACAAAGAATTCCAAATGCAGCGTACTCATTTTATATTGGAATGTGACTATCCGAACAGAACACCCCTGAACAATCAGAAGAAAACTGGGATAGAATTTACAGAAGATGTAAGAAATAAGCAGACAGAGTAATTGTTTCTAGAGTACGAAACAAAACAAGAGGAATTAATCCATTCCGCTGGCCTTTTTGCTTTTCATGAATGGTAACTTGAACATACTGGTGCCTTTTATTCTAACTACTGATCTATACAACGTTATGACAGCATTTTAAACAAGTGCCTTTGTAGACTACGGGCAATCCAAGTTCCTTCTAGTCTGCCTTTCCGCTATTTCCAAGTTTTCCCAGATATACGAAAAAACGGGATCAAAGTGAATTATTTCATAAAATTATATGCTACAACTTGCGATTTTTTTTATATCAATTCTGAGAAGTAAATCTCCTAAGGCTATTTCTCCCCTCCCTCCCGAGGGATATCTGAAATCTCGGCACTCGTAGTATCGTCTCCATCTTCATGAATTTCCTCTAATAAGACTGAATACAATAGCAACATGCATCCCCTGCATAAAAGCAGATCTGGAATGGAAGTTTCGAACTCTCCACCAGAGGTCAGTGCACTCGTTTTCGTTCGGATTTATGAGTAAAAAAATGCGTTTGGCGTCAGACTGTCGCTAAAGAAGTACATCGTCATCCTTTCCCTCGATAGGGAAACCGAATTTCCTGGTCCATGCTGTATATTTTATCGATTTCAATTCTGCATAATGGGAAAATATTTTCTTTGTTATATTGTCGTGTGGGTTCAGCTGTTATTGGCTCTGACTTGCAGGCAGCACGTTCACACGCGTCTGTGAAGATTTTTCTTTCGTAAACCCTGAAAGGGGGAAAAAAAAAACTATCCGAAAAGACGAAATTCTGCAACGAAAGGGGAGTTTTTCCTTTCCATCACTAGATGGAGGGGCTTGGACAGGCCATCAACTTTCTGTTAGATTGGACGATTTTCTTTTTTTGTCTAGCTTGTCTTCAGAGAAATGGTTTCAGATCGTTATATTAGGTGAAAGGTGAGCTTAAATTTGATATGTATTTTGTATCATTGCTGCCTCATTGGAAGGAAAAATATAAATATGTACAAAACTAACTTTATGCTTTTCGAATGTCTAGTGAGAGGTCAAAGGCCCTAGTTAAGTTTGATGCATTTAAGCAAGTTTTAATATCAAACGTTTGCATCAAAACATTCAAAGAATAACATAGAAACACGTGCACGTTATCATAAGCACTCAAAAACAAAGAACCTTGTATCTATAAATATATTTGTGCACCACAGAGGAAAACGCAGATATACGTTCTCCGCGCCGAAATGGTTAAATGCTTTCGAACAACTTTTAAAATTGGACTGATTTGGCCTTTGCTATCATCGTGCTTATGAACAAAGAGCAAATTGTACATCACTGTTATCATACACGTTTATTACACTACATGCACATTTTAAGGAATGAAGTTGTAGAGTTTATACCATAGTGCACTATACTTCACTGCTGTCTTGCTTCAATTTTTCAACCACATTGCTTAAGACTAATTAAGTAAATAAGGTAATAGACAATTTTCTCGACTGAGCCTCAATTTGGCTTGGTACACTATTGCGTTTGTAGTTGAAGCTACACATAACAAGCAAATAGTTGAAACCATAGATTACACTGGAAGAAAACCCAAAGAGTATCATCCATCCGAAGTCTTATTATACGTATTTAGCATGCCTGATTATTTGTTGTACCAAGGTGACTAGTGAAAAGTACGTTCTTTTCAGTTCTGATGTCATATATCTGTGGTACTAACACCAAGTTTAGTTCCGAATTATATGAAGGTAGTCTCATTTTCCTCATTCTTTTCTGGTAAGTAGGGCGAAAAAATGTCGAACCTTCAGTTCTAAAAATGACCTTCGCGAATTTAGGAATGGCACCGAGATGAAACTTGCCAAAGCCTCGATTTCATTTCGAATTCTAGAAATCTGTCTTATTCTTAATCTCGAGTTTTGGAACAGGCTATAAAGTACAACCTGTCACCGCAACGCACAGAGGTAATTAATACCAACGCATTTTCTTGACATTTTTGTGTTCGACGCTTCGTTTCGACGCCACGAACCCTCGAAAAACCGAGTCTCTAAGTCTCGGTCTGGTCTCGTTTTCCTCTGGACTTTTCACACGACCGTCTCGGTACCTACTTAATTTGGTTTTGGTAAAAGGACCGCTTCATGTTTATATTTCCCCAACACTTCGAGACATTACGTGTAAGTGGAGACAACAGCACCTCATTCACATGTCCCGTTATACTCCGCAAACAACTTGCGTTTGAAACATCAATCCACGGACCGATCTGAAAATAATCCCTGAAGCACCTTCAAATTATCTTCCATCAATGGAAATCATGTGGATGGGGCACAATGAGATGTTTTATTTATGGTAGATTCCATATGCATGAGTACCAAACCGCTGCCATTCAATTTTAGGGTCCCGTGCACACATTTCACTTAATAGGCCGCCGCAAGACAGAAAATTACATACTTCCCTTGGGTCGTTATTATCTTTTTTTAGGAACTGAGAGGTCAGCCATCTTGTTCTTGGAAGAACTGTGTGCTCAAAGAAAAAAAAAACATCGGCGAACATCAAACAATGCATCTCCTGCCCCCTATTTGACCGTTCTCATTTTAACTAATAGTTTAATCTCAGTTTAAAGATAAACTTCCTGGGGTCACTTCTTTAAGAACACCTGTTTGTAGATTGATGCTGAGAAACCCAACGGGGGTTTTGAGAATAATAGAATAATATAATTCCCTTTATTAAAGGGGTGTGTTCTAGGGTGGTGCAGGTAGTGACGTGCTTAAAGGGGTGATTTATCGGGCTTGACCTCCGTGAAATGTGTTTATATCGTAACTACTACTTGCTAGCATAAATTCTTTTCTGAAACTTGGAAAATATTACTAAGGCATAACCTGGAAAGGTTTAAGAAAATATGTTAATGTATATTATTGGAGAGACAATTTAAATTACTTATTGTGCAAAATAACAAAATTAAAATTTTAGCTTAAATTGTCGAAATGCTACACCTACTAAAGAAAAAAGATTGATTGATTGATTTAGTTTATTTTACTTCGCGTTTTGTGCCTCTTGGCTAATTTGCGAAGATGGGGATGAGTGATGAAATGATGAAATGGATGAAAATGGACATTCACAAACAACCATACCCGACCGGGATTCGAACCCGGGACCCTTGGCGTCGCAGCGCGATGTGATAACCACTCGGCCACAGGGTCAGGCTAAAGAAAAAAGAAAATGTCATAACGCTTTCAATTTGTTTCACATACTACATACAGAAATTAATAACGAGTTAAATGGAATATTACCTAAAATTTTGTTTTGATTCTTCTTTAATAAACCATATTTCTTGCATGCTCTAAAACATGATCTACCGCCCAAAGAGTACAGGTCTAGCATTTCCACAATTTAAGTTAAAACTTATTTAATTCCAAACTGTCCCGTGTTCCTGCGTTGACAATTGCGCAGCACAACCAAGGTCATCCAGTGATATGCATTAATAAGTTTTCTTCTCATTCACTTATTCATATTCATTATAAAATGTTGGCTGCATTGGTGGAATATTGTTGCTCGAACACACTTACTTATCTTGTTATTCTCTCATCAAAGTACTTTTTTTAAAACCACTAATTATATATATTGTGCATTCAAAGCAAAAATTTTAAAACAGTTTCAATATTGAAAATACTTTTCCATGGATGACGTGAAGTGTTACTACTCCACCTATACATCACCATTTGCAACCAAAAAACAACTGACAATTTATCATGTTAATCTGCAGCCTCGGTGGGACAGTCAGAATCGCATTATTTTCGGAATATCCATCTAGTGAGCCTAGTGGGCGTGTAGAACGTGAGCAAGAGGGTTACCGATAGGTACTGAGTTGAGATGACGTCAGCGGTTCACTCGTTGATTGGATGCTTCGAGAGTTGTTACTCGCTCCCAAACTGCAAATGCAGAACAATCAGAGATGTTACGAAAATAATCTCACTCTAGAAGCAGGGCCAAATTTAGGCCTAGGAGCAGTAGACGCAGGCACGAATTTGGGGCGGGAAATTGTCCTACCTTAATGTGATCTGGGCACTTCATATCATTTCGTATTTTAATTTGGTGCTATATCCGTCAACAATTATAGCGGCGTTGAGTTTGATGTGTGTAGAGTTAAGACTACTATATCTGTGACCTGTGACCAAGGACGTATTTAGGGAGGTCCAGGTGGTCCGGATCCCCCCCCAAAAGACTTACCAAGTAAAAAAAGAGAAAATTTTCTTTATAGCATTTGTTGTACTACAATCCATGGTTATTTACTTCCTATGAACTTGGAAGACAAGGATTATTATGTTGGGGTCATACTGATTTGAAGGAAGTAGCAAAGAAGATTTATCCACACTACTACTTATGAAAATATGCTTAAAATATTAATCAGGAACATCCTTTTTTCATTATTCAATAAATATTCAATTCTTTATCTATTTGACATTAATTTCCTTGTTTTTATACAAATATGGCGATCTTAAGTACACGCAAACTAGATAATAAATATATGCTTATTATATTTATATTCTTATGCCATCTTCATATTTTAAATTTAATTGAAACATTATATTATTATTTGTGGGAGATCCCCCGAAATATATTTCTAGATACGTGCCTCACTGTGACCTTGCCCTTGTAAATATTTGTTAAGACGTCCCACACTTTATTACTAAGTCTACCAACTGGATTTCAAAGATGGAATTGCAGTATTTTGATAAATGTATTTATTAGTGGAAAATCTATTTTCGAAAAAGTGACATTTCATGAAACCATGTCGGTTTTCAAACGACCTTTTTCAGCTTAGGTTCTTCCTTTAACAATTTTATCTTCATATCGTGATATTAGAATCAATTAATATTAGATCCATAGCCATGTTTCTATTTTGGAGATTCTGAAAATGACTTTTATGATATGTTCGGCTACTTGAAAAATTCTGTTGCTTGTTTCAAACCACGCACATTTTTTGAGTTGCATACAACCTTGTGTCAAAATCTGAATTTCTCTTACTAATACGAGGGTTACAGCAAAAGTCATGGTAACATTTTTTCCCGCAAGAATGCGGGACCAGCACGAAAAACCGAAATATACCAATGGAAGGGGGGCAGTGCATGGTATTGTGGAATGTATGAACAGTGCAGATCTAGTGTACAGGAACAAAAGAGGCGCATACTACAGTATGACACTGTTCTCCCACAGTTTCCACCAGCTTCCTGTGGCATTTTCTGGCATTTCTTTCCCAAAGAACGGCTATTTTGATACAGGAACGCTGTTCACGCCGTGGCACGACGATTGACTAAACAATGAATTACCACTGCCTTCTGTACAATAACCGTCCATCACACTGCCATCTAGTGATGTGTCCACATACTACGGGTGTCATTACTGTGGTACCATCGTTTAACTTTGAGAAAAAATACAGTTGCCATGACTTTTGCTGTAACCCACGTATATCAATCTACGCGGGATGCAAGATTAATCGAGATTTTCTTCAGCATCTACAGGTCACTGCTGCTATGGAAACGTTAACGAAGGCCAGTACCCTTTATTCCACTTCCTTGTCCCTTTCCTTCCATCCTGTACGTTATAGCTTCCTCAACTCACGGTTGGTCTAATGGTACAAATGAGCTACGGTGCTCAAAATATACCACATAACTAATTTTTGAGTAGGTAATTCACACCCACACAATCCACAATACATTCACAGTAAAGGCGTCCTTGGCTACAAACCAGAAAGTTTCTCCCGGTACACTTCCCGCCACTGGATGTCTGCTGGAAGTTCTTGCCAGCTATCACGTGAGTAGTTCCACCACTACAAGGAGCGCTGGAGACAGCACGTGCTTTGTTCTGTACTTACCAGAGCTCGCCGTTCCCTTTGGGAGGGGAATTTGAACGGTTGGTTGCCACATTTACAACGGAGGGGAGAAGGCAACCAACACAAGGTTTGAAGACGACGAACGGAAAAGGATTTGCTCTCCCAAGGGTTTGAATATGCATTGATATTATTTACTTATCCTTTCGAAGGACCCGTTCAGCAGCATGGCCATTGGTCAGTTGCCATGTTTGCATCAAACATATGTTTGGCAAAGCAGCGTGCACACGACAGGCCCTCAGTGGCGGAAACTGTACCAGAATAAAATCTCTGGTCAATAGTTAGGAGTACAAATTATGATGTATCCTCTGGAAAACCTTTGACAATTCTCTAATTGAAAAATAGTTAGGTCTAAATTATGACATGCTTAGATTTTTTTATTAGGTTTATTTTTCCTCGCTTTTCTGTCACTTTTGGCTAATCACGAAGATGAGGATGAGTGATGATATGACGAAATTGATCTAGGCACAGATCCATGGGGAGGGCGATCGCCCCTCCCAACTGCCAGGTTTTGGGATATATTATTTATTATGCCTCATACTTTTGAAGATTCTAATGTTCTGTTTTATATCACCAAATTTAATAGGCTCGAGAATATTTTTTTTATAGTTTGATTTAAGCCCACTTTATGCTCATGATAGGCTAATCGGAATTAGATCTACAGCTTAAATTTGGACCCGAACCAGTGTGCAATGTGCCTCGAAAGGGGATAGAACTGGAAACCCTTTGAGAGAATAGTTTTTGGTTTTCTTTGTTTCTTCACTTTGCTCCTCATCTTCTCGTTCCCGTTTACCGTGGCATTGGAAGGGATTATGATAACGACAATGACACACACACTAAACCATCTATTCCAGCCGTGGACCCTATTTTTGCAAGACAATGCTCCAAACTCTAGAACATGGAAATCAGCTTGGTTCCTGTTTGCGGTACTATGCATTGTTTACGTAAAACAGTGGAATTGTATGCTACAGGGTGTCCCACGAACGGCGCAACTGGGAATTAAGAGTGGCGTTACTTTGTAACAGAAACCTGTACATACATAAGTCATACACCAAATGTTAGCCCTGTCCAAGTAGATATTTTTAAACATAGAAACAACAAACGGGGTGCAGTGTTGTTCATGCAGTGTTGCCAAATGTAAGTGAAAGTGTAAATTTATTTTTCCACAAAGCATGGAAAATTGCATGTCAAACATTCGTACGGAAATTTGGACGTCAATTTCCACTTTGGGTAGGTGGACTATTTCGCCATCTATAGTTCAGAGAAGAAAACCGATCGTTTTCGCGTATAGCCAATCCTGAAATGCCTCGTAAAGGCGTACCGGTCCAAATGGGTGTTTTAAAAAAAATATGAGGTACAGTGGCAACACTGTTGACGTTTGAAGGCAACAAAAGGTGTGTTTAGTGATGGTCTATGACATGGAAATACTGGAAACAGGAAAAAAGAAAATGAAAATTATGGTGAAAAAAGTGTTACTTACCTACTCCTGGCAACCATGCAATACGATAAGAGCGCCCACCGAACGAGAACAAAAGAATCAGTTAATTGTGTACTCAGAACTGTTTGAGCCGTGCATTTCGCATTGTTCGTAGGGGAAGATTAGAATTGTTCTGTGAAATGAAGTACTCTTTGGAAGAGAGGGTGTTCATTGTGGAACATTATTTTTGTTCAAAATCGTACGCTAGTGTAAAAACTGTGTTTCGCGAGAAATATCCGAATAAGAGTGTTCCAGAAAATTCGACGATATATCGACTTGTTTCCAGATTTCGTGAAACAGGATCAGTTAATGACAAACCCTACCACAGACAACCACCAGTTTTGACACAAGGTGTGCTGCAGGATGTGGAGCAGAGAATATCACAATCTCCCAGGAAATCTGTTCGTAAACTTGCTGCACAGTCAGGTGTATCAAAAACAACTCACCAGCGTTAAACCAATTGCACCTACGTTCATATAAGGTACAGGCTGTGCAAGAACTGAAGGAAGCAGACAAAGGTGCACGTGTAAGATACTGCCAGTGGTTTAGAAATTTTATTAGAAACACTGGTGTGAATATTTTGTATAAGGTTTTTTTCACGGATGAAGCATGGTTCTACTTTAATGGATATGTCAACAGTCAAAATTCTCGACACTGGTCAAGTAACAATCCTCATTTGTTACATGAACAATCACTTCATCCACAAAAGATCGGTGTGTGGTGCGCGATTTCGCGGAGAAAAATAATCGGTCCATTCTTTTTCAACACAACAGTTGACGGAATAGTTTATCGTGACCTTATCACACAGTTTATTTCTCTGTTGGAACGTGATGAACGTGATTGTTGGTTTCAACAAGACTCCGCAACATGTCACACGTCTAATGAAACTTTAGACATGTTGGCAGAGTTTTTTGGCGATCACATTATAAGCAAAAACTTATGGCCCAATCGCTCACCGGATCTGATGTCTCCAGATTTTTTCTCTGGGGTTATTTGAAACAAACAGTTTACATTAATAACCCAAGAACACTTGATGATCTAAAAATAAACATTTGCACAGCCATTAACCATATAAACCAATCAACCTTGCATAAAGTTGCTTCCAACATGATAAAACGTGTTGATGAATGCCTCAGGGAAAATTGTCATTTTCAACATCTTTTGTAAAGCTACACTGCCTGTTACGCGCATTGCATGGTTGCCAGGAGTAGGTAAGTAACACTTTTTTCACCATAATTTTCATTTTCTTTTTTTCGTTTCCAGTATTTCCATGTCATAGACCATCACTAAACACACCTTTTGTTGCCTTCAAACATCAACAGTGTTGCCACTGTACCTCATAATTTTTTTAAAACACCCATTTGGACCGGTACGCCTTTACGAGGCATTTCAGGATTGGCTATACGCGAAAACGATCGGTTTTCTTCTCTGAACTATAGATGGCGAAATAGTCCACCTACCCAAGGTGGAAATTGATGTCCAAATTTCCGTACGAATGTTTGACATGCAATTTTCCATGCTTTGTGGAAAAATAAATTTACACTTTCACTTACATTTGGCAACACTGCATGAACAACACTGCACCCCGTTTGTTGTTTCTATGTTTAAAAATATCTACTTGGACAGGGCTAACATTTGGTGTATGACGTATGTATGTACAGGTTTCTGTTACAAAGTAACGCCACTCTTAATTCCCAGTTGCGCCGTTCGTGGGACACCCTGTAAAATTGATTCTCGGTGAGATGGGGTACCCGACCGAAATTCACCACTCCCAACTGTAACTTCTGGATCTGCCACTGGGACACTTACAAACAACACCCATGCCGAGGCCCGGAACTTAGAAAATAAAAGATTACCTAAACCTGCTGCATTCGAGTGTACTGCATTTCTCGCTGGAGTTTGAACAGACACGATAATCGCTCTTAAATTTTCCCATTAACGGCCAACTTGCCTTTTTAATGACACGCAACCAGAACTCCAAAAGGTGCGAGGTGGACAGACACAGCTATTAACCTGGTAATTCAAACTTGACCTTCTGTCCGAAAGAGGTCTCTGAGGGTACACGTGCAGAAAGTTCAACGACATGAAGCTTCCTCAGGGAGTTCTGCAATGAGTAAACTGTGAGAAAGTTGAATAATCACATTTCCAAAAGTCAGTGAATGATTCACAACGGTTTCAGAATGGAAGAAGTAGAATTTCACGCAGATAAGGGTATCGTTGCATAACAGAGACAATGAAAACTAGAACCTTTACTGGCTCGATGATACCATATGGTATCATGGTGCTGATTACGAAATGAACAGGGACGTAGCTAGGTTGATCAGTTTGGGGGGGGGGGGGCAAACGTAAGACTTTTCTATCAAAGTATTATAAATTAACAAACTATTTATACACCATATAGGCCTATACTGTATATATACATTATATATGTATATGTGTGTGTGTGTGTGTGTGTATAGTCTTGTAAAGAAAAGGAGCAAGGGCCTCCTCGGTGGCGCATGGTAGCATCGTCGCCTTGTAATCAAGGGGTTCCGGGTTCGATACCCGGTGGATGCTCATAGTGATTCGGATTCCACTTTACACTGTAGAACTAGTCCCGATTAATTTTGAATTCAAAATTTTGGGTGCGTCAGCACTATGGCTATTTTGCACCTGTCACATTATACGGGGACCAGCCCCTTATCGTTACAGCAGTCCCGATTAGTATTACTGTGTATAAAGTGGACTTAAAACACTAACTCAATCAATCAATAAATTGGAAAGGAACATCATTTTTTTCTGTAGCCCCCAACAGTCTACGGATATACTCTCGCGAAATCCACAGCCATTATTCCGGAAACTAAATGCAGAATGAACTAATTAGCTTAATGGCTGATACACCAAGAACAATGTTGTTAGTCTTTAGATTTGTAAATTTGCTAGAAGAAAACTGAGAAGTAGATAAAATCCTTTTCCGTGGTTTTAGATATAAAGTCCTGGAACCAGGTTTACAAGTATTGGCAACAGTGCCAATATGAAATGTGTGCGTAATGAGTTCAAGATAGGCATCTCATGTATACAGTTCATACCGGAATCGAATCCGGTATCACTTAGTTCAAGGCGACCGCGTTAAGCACTATTCTATAGGGCGGGTCCGAGTCTTCTATGGCATCTGATTGTTCACTTGGGAAATGATGACGATAAGAAATTATATGCACACGTCTAATTTCTTAAAATTAATCTTATTTGTGTGTGGAAAACTGAATATATGATGGCACTGGATAAAACAAAGTTTCCACACGCTCAAATGATTACGCTCTCGTCTTTGGTTCGGCAGGTTCAACAACCTGCCCGGGTTCGATTCCCGATGGAGGCACATAGTTGTTCGGATCTCACTTTAAATTATAGGTCCAGTCCCGATTAGCCTTACTGTGCATAAAGTAGACTTAAAACACCAGTTCAATTAACCAATCAATCGAATGGTTCAAGTTTCGATTCCTGGTGGTCAGGCCGGAAGCCAGATTTTGATTTCGGAAGGGATTATCCCTTATCGGCAACCGCCATCTAAAGACGAAAAGGTTGGGGGGGGGGGGAGTAAATGCGCTGAAGATGAATATCTTGGTATATTGCAACTTACCATATACAAGATGTTTAATCCTATTAATGAAGTAAATTTAATTACTACTACACATTATTAAAATCAGATATTTGTAGGATTTCGGGAAAGGACTGCAGCTCCCAGCCCCTTCCCTGGGTATGCGCCTGCTTGTATTAGTTCCAAAATATCTGTGCTGTTCCAACATCGTGAGGACAATTTGGGAAGTACTTGAAAGCGATATGGAAGCAAATTCTGCTCTCGAAACTATGGGACTCGATGAGATGACCACGCGCAACAGAATGAAAGAACTCTTCGCAGGCCTTGTCCCTCAATATTAATTTTACTGACTAATTGTAAGTTTTTCTCGGCCTCCTCGATGACGCAGTGGTAGCGTCATCGCCTTGTAATCAAGGGGTCACGGGTTCGATACCCGGTGGAGGCACATAGTGGTTCGGATTCCCGATTAGCCTTACTGTGCATACAGTGGACTTAAAACACGAACTCGATAATTGGAAGATTTTAGATGAACTAAACATGGCTTTTTATGCATCGTACAACTTTGCTTCTTTTCACACTACTTTTACAGTTTTTCTTCCTAAGAATTCCACTGAGTATAACACGTTACGAAACCAGAGGTCCAAGGTTCGGACATTGGATAGGTGTGGTTGTACCATGTATGTCCCATCGCCATTCCTTAGCCTCATCATTCATCCTCATCGTCGCATTTAACCCAAGAGGTAGAAAAGCGACGTAATATAGAAATATATAAATGATTGATTTGGTTTATCTTACTTCGCTTTTCTGACACTTTTTGGCTAATCGTGAAGATGCAGATGAAAATGAGTGATGTGAAATTGATGAGAGGACCATCATAAAGAACACACACGCCTAGTCCGGGATTCGAACACAGGACCCCTGGCATCGTAATGCACCTTGTTAACCACTGCACAACAAATAGAAACAGAAAATGCTTGATAAGTTATTTGCTTCTCCATAACTCATGATTATATTATAAGTATTATTCGCTGTATGACTAGGGATTAATTATATTTGTATGTCTAGCCAACCTAGCCATCTAAGCAGCAGGAGCTTCCGCATCTCCAGAGGAAGACAATCTTGCAGCTTCTCATTCGACATTTTACTCGCGATGTAGGAAAACGAGATCACAAACACTTCGTGATGCTATCTTCTCGCGTTTACAGAAGTTTACCACCGCTCGGACCACAAATCCTTCTTCAAACTATCTGACAGATATCAACTGTCCACCAAATCAACAGATGAACCGACCGCTTCGATGTTTCTCCGAATTTTCAGAAAGTGTCCTTTCCCCTCCTTTGCAGGGCAGGTCATTAGCAGGAGGGTTGAGTGCATGTGAGATGAACCGCAATGTCATTCATTCCCGCGCCGAAAAAGAGACAAGCAATAGAATTCTGTTCTTGGAATTTGAAACGCATGCGGATATCTTCTCTGAACCATAAAAAAATTAACCCAGAAAGTTTTAGCCACCCGTTGATAAATCTTCCTGTTTGTGTCGTCCTTTCGGCGCCCATGGTGCCAGTGCAGGGCCAGATGAAGATAAAGTGCGGGTTTTGGTGGGATCCTGGATCTGGTGTGCAGCAGGGAGGAAAAGTGCATATTCAATAGGTCTCAGACTTCCCTGACAGGGGCGGACCACAAAACCATTAACTGCATCCCCTCCCAATACATCTGTTTGTCTTCAACAAGCAAGAAACAGGGAAATAAGAAAGAAATGTCTTGCTTGGGTTCGTGCTACTGAAAATTGAAGAAGTGTTTCAAACTGCAAGCAAAATTTACTGAAGAATTATTTTGAAATATTTGTCATCAAAATAAAATTTCCAGGAAAAACAGAACAGTTTCCCGGGGCCATGTGGACGTTTGCCGGGGCCAGTGCCCCGTGTGCCCCCCCCCTAACGACGTCCCTAGAAATGAATGTGCTTTTTGGACCTTCATACTCTTATGTTTGGGTGGAAACTCTGAAACAGGTCTGGAGCAAGCCTGGGAAATTCACATTGATGACCCCTCTCCCCCTCCCCTCCGCAACATATCCATGCCACATTTCCGAACATAGTTTCACATTTTGGCTCATTATTCAACTTGTACGGCACCCAGGAACATGGAACATGTTTCATTCTCTTTGGAAACGTCCATTCTTAAAAAATAATACTAAGGTTTGCGCCTTCTCCCCAAAATAGCGGGAGAAAAGTGGTCAAACTTCAGATTTTTATTTTTTTCCCATTGAAATTCGGGGGTCGCGCTCCCAGGGCCGGATTAAGGTGGGTGCTATTGATGCTGCAGCATTAGGCCCATTCCTGAAATAGGCCCAGATGAAAACAGACGAGAATTTTCCGAAAGCTGAACAGTTTTCTTTTGCTATATTAACGTGAAAATAAATCTTAGAATGAAATTTGGAGCCCAAATTTCGGACTCCTAGACACAGCGTTACTTATTATACAGCGTGTCCACAATGAGACTCCAACATTTTGAAAGTCTATAACTTTTTCATTTTAAATTGTACAGCTGTGATTCCGGAAGCAGCACAAGCAGAAACTCAAAAAGTTTATGTGGTAACGTTTTAGTGCGCGCAATAGCCGTAGTGGCGCTGCAGCAATCGATTGTTTGAAAATTGAGATTCCGAACGAGCGTGCACAGGTTGTGTGGTGGTGTGCAGAAACGAAATCACTTATTCAAGTGCAACGAAACTTTCGTCGTGTGTACAATAAGGATCCTCCGACATTCACGACTATAAAGAAGTGGTGTGATCAGTTTTTGGCGACCGGCAATGTTTTGAAAGGACACTGTGGTGGTAAACCCAGAATCCAGGAACAGGTTTTAGAAAATGTGCGGAGGTCATTCGAAAGGAGTCCACAGACGTCAGTAAGACAAGCAGCGAGAGAACTTGGTATGAAACGGTCGACAGTTCACACAGTTCTTCACTGCTTGTCTTACTGACATCTGTGGACTCCCTTCGAATGAACCTGTGCACGCTCGTTTAGAATCTCCATTTTCAAACAATCGAGTGCTGCAGCGCCACTACGGCTATTGCGCGCACTAAAACGTTACCACATAAACTTTTTGAGTTTCTGCTTGTGCTACTTCCGGAATCACAGCTGTACAATTTAAAATGAAAAAGTTATAGACTTTCAAAAAGTTGGAGTCTCATTGTGGACACGCTGTACAGTTACTATTATTCTTTGTGCTGTGACGTAACTATAACGTCGTTGTGTTTATTGTTCACCGAAGATTTCAAGCATCAGGCCCAATTTCGTCTTAATCCGACCCTGCGCGCCCCCCAACTCCATCCCGGTTCGGCGTTCTAAATTGTACACGGTTGCATGCTCTGATGTTTTAGCTGCAAAACAAAAGTTATCCGAAGTAGATTGCTCCCATAGTGCCCAAGTTATAACAATTTTCCTCCAAAGAGTATTCGAATTTAACATTCCCGTCGAGAAGCCTGCGCCAGAACGGGGTTACTTTCGTAAACCTTCTCGGCCGTCTAAAGGACAGCTTGTATTAAGATTTGCTAGAAGCTTCGTTTGGAATACTATCGATAAGTATGGTGTAGTTCTCGTCTCAATTTGTAAACAGTGCCTGGTGTCTTATTATTACAAATACATGCTGTAGTCCCAAACTTTTCAGAGGGTATACGCTAAGTTACGTGAGACGTTGAGTGGAGGCAATGTTTCCATTAACTTTTGGATTATACTTCCATTAAGTAAATGGATGAAATCATTTAACTTCTACAAGAAAAATGGCCATTGATGGTAAATTACTCAATTTATACCAATTATGATAAGCTCATAATTGGCATAAAAATGACATTTTAAAAAAATATATGAAACACGTATTAAACGTAAAGGCTACAGTACAGCATGCTGTTGTATTTTATTTCCTTGCTGATACTGCTTTTCTGAATTGCCAGTTTGTATATTGCTAATAACTTCATTAGCCTCCTCGATGGCGCAGTGGTAGCGTCGTCACCTTGTAATCAAGGGGTTCCGGGTTCGATACCCGATGGAGGCACATAGTGGTTCCGATCCCACTTTAAACTGTAGGTCCAGTCCCGATTAGCCTTACTGTGCATAAAGTGGACTTAAAACACAAACTCAATCAATCAATCAATCAATGCTAATAACTTTAATAATACCGCTAATAATATTGGGACGTTGATGAATCGATCCTCCGTATACCTCCACTCGCCTCTCTCTCAATTATAACCTTCTCACCCAGCATTTCTTCCTTTTTAATCTCTATTTGACTTTGATCTTAATGTCTATCTTTGCATTCTTCTCGCTGAGTGCGGTTGTCCAAATAATTATCTTAACCGCCCGTAACTTCTTGAATACAGAAGAAACACCATCATAAAACTGGCACTTGCCTTGGCTCCTATTTTAAATGCCAAGGTGTAACTAATAATAGTAAAAATGAAAAGCTTGGAAAAAATACTTTGAACACTGCATCACATATTGAACAATAAAGTTATTTTCTTCTAGAGGTGTTTCTGCCAGTCTACTCGAAAACACTTAAAGTGCCTGTTTTGATACATCAAATATCCAAATATATCCAGTGGATATCTTTCGTACATTTGTGTGCTGTGTGGGTATCGTACAAACCCTTGAATTAGCGTCATTTGCACCATGGTGATTTTGAAACCTATCTTCCCATATTTCTGAGGCTTAAAATAACCAAGCTTTCTCGACATTATGTTCCCGATCACTTGAGTACTGTTATTTCGCAGTAATAAGCTCACTTGAGTAATGGCCAAATTATATATATAAGTATAAACGAAACGAAAGTAGAAGGAATACCCATTGTAACTAAGATATATTCTAATGAGTAGGGTTAACCAGAGGGTATATGGCACATACCGCCATGTATCCTCGACGAGAGCCCTGAACACACGAATCAAAACAATGTGCTTGTGGGAGAACTTCCTAATCAACCTATTAAGTAACAATGTGTCTTGTAATCCACAATTGGAATCAGATTTCACTTTAAAAACCGCAGTTCCAATCTCGTTTGTTGAACTTTGAAACAGATTTACGTAGAGTTTCATGGACGCTTTCTGTTATCCATTGTACTTTCTGGTTGTTCCTCGTACATTTTGAGTCGGGACGTAGAGGTCGTGTGGGAGTATGTGGGCGATGGATACTGAAATATTAACACCCAGCTGAACGTTAACAGTGAAATCATTTTCTATCAATTACATATATTAACAATGTTTCTAACCCACGTGATTCCGAAAATAGCGTTACGATGCAGTTCGGAACAAACGGAATAAGGAACAACAATATGCTATTAAGAACACTAAAACCTGTGAAATGAGAGTCGTAAACAATGAACATGGTTGTTAACAATCGCTCTGCCGATTTGGGATTTGTTCGAACGGACATGGTGGCATTGGCCTTTAATGTGAAGGTGATCGAGTTGTGTTTCCAGAGTTTATTATGTCCTAAGTGGGATTCAGGATGCCACCTTTAACCTAATTGTTGGTGGTCCATTAGTCACAAAACACCTTTAAACAATATTCGAGTACTGTTCGACCTATCATTGAAAAATGTTCTCAAGAGATGGCGTTGCAGAAATGACTTTCAAACGTTTGCAGTTTTGCTACATTTCCACGTGACTTGTGCATTAATCAAGAAAAGAAAATGATACTCATGTTTATCTTTCAGAAACAGAAACGAGGGGTTGTACAGAATGCGATTTTGCCCCACAATTCTCTTCAGGGGCTACATTGGCCCTAAGACTTCCGTTCAAAAATTTTACTTTTGCTCGTAGGCCTACATCCAACTACACTAAAACAAGATTTCGGATCTACTATAACCTGACAAGTTAAGTCCCAATATGCGCAGATCGCTGCGGAGCACTTCCTATTACGTCATCCTCCCTTACCACTCTGCACATTCGGATTTTCAGCGCTGACTTCAGCGCTTAAACATTTTCATTCGGATATTCATCGATGGATTCAGCGCTGAATCCATCAGATTCCACCTCTTCCACCACAAACAGGGGCTGGTGCAAGCGGTGGATTTTAGGAATTGTGGGTAATTGTAGTCTGCTAACGATGAGCTACAATGGCGTCGATGAGAACGATGGAGGTGAATTACAGGCCGGAAATCTACAGAACAAATGTGTGTGTTCTGCCATTGCACTTGTAAGTAGAAATAAATCTTCCATTCCTTCGTACTATCCTTAGTTGTTCTTTTAAATTCATTCAACAACGGTGTTTCCATAAAAACCGAAGCAACAGCCGAAACTGCAGAGAAAAGAGCAACTGTAGCCTCCATTTTGAAACAATTTGTGATGAAAATTCGAACGTTAAGTGGTGGAATAGGCGATGGCGTCAACTGAAGCTTCAGCGCTGAAAATCCGAAGGTACTGACTATTCCACGCAGTGGTCTGGCCTTGAGAGTACCAGTGGTGCCAACTCAGCAAAATTAAGCTAAAACAAATATGACAAACTATTTTCACTGTTTAGAGTGACAGTGCCGGCTCATATTATATCAGTGGTTGGTTCATTTTATTTAATTCGACTTTTGAAAATGTGCGCGGTGCGCGGATCGTAAACTGTAGTATTACGCATGCGCGTTAAGGTTTATAACGAAGAGAAAATACAGGGCGAATGACTTCATTTTTTGAATGCGACATCGAGTAGTGGCCTGTTTTTTTTTAAAGCCGATTGGGGTGGGGGTTCTTTTGTTTATCGTACAACAATCACTACGAGAAGGCAATCTGATAACACGCTTGCCTGTGTTCTTTTTTAAAGCATTGAAATGTTCTTGCTCCTTACTCTTGGCTGCATATTTTTGAAATGCAAGCTCTTCTTTTATATCTTATCCATATCGGTATGCGAACAATATTTCACCGTTGTTTAACCCTATCTTTCTTTATCTGACGTCACAACTGCAGGCACTATTTTCACCTCCGTCTGACCCCATCATTCGTGTGGAAGAGGTTCTTGTTTTTGGAGGTGTTTCTCTGCTGTTGAAGTGGTGTGTTTCGTGTGTGTGTTTGCGTTTGAGAACAATGATGAGTGCGTGAGGCGAATTATGTAACTGTTGTCTCTGAAAATCAAATCATGCCGGGTCCAACGAAATCCACAATCTGCTCTGGAAAGCCCCTTAGAGGACAGGCCAGAGAAATTGTTTACAATGTTGCAACATATTTGCGAAATCAGAAGGAGTTACATAAACATAAAAATAAATACATAATACATAAATAATAATATATAAACATTCAAATTTCGTTAAAAATACTCAGACCATTCCGCTCCCTCCAGGTTGCAACACTGCGAAACAAAGTCGCCGCTGAGAAGGGAGTGGAGAAATATGAGAAACTCGTCTATTGGCAACTTTCGGGAGCATGTTGTCTATCTACACAGTTCTCCCCAAACGCGTGTTTGAAAATGAATCTTCTGCTCTCATTTTATTTTGCAAATGTAGTTATGACTTTGTAGTCGTTTTGCAATTATTTTTATATGTTCTTATTTTTATTTGCTTTTATAATTAATAGCAACTATTAGAATGGATGATAACTAGATTAAATTGATGAAGAGACACTCAAAAAAAAAAAAAAAAAAAAAAAAAAGAGATTGCCAGAGCAGGACTCGAACCCCGAACCTAAAGCGGATATGATGGGGAAGACCGTCAATAGCTGTCGGTCACGAACTGGCTTAAATTGAAGTAATTGCTCAGGAGTATTTGTTGTTCTGTTCATGCCTAATAGCTGCTATCGGCCACTTAATTTATAAGTGACATTAATCCTCACTTCGTTCGGTGGGGAGAAGCCACGTATTGTTTGAGAGGAGGGACACAACTCGTTCATATGTATATCAGAAACCGCCTATATTTGAAATGTGACGTGCTAAATACTACTTTTGGAGATCAGTTGGTCATGGCAATTTTGATATACAAGTTGTATTTTCTCTACTTAGATTCATTATGTCCAAATTTTATCCTAATAGATAATTTCTCAACAACGCAAAATGTTTTAATTGCAGCAGGTAAAACAAAATATGTAAGAAAGAGGTGTGTAAGTGTAAGTTTCTATGTGAAATTTGTCGACCTACGTGACTGAGTGGTAGCACTACAAGGTTTTACGTCAGGGGTCTGAGGTTCGAATAGCGGTCTGGGCATTAGTGTTCTTTTTTAATATTCTATTTATCATATCTTCACTCATCTTCATCGTCGCGATTGCCAAAAACTGGAAGAAAAGCGACGGTAAATAACAAAAATAAAAAAATATGTGAAAATTAAAAGGCGAATTAAGAGCTGATAGGTAAAATATATTTAATGAGTGATGTTCGATAGAAGATTTGTTAAGATGTTAAACCTGTAGCAAATAGTGAAGTTGTGTGAAGGATTGAAGACAAGCTTCTATCACATTTAATCTAAGCTCACACAAAGATAGGGCCTGAGTGCTAGATCAATGCAAAGCAAAGAAAGCACCTAATCATTGAGAGAAATAATGAATTTCAAGGCTGCAAATGTCAGAATTTAAACTCTAAAATAATAATTCTTATGTGACGAATAGAATCGTGTTGTAAGCCAGTGAGGATTTGAGGTGCTTTGCGTATTGTTGCTTTTCGAAATCATTTTCGTTGTAAAGAATGTTACCGTTCTGATATAGGCAGCATATTGCGATAAGTTCTTAAGCGGTTTGGGGTTTTGTTTCAAGTCCACTTTATGCACAGCTACAGTTTAAAGTGGGATCCAAACCACTGTGTGTCTCCACTTTTATTGTAATCTGGCAACACTGCTAACTGTTTGCGTGCCAAATCATCATGTATACCTTCAGTCGTGTCTCGGTGTGTAAGGTTTATTGTAACCCTGCTTGCTACAATGAAATATATTATTACATATCGTAATAAATAAACATGCTGTTTACAGCGTTTGATTTGTGCAGTGACACAGTGGACTGTTCTGTGATAAACTATGTCGACCGAAAGAACCCCTTAGCTCTGTATATCACCCTAACACATTGTTACATTTCTAACCAATGCACTCCAAAATTGAAATGTAAAAACATCACAGATTGTGTAAAGATAGTGTACCGACTGTACTTTGGTTGTGGTTGGGAGATCAAGACCGCCCATGTGCCTGACATGGTACGTGTCATAGTTGTGCTGTAACACTAAGAGAATGGTTGAATGGTATTCACTCAATGCCTTTTGATGTGTCTATGATATGGCTTGGACAAAGGGACCACGTGACAGCAGTAGCGGCTTCTGCCTATTCGCACATTCGCACGTGCAGACGAAAATAAATCTGTAATGCAAATCATTATTGTTATATTTATTTATTGAACTCTATCTCATTCGAAACATCAAGTGTTCCCACGCCGCTTCACCAAGAGAGATGGTGAAGAAGCCTGCGATCCTTGATATCAACCCGCGAAGACCGAGCCGTGCTCGGGGCTTGAACACAATGTTAGTTTCGCTCCCTGTGACGCTGTTGCAGCAGTCGCGTAGAGAATGTTGATTGGGTCTTTTGACTTGAGCGCCGTGTGAGGGGAGGTTGCATCATTTAGGAAAGTCGTGAACGCAGCGACCGGTGTGCTAGCAAATGTAGTGTTGCACACCCATTCCATTAGAGATCGTGTGACAGAGTCGAGGCAACCCATACATCATTGCAAATTAAGGGATTTTTTTTTTTTTTAGAAAAGGGAAATTTTGATGGTATATTGTCCTTCCGATTAAGTCCCGAGCATGACAGGGGAAGAAAAGGGGGAACGTGAGGAGGGCAACTGAAAGCGAGAGGGGTGTTTTAAACATGCCTGATATTGCCTTTGCTTAGTGCATCTCGGCCAAAATAAACGGTCTCTGTGCCGCACTAGCCGAATTATCAACGCGAAGGGAGCGTACATCAATCAGTCAGCTGTTTTGCATTGTGTGTGGCTGTTACTGAGTTGCAAAATTGTTTAGCACTGTCAAAAGCTCGTACCTGTTTCAGTGCAAACTGTTTGATTTCGTGATGAATAGGGAAACTGTACATAGCGAAAGCAGAGACTTAATATTTAACGTTGTTGAATTTTTGGAGGGAAGTTTGCTACAAAGCCTGTAGCAACTGCAGCATTATATGGATACGGCGGAAGGGAAGGAAAAATTCTGATGTACGAAGCTGGACATTGTGAGCTGAGTGAGTACTGTAATTTTCTTTAATATTTATTATTCTCTTGATTTCGCTTGATTTGCTTGTTTCGATCAGTCTGTCATTAGAAATAAACAGCAGCTAGATAGATTACAATTGATTTCCTCCATGTGATAGTTGGATCGGCTTCTTTGGTGTAAGCCAATGTTATTATTCTCCTTGTTCATTAATATCAGCGGAGGGGAGGAGGAAGTTTTTATGACATATTTTGCAAATCAACAATAGTATTGATATTGTAGATCGGTATTTCTATGTTTTGAGTGATTTTGTCAGATTATCGATGCTCAATTACATATTGCACAATAACATCGCTCTTCTCGTGATTGGCTGGATAATTTCCGAAATATTTGAAATTTGTAAAAAATCAGTGTTAAAAAAATCATGCAATATAACTCTGTCATAGCCTCATTTTCAGTGAAAGGTGATCAAAACTTGGGTTGCCAATATATTAAGCATCATTATGTACGCAAAAACAAACGGGTGGGAGTGTTTGACAAGGGTGGTATAACACTTCTGAACGCGAGACTAAAGTGCACACCCATAGAGCCACACCACGAGCCGCCACTGACTGCGTGACAGATTGTTATTTTTGTGACACTGGGCTATTTCTCGAAGAATAAAAGTATATGTGTATGCCGATGTATCGAAGTCGGTACCACATAGTGAGAGATTTCCAATTCCTAAATCACTATCCACCACAGTAGAATTGAACATCTCTCGTGACCAGGAAGGATCTTTCAAATATAAAAGATAGTGTTAGATAGAAAAATATAGCACTCTTAAAGTCAGTAAACTGCTAGATTGTACTCCGCCTTCATGATCTGCGAATGCAGATCATGAAGACGGAGTACAATCTAGTAGTTTACTGACTTTAGAGTTCTTGCAAAGCAGCATATAGGTTACCTTTTCGCATGATAAATATCAAATCTTTTAATTCATTTGGAAATTAATTGAATAACATCGCTCAATGTCGGTGTACCTGGTACTGGACTCTGACACGACCATTGTTGCCAGCACACTTCGTATTATTTTTTTAAAAAATACATTTTTAATGAATATGGCATAAATAACAGATTAACATCATAAATCGCCTGTAAAGCAAAGAATTACTCCCACATCCCCTAATATGCCTTCATTGCATACATGCACGGAGCACTTTATTTTTGCTCTTTTACTTTCCACAATGCATAAAAATGTATCATTCTTTTATCAGTTCGAAAAATACCTATAGTGACAGACCATCGACACACACAAAAAATTACTGCAAGCGACTCCCAGCTACATGTGGAATTTGCTGCACACACACACAACGAGAGACAGACTTGATTGATTGATTGATTTTTACTTCACTTTTTGTGTCACATTTGGCTAATTTGCGAAGATGGGGTTGAGTGATGACATGATGAAATCGATGAAAGGACACTCACATACATCCATGTCCTAGCCGGGATTCGAACCCGGGACCCCTGGCGTCGTAGCTCGATGTGCTAACGACTCCGCCACTGGGGCCGGATAGAGAGAGACAGACACAGAGAAAAACAGAGAATAATATTGAAAGAATGAGACAAAATTATAGAAAGAAAAAATAAGAAGGAAGGAAATAAAATAGAGAAACAGGAAGAAACAAAGATATAAAGTACGGCACAAAGAAAAAGAGGAAAAGATAAAGAACAAACGAAGAGAGAAGATAGAAAAAACACGGGGAGATGCAGATAAAGGAAGAATATAGTGTGTGTGTGTGTGTGTGTGTGTGTGTGTGTGAGAGAGAGAGAGAGAGAGAAATGAGATATATACAAAGAATTTTAAAATAGGAAAGGCAGAGAGAAAGAAAGACAAGGAAAGTTATTAGGCCGAAGCACACTCGAAAATATTCCGTCTGCCCCGATCCCTTCAGCATTTCAAAACAAAATTCTCCTACGTCTCCATTGGTGTCCTGCATTTTATCTCACGTCCCGTAAATGTCCTATACAATTTGACCATCACATGTAGTCTGCATTAAAAAAATACGTATTTCAATTGGAGAAAGGGAAAACTCACTGGAGAATCCTCACATACATCCCGATGAAATGTATCACTCTTCAGTGACATACAGAAGATATCGAAAACTTCATTCTATTTTTTAACAGAAAAAATACATTCCAATTTATAATGTAAAACGATGCGTTCAATTTTGTAATTATTTAAATAAACTATCCTACTGCCGCATATCCTTTTATACGCAAACAGTCGACCATAATGATTTTGACATTATTACGCTGCACAAGGAATTCTCCTGATGGTCATTTCGTCTCTTCTTCATTCACAACGCTTCATTAACCTGTACGCAGCCATCTTGAAGAAAAACAAAAACACAGCGGCCAGCAACCTCTCCTTAAACCTTGCTGTGTTTATAGCGTCACATTAGGGAATCCGACACGGAACAGTTTCGTTTTTCATTGGCAACAATAAAAAGAATTTAACTGCCTATTCAGCTGCCATATTTTAAACTGGCATTTCAACTCTACCTTTCATATCCCAGCGGACGTTTTCTTTGCCTCGATTAAATGTCCATTGAAATTACCTGTGAAAGGACAAATAACCTATAATGGAAACAAGTATCTTGCAGCGCCAATATCTTCTGCTTTTATTGGCTATTAATGCAATCCAAAATCTGAAAGGAAGAAGGCAACAGCAAATGCCTAAAATAAACAACCGTTCTCCCTTAATACGCTCATTGGCCACGAAAGGTCAATTAAGGTAGAAGGCAAACATTATGAATTCGAATTAGTTTAAGGGTTTCACGTTGCAGTCAGCCACGATCACCGGCTAAATACGCATGCGCTAACCAGGAGAATCCACTGGCAAAATAGGGGTGACGACGGATAAATACAAGTAAGACGCAGACGAGAGGCAGGTGCCGCGATAATTTCCTCTGTTCCAAACTTCAAAATATGCATTCATATTCATCACCGAGCAATCCGTGCAGTGCAAGCTTCCTGCATGCAAACTGCGTCTCAAGGTCAGTAAGAAGCAGAGCAGTGGGGGAGCCGCTTGCATTTCCAGGTAAAAATACTTTGGGGGGAGGCACCCTCATTTTATTCTACCACACTGCATCACACTAATTAAGCTTTTTGCTTTGGGGGTTGGTGGGGGGGAAGCCCACTAAGTGGTATATTTGTAATTTCATTTCGGGTGGTAGACTCCTTTCAGATTTGTATATGTTACCAGTCACTTATTGCCTGGCGGTTCTAAGTAGCTTAGAATTTTGGTTCTAACCTAGGCCATTAATATAAATCTTATAACATTTAAACGTAATTTAGAAACGTTTAGTATAACTATTTTAGCTACGTTCTAGGAAAAGCTAAACTCATGCACCACAAAACCTATCGAACTAATAAACTCCGAAAACTTGACCAAATTTCTATTGCCAACCTACTTATGTTTCTTGTGAAAATGCATGTGAAATATCAGCACTACTATGCCATGAAAACTTGAGTGGAAAACACCCTGCTGTTAGCTCGGTGAGTTAAGTTGCAAAATGGTGTTCTCTTTTAATTCACAAAGCTGCATACTCAAGGACTATTAATGGACACGAATGATTTCTTGTGTTTATTACATAGTTAGGAAATGGTATAATGTAAGCTTTCAATTCAATTTTATTTGAGGGGGATAAAAGCATCCCTGGCAGGGATAAAAATAATAATTTTGCCGGGGATATTTTTTTTTGTATGGGAAATCCCAGTCATCCGCCCCGTTAATTCGCACACTGCTGCACCTACTCACGAAATGAACATGAGCGACGAAGCCTCCTGCCTCGCTCACTCCTCCGTACAATGCTACACTACCATTACTCGCTTTACAGTCCACACGAGCAGTGGCGGCGATTGGGGGGGGGGGGGGGCGGCGCCCCACTTTTCGCTACTTTTGCCCCCGCCCTATGCTAAACCTTATCTACAAAGCAAAATATACTGCCTTTTCTCCCACCCTCCCAGTTTTTGAACCCAATAGCTGCCACTGCACACCAGTAGGAGGGTCACTATTTATATTTTGAGTCTTGGCAACACTGATTGAAGTTAGGCGCGATTTGACATTTGCACGGAATCGTCTGGCATTATTGACCATAACGTACTTCAAATGTTGTGTCAATAGCTTCATTTGTCTTGTTTATGTTGCCTTGGAGATTGCGCGACAACAATAAAATGGAATTAACTCGAACATTTTCGTGCGATGATTTTTTACGATTTTCGACGTGGATTATCAAGACAAGAGTGCATCGATCAACTTACTTCCACATTTGGCGATGAAGCCCCATCCTTTGCCACTGTGAAACGCTGGTATAACGAATTTAATCGTGGCCGCCATTCGCTCACCGACGAGATTCGCGAAGGTCGTCCAAAATCAGTTGTTGTTCAAGAAAACATTGATGCTTTGCAAAACCTAATAATGCAAGATCGTCATGTGACATACTGTGAGATTGAGGCAACCATAGGCATTAGTTCCACCAGCATATATAAAATATTACATGATCATTTAGCTGTGAGAAAGGTATGTTCTCGTTGGATCCCACACAATTTGACAAAAACTCAAAAAGACGCTCGCGTCAATTGGTGCAAACAAATACTCAATAAATACAATCGTGGTGCTTCAAAAGACGTATATAAGATTGTAACAGGTGACGAATCATGGATATATGCATATAAGCCGGAACGTAAACAGCAGTCGACTGTATGGGTGTTTCAAGATGAACCCAATCCAACAAAAGTTGTTCGCGCTCGAAGCACATCGAAACAAATGGTCGCCTGTTTTTTCGGGAAAACTGGTCGTGTGGCAACTGTGCCTTTAGAGGAACGCAGAACGGTCAACTCTGAATGGTACACAACAATTTGTTTGTCAGAGGTCTTCGGTCAAATACGGAAAACAAACTAACGCCGTCGGATCATTCTTCATCAAGACAATGCCAGCAGTCACACATCTCGTCTAACAACCGACTTTATGAACAGTCAAAAAATCGAATTGATGGGTCATCCGCCGTACAGTCCTGATTTGGCACCCAATGACTTCTTCTTGTTCCCGAATGTCAAGAATAAATTGCGTGGACAACGATTTTCGTCGGCGGAAGACGCCGTTGATGCGTTCAAAAACCATATTATGGAGGTGTCTCAAGAAGATTGGAAAAACTGCTTTGACGAATGGTTCGAACGAATGCAAAAGTGTATTGACCATAAAGGAGAATACTTCGAAAAACAATAAAGCAGTTTTCAATGCCAAATTCCTGTTTTTTCATTGTTAGGCTCAAAATATAAATAGTGACCCTCGTATACTAGAGCGCTTTTTCACAAGTATACCGTGAAGCCCGAGTTACAAATATATTTTCATGTTGAATATTGTGTATTGGTGTGAAACTCTTGGGAGCCACTTTTAAACAAAATTTGACTTTGTTGAATATTTGCAGCTTTTAACTTGGATTTTTGGTCAGAGTCGTCTTACAAAACTGGGTGTTTGCCATGTCAACTTAAGTACATGTCAGTGGCCTATTCTCCCATGTAATCTGGTTTACTGCTAGTAAACCAACGTTTTTCATGCATATTGAAATTGCTGCAAAATTTGAAGTTGTTGGACCTCTGCTTTTGTTTTACTTGTATGCCTGCATTTGTGTTTTATTTCTATTATTTTATTGTGAAACATGCACTTCGAAAGGTTATCTTTCAAAGTTTAGTTTCCACTTTCTACCGCTAGGAGTCAGCAGCGAGCAGGAAAATGGTGTTGACTGGAGAACAGAGATCTTTGTGTGTGCTTGATTATCATGTGAACAAGTCTGTGATTAGTGTGCAAATGCATTTCCGTACCAAATATCGGAGAGAACCACCTACGGGGAAGGCCATTCGTAAGTGGTATGAACATTTCAGAGATTCGGGCTGCATCTGTAAACGAAAATTGACTGGGGAAGAGACAGTGGAACGAGTGCGCACATGTTTCATGAGGAGTCCACAGAAGTCCACCTACCGGGCAGAGAGAGAACTTCAACTTCCACAGAAAACTGTCTGGCGGGTTCTGCGGAAACGTTTACAAATGAAACCCTACCACTTGCAACTAGTTCAAGCCTTAAAAGACACTGATTATGCTTTGCGTGTGTCCTTCTGAGCTGATTTCCTCGCATTAATGGAAACGGATGGGTTCTCTGAGAGGTTAATTTACAGTAATGAAGCAACTTTTCACCTTTCAGGGAAAGTGAATAGAATCAACGTAAGGATTTGGGGAACTGCTAACCCCCATGAATTTGTGGAACACGAACGCAATTCTCCCAAAGTGAATACCTTTTGTGCCATTTCCCATGAAAAGATTTATGGACCCTTTTTCTTCCATGAACGTACTGTGACAGGACTTGTTTTCCTTTTTATGCTGCAACTAAGGCTCCTTTCACAGCTTGCAGAGGGTAGCGCAGATTTCATTCTCCAATTGGATGGTGCCCCTGCGCATTACCATGGCAGCGTTCGGGACCATCTCAATGGGGCATTGGAACAACGTTGGATAGGCTGTGCATCTCCGGAGGATCGACCTCTCCTTCATTGGCCACCTCATTCCCCCGACTTGACCCCATGTGATTTCTTCATGTGGTGTTTTGTCAAGGATCATGTTTACGTACCACCACTTGCAACATTGCATGACCTGCGTGCCCGCATCACAGCGGCCATTGCTGATATTGACCACAACATGCTACACAAGGTTTGGCAGGTGATAACACTATCGCTTGATGTGTGCCGTGTTACACGAGGTGCTCACATAGAACACTTGTGATTTGTTTGAAAAAAAAAAAAACTTTCACAGTTTACCTTTCTTAGCACATGTCTCACAATAACATTTGTTTATTATATTTCACAGAATAAATGTCTGAAATTGGGTCCATCATTTTGACTTACCCTGTATATTTTATTAAGAACACAAAAGGTAATTACTCTCGATTCTTAACTATCAGAATCACAGCCAGGAAGCAGTCGCTAGGAAGTATTGCTGAGTAAAGGTATTACATCAATCTTAGTAGGACACCAAGCAACAAACAACTTCGAGGAAATGAAGTGCATCGACCTGGTATTTACGACAACAATCCTTGGAGGATAAATGGTATTATTCTGATAGACCGGGGCAGATCAGAAAAGACACTACGAGAGAGAGAGTGGTCAGTCTCCACACACAAATCTGTCGGGCCCTTGATGGTTTGACACCAGGAAAAGTGGTGTTGATACTCTCTTCCCATACTTCGACGCTAGTAAGATCAAGCCCACGTTCTTCTATCATTCTACGAGTCTTCAGAGAACTTCAGCTTCTAGTTGAAACAGGTATTTTCCTAAACAACATGCCGAAACAATGTTAAGGGAGACCTAAAGTCCAATTAGTGTGTATTGTGTGTTCATTTTTCATTCTATGCTATTCAGGTACAACCTCTCGCATGAGGGTTAATCGCCAAGTGAGCATGAATGATGAATATATAAGATATAATAAATATATACAATAATAAAGAATTGTTGCGGTAAACCAGGTCAAATTTTCAGAATACGCAACTGGTACATGTTGCTGGATACCTTGAATTTACATTTAGAAAATTGTCAGAGACATATGTGGCAAGTGTGGTGCTAACTAGTGATCTAAGAACTTGTAAGGGGAGGGGGGATTATTTATTCACTCAAATAAAGCATATGATAAACTGTTGATTGAACATAACTTATTAAATATTTAATCTAAGAAATCCTATTTTTTTTTTAATGCAGAATAATATTAGAATTGCAATATTCAGTTCTGAGGGATGCCATTATCAGATTGCGATTAAAGCTTAGTGCACTAGTGATGTTTTCAAAAACGTGCAATCTTAGAATTTTGCAAACTTTCTTTCAAACAGTGGCTATTTTCAATATTCAGAAAGAGAAAACCTAATACTTGTATCAGTAAAGTATGACAAAAATAAGTGAGCAAAAACAACTGCATAAAGAAAAACAGTTACCATTAAATTTAATGCAAATTTGGTTCATTTCAACTTTGTAATATGTATTAACCAATTCGTTAACTCCGTCCGTTGTCTCATTAACCAATGACACCAGGAGGGACAGACACTGCACATGCTTTAAAACCAGGCCATCCACCAATAGCAAACAAATAAATCTAGATAAACAAATACTATTATAGCTGCAAAATACAATTTTTTAAATAATATTCGAGGGAATATTAAACATACGTATCCCCCTCTTCCGAAAATATTCCAGTAGCACAAACTTTTTTTTAGCTGTTACTGAGTGTAGTTGAACTCAAGACAAAGTAATTGGCCGATTAGTGATATCAGAAAGTAAAGAATCTTAAGATTTTTTCTAAGTGATATGCAAAATGTTGACGAATAGTGTCGCAGAAGCCAAGAACATTGGTAATTGTGAAAATTCAAAGCTGATTAATTCTATGTTGGAATTTGAATATCTGACAGCTATGTAAATATCTCCATCAGAAAGTAAGTTTCAATGGCGTCTGTATGAGACTCTGGTGGTTCGGAGAGCAATTCACGAATGAAGGAAGGAAGAGGTAATATGTGGCTGTAATCTGGTGCAGTCGCTCCATTGTAAAGTCGGTAGTTTTAGGACAGTGCTAGGAGAAATATGGCAGCTCTAATACAGTGTTCGGCCAAGTGCAAGGCACATGCTGTAATGAGATTTTTGCATGCTCAGAAGTTAATGCTGGCAGATATCCACTGGCAATTGGTGCATGAACTGAATGTCATGAGCGACAGCATGATCAGAAGATGGTGGAGACAATTCACGAATTCCAATGTCCAAGACCCTATACAGCTGAGCACACATGAGCCCTTTTGCATTACAAGTGGGAGATTTTCAACCACCACCAGTACAGTGCCAACCTCACACCTTGCATCTTTCAGTCTCTTCCTTCCGCTGAAGTGACCAAGATAAACTCAAAATAGCTGTGCAAAAGATACACTATGTTGCCATTCGTCACCGGACACCCTCAAAAAGTACTCAGCATCATCTGTACACGTCATACAACCTATAAAAGGCGTTGCCGGTTGAGAATACACTCATATCAGGTACAGCAGTCAATATGGACAGAGTGTATGTGGAAAGAGGGATGATCATTGGAGTCCACAGGTTTGGGCATTCGACCCGTGATATTTCCAACAAATTTCAGATACCCCGGTCGACAGTGAGTGATGTTATCGTGAAGTGGAAGGGAGAGGGGGTCATGTCATGCCGACCCAGACCCAATAAACCGAAAATATTAACAGATTGTGACTGTTGATGCTTGAAACGTGTGGTGAAGTCAAACCGGAAGGTGTCGTTACAGATGGTTGCACAGGAGTTTCGATCGGCTTCCAGTAGTGCTGCAAGTGATCGTACTGTCCGCCGGGAGATCATCGCACTTGGTTTTCATTGTCACGCAGCAGTTCACAAGCCTCATATCACAGCCCGCAATGCGACCTGTCTGTTACAGTGGTGCAAGGAACCCTGCCAATGGACTCTTGAACAATGGAAATCCATCCTATGGAGTGATGAATCACGCTACCAGATGTGGCGGTCCGATAGACGTGTGTGGGTGTGGTGTATGCCCGATGAATGCTGTTTACAGGACTGTATCGTACCCACAGTGAAATTCGGCAGAGGTGGCAACATGGTGTGGTCCTGCTTTTCGTGGTATGGTCTTGGCCCTCTTGTTTTAGTTCGGGGAAACATGAATGCCGACGAGCACCAAAAGGTTCTGGACAATTCTGCGCTACCAACATTGTGGGAACAATTCGGTATTGGCTCATACCTGTTTTAGCACGACATGTCATACGGCAGGCATTATCAACACGTGGTTCGAGGACATGGGTGTGCAAAAACTTGATTGGCCAGCCCAAAGTCCAGATATCAACTCCATTGAACACCTTTGGGACGAGTTGGAGCACCGCTCGAGAGCCAGGCCATGCCGCCCAAAATACACCACTGAGCTGTTTGCCGCTTTGCAGGAGGAATAGGGCAAGATTCCTGTCGACACGTATCGCAAATTGGTGGAAAGTCTTCCTCGAAGGGTTGCAAATGTCATTGCGGTGAAAAGTGGCCCTACACGATACTGATATGGTGCTGAGACCGGATTAACGTACTGGTATGGGGTGTCCGGTGACAAATGGCAACATAGGGTACATTGTTTTACACAGAAGCCCTCAACTCAAACTCTGAGGGAAAAATTTAAGAAGAGTGATAGAAGTCAAATACCTTGGTATAACTCTTCAACAGACATATAGCTTTGGCAACAACCGAGGCTGAAACAACTAGAAAAAGGCTACTAGCCACAATGGGCTCCGCACACTATAAGCTTCCATTACCACATGTAAAAACTTCTCATTACAGGGTGGCTACTCACCGGGAATTCCATTATGTGTGAATTATTGTCTCTGGGAATTATGTGTGACTTCTTCGTGAATTTATCTCAGTAGATGTGAAAAATTGCAATTTCCATTAATCCGAATTCCATTGAATTTATACATATTTATAAATTCCCCGAGGCAAGTATTTCACAGTTTAGCTTTTATTTTTGTCGAGGAAGGAAAAGAAAGCTGCATGGAAAATAAAACAGAATACCCTCAATTCATTTGCTTTGTTAGTGTCCTTTGCAGAACAATCTATCTGACAGACGGAAGATTATTGCAAGATATCTTGAAGTTGATTAGGTAAATTTGAGTTTGAAATTCTCATACAATTGACAACTTTTCATAGATTAGTACATCCGTAACATTTGTGATTTGTGTTTTTAGATGTATTTTGAGTGAGCATGTAAAATCACAAATGTAAAATCCACACCTTACATTAATTTAAATATATGTATACTGTTTAATTGAATTATAATTTTTGGATACAACGTAATTACACAGACCCTTTATGTTGTCAATGTATTTGTGTGTATAAGTGTGTTGATGGTGAGAGGTGGTAATACGTAAGGTTGAAATAGAAAAAAAAACATCTGCTTCTATCCTTGTCCTAGAGTAGCCAACCTGTATTACCATATATAATGTTATTATCTCCTATGGCTCACCCCTATGGGCCAAGGAAACTAGAAAACAGTATCGTATAACGCCGCCGACTTTCAAAAGATTAGGAATCAGCAGGCACCAGAGTTTAACAGGAAATAGTAGGAAATAAAACAAAAGTCAGCATTAACTCTGAGATTGGTTGGGTGTAGGATAGAACATGCACAGCCGGCTAACGTTCGGAAATTTGAATCTCGCTTAAACAGATCCCATGAAAAGATCTCGAGGTTAGATATAGTACGATTGTCTTAGAGTACACAGTCATAGTCCGATTATCGATGGATATGCAAAAGAGTTACCACGAGGAGTGGTGTGCCAACAGAGTTTAATTTTAGGGACCATGCCTGCACAGGAGAACCGGCGGAGACGATTTTCACGTCTAGAATCAGAGGTAACAAACATCCTTTTCTCTTGCATCATGACCCTGCCGGCCCAGTCAAAGGAAGTGTTTTAAGCCTAAATGTTATACGAGTTACCCTTATTTTTCAGGGGTGTTACCCCATGGATATAAAAGTACCTCTCACATAAGCGAGAAACTTTAGATTGACATAGATCAAGATCCCTAACAACCCTGTAGGAGTTTTATACGGTATATCAAAATATCAAGAACAGATTAAGACCTTCACAACGCAAAGTGACACTTCACCTCACTGGTGCATTCAGAACAACCACTATTCTGGCTCTTCTAATAATTATTAGGCCTGTCAAAATTATCATAAAAACTAGAGCATCAAAATATTTACTTTAGAAATGGAGAAGACGAAATCTATAATCTAACTGGCATACACCCTGCTACAGTACCGGACATTCACCACCACTTACTCAAGTCTGGCAACAAGACACGAGACTTCACAGTTTCTTGACAAACAAAATGCAGTGACTATCAATGGACCACTTCCACCACATGAAAGGTGTCGTGTACTTTTTAATGGAACACTGCCCATACGGTGAACACATTCATAAGCACAACCTCAGACAAACCATCCAATGCCTGAAATGTAATAACAAGATGGACACACTAGAACAAAGTCAATTTTTGCCACACATCGGACAAAAACTACCGAACTTCAACATGTACTATTTAATAAGGAACCAAAAGCACTTTGGAGTACTAAACAACTTACAAGCCTTGTGTCACAAGAGGAACTTTCCCTCTTCAAATCCAGCTACCAATTCATCCTCTACCTCTGTAATGTAATATATCCCCAGATCACAAAGAACGCACCTTCAAGAAACTCCAACAACAACAACAACACGACGACCATGAAGATAATGAAGCAGAACTTCCCACAGGAACATCCAAGAAAGAGATACTACATTACCTCAACTGGATGCCAAGATGCAGCAGAAAGAAGGAAATGTTGCCCATGCCTCCATGGATTGAATTGAATTGGCATTTTAAGTCCACTTTATGCACAGTAAGGCTAATCTGGACTGGACCTACAGTTCAAATTGGGATGCAAACCACTATGTGCCTCCCTGGAGAAAGGCATAAGGGTAACATTGAAAGTATTCGACCCAGAAAAACTGAATTCAAACCCGGCTTTCTCAAAACTAAAATCTAATTCTCTCTATTCCTGTCACTAATCAATCTGCACACTTCTCTACTAATTCTCCACAATTCTGCTACCAAATATACCTCTAAAGTTCCCGATACTTCCCAGGAAATCTCTACCTTCCTTCCTGATGATGTCCTGGGTACCACCGCCATGCAGAGGTTTATCCCAGCCCAACTCTATCTTACTGGTCCCCCACATGTATTCCTGCATCAATCACTACTCATTCTTTCATCACCTTCTTCATTCCTAACACTAATACCTACATCTCAAAGCTATTAATAATATCCCACTATATACAACATTACAAATTCTATTACATACTTTAACACAGAACCTGTTTAACATGCATAGAATCATGTTTACCTTTCATCTCATTAGTAAACAAACTACATAAACACTAACATACACTACACACAATACAACCTATCTCAAAACAATATTACCAAACCACAATAACACATACACATTTATGGAACTTTCTTCCTGTATACATAAATATTATTAATCACTAATACACATTTACCACCCTACTCTTACCCAGTTTATATTAATTTTATTTATCTCCTTGTAGAAAACTGTAAAACCAACTTGTTCAGGAAAACCAAACAAATTTTGTTCTTTATACTGAGGCATTTGTTGCAATGTCACAGTGAATTACTGCAAACAAAGAAAAAGAAAATAGCGGATACATCAAAGAAAAATGGAGGAATCCATAAACATTCACGGAACTGACACCCTGGGTTAATTTTCAAGTAGCAGGGCATAACTGCATACCTCCTAAAGTATGTGTGTGGAGAAGGGCCTATTCGGGTTCCCCACCCCCACATTTTTTTTTTTCAACTAAAGTGTTTTCTGACAGGACAACATTTCGGCAGTGATGCTGTTATTTTTCAAATTAACATGGTAGTTTCGCATTTGTGTTCTGGATGCATGTATGTGTGTGTGTACTGAGAGTGGGTGCAGGAAGTAGATTGACTCTTTCTGTCCCTGGCAGTAAGTACACGACACTTAACTTTAACATGCTCAAACTTGCATGGAAGCCAAAGTAAGGTGTTCTAAACATTTTCATGTGTGGAAAGAACCCCCCCCCCACACACACACACACAACACATATGCTTGTTCACAGTGTTCTTTCTGCATAGTAACTGAGCATATGATTACACATCTTGACTTTGTTTCCGGAAAAAGATCTGCTTCACTATAAGACTGTAGTTTCATCAGTTCGTGGAGTGACTGGCAGGAAAATAATCCTCCCATTTTTTCTCATTTGCCTGAGCCTACTACAAGCAAGAAACAACCACAGGAACACTCATAATTTTCATCCTACCTTGCTGCAAATGTAGTAAGCAGGCTAACAGTACGCCAGTCACTCTGCCTGCTGACAACTCACTAGTCTCAAAGTCAAGCAGGTGTATTCCTAACTCGAAGTCAAGATTCCATAATCGAACATTCAGAACAGCACAGAGTAGGAATACTGAGAACAAGCACAAGCATCAAGGCATGAAATCATGACCATGCCATGAATTGGTTGGAATTGCTTCAGCGTGGTTTTGTGCCAATGACAGCAAGAGTGTTAAAAAGGTTGAAAACTGCTGCTATTGTGTAAGAAGTCCTGGTTTTCATTTCCAAAACTTTGGTAATTATGGTTCAGTTAGACCTTTGGCTGCAGTAAAATTCAAATTCTGAAAACCTACATCTGCTCAGAATTACTTCGAAAGCATTCATGTGGTTTGCTTTCTATTTTTAGATATTTGAAATAGTTTCATGACTACGTAAGCCTATTGACTTACGCATATTGTATGACTACGTAAACTATTGTGAATATATAAACAACAGCAAAAGCAAACTGCACTGAGATTAATGCAAATGCTCTAGAAGGAATTCTACGATGTTTGGGAAAAGGCACACAAGTCACGAACTGTAATTTTCTGTTGCTTTCTCATACTGAATTGGCACATCAAAGTCAATTAAAGATTTTTTATTTTGATTTGCTTTATTTTACTTCGCTTTTTGTGCCACTTTTGGCTAATTTGCGAAGAGGGAGATGAGTGATGACATGATGAAATTGATGAATGGACACTCACAAACATCCACGCCCAGGCTGGGATTTGAACCCGAGACCCCTAGCGCCGTAGCATGATGTGCTAACCACTCCGTCACCGGGGCCGGCAAAGTCGAGCATATGTAATGATTCTAAACCGTTATGATCCACCTGTATAATTTTGAATAATATAACAACTTTTCTAAAGGAGAGGAAATTTAGAAATGGCTTCACTGGCATCGGCCGAAGGTTCAGCAGAACCTTAATTTCGCAGGAGTAAGCTCTATTACTTGATATACCTGTATGACAAAAAAAGTTATGTCATATTCAGAGCATAACACATTGAAAATAACTGCTTATTTATACAAAACAACGGTTTGCTTTGAGTTCAATTCTGCTCAGATAGACTAATCACAATTCGACCAATAGTTTAAAGTGAGATCTGAACAACTGTGCCTCCACTGGGAATTGAACCTAGGGCAACTTGATTGAAAGATATTGCAATCCAATTACAACTCCAACTTGCAAGATGATAACGTTACCACTATACCATTGAGGAGGTCCAGCAAAATAACCCACAAGTACTTTCAAGTTATGCAAAGTTTGAAATACTGAAATGGCGTAACATGACTCTCCAATCTTAACTTCAAGAATCCTGAAAGCCAAAGGTTGGACACAATTACCCTTCATATCTGAAGAAAAGGCAAAATAACACCAAAACAAATGGATTCCTTAATTACTGTATTTTGAATCAACTCATAAAATTTCTCCATTGGAATGAAGGTACTTCTCATACAATTTCAACAACGACAGAGGTGTTCGTGGTGTAACTCGCATCAGTGCTATTTCAAAATGCCTGGATTGGACTTCCTTAGCAGCCAGATCCTCTTCTAGAGCACTTAGAGCTGCTTCATGACATACAGCCTGCACCTAGAAGAAAAGGGTTCACGTAAAGAAGACTATCAAATGTGGGTGACAATCAATTGTGTGGCTGTGAGAACATGCACTAATGCTCAGCCACACAAATATATTCAATGCAACCAATAATTTTCCATAGTAAGCATATCCAATTAAGATTGGAAGATGCCAGAGAATTCTTTTACATTGCACATTAGGCAATTTTCATCAATTCCGAGTGAAAATTGTGCAGCAATAGTGGATTCTGTGACTAAACGACAAGTTCACATTTCATGAAACAAAAACCATGGTACATTCTTTCACAGTATCAGGTTGTGGCGGATCAGGGAATTAAAAAAACAAAACAAAACAAAAAAAACAAAAAAACAAAACAAAACTGAACTAATTAGGGATGGGACCGATTAATCGTACTCTATAGGTATCGGCTGATATAGGCATATCGGTGTATCGGTAAAATTACCAATCCAAAATATCAATAAATATCTGATAAATTAGTGCAAAATTCTGCCATTTTGTTGTAATTTTTATGGATAATCTCCATGCTCTACTTTCTAAAAAAGTAAATGTCTAAGTATGCAACTTCTTTTGCACTGCAGTCACCTTGAAACAATTTATTAAGAAGGTCAATGAACCTTTCAGGTTCTTCAAGGATCATTTCTAATTTTATATCGGTACTTTATCGGTATCGACCAAACTTTCATATCGGCCCATCCCTAGAAGTAATAAAATTATTCATTTTGCATCTGGTTTCTTTAATGTTAGGTTTTACAAAGTGCATACCTTCTACGAAATTTGGAAGAAAATTGAAAACCTTTAACAAAAAAGTGGTTTTTGTAAATAGACTCATGCCTACCTCTCATATCTCTACCTCCAACATAAGGGAGCCTGAGTGTCCAGTAGATTCGCCTGGCCACAATCAGGCACTTAATCCAAACCATATCAAGAAGCCAATTTTAATCAGGTTTTCATGAAATCCCGCACCTGGCTGGGAAACTTGTTTATATACTCAAAACAAGTAATTAAATTTTCTGCAAAACTACTGAAACTCGGTGGCTCAACAGTTCTTTGAGGGTAAAGCCTGCCAAGTGGCTTTTCAAAGTGTGATTCCCTTGGCCTCCCTGATGACACAGTGGTTTGGATCCTACTTTAAACTGTAGGCCCAGTCTCAATTAGCCTTACTGTGCATAAAGTGGACTCAAAACACCAACTCAATCGATCAATCAAAGTGTGACCCATGGTCAACACATTTTGAGTCAATCACTGTTGTTATCTGCCTGTCAAGAGCAGAGTATGTTACCATTCCTATCAAGTAGCTTCACAACTGTGCTCACAATGTTAGGTCAACACCAAAATTTTGGAGCTTCCACCGGAGGTCAAACCTGGTGTTACTTGCACCAAAAGCAAGAATATTAACCATTCAGCTATGTTTAACACTTCTATTAATTCCAGTGGTCACTCACTGCCTTCACACACATGGAAGCCTGTCTCGTTAATGCCAATATACTCTCTAAGCACATGCATAATCCTAACCTGAAAACCAGCAGAGAAGATTGGGGGAGGGGGGGGGGGATGATACTGAATGTGAGTACAAGGTACATTACCTTAGCAGGTCAATCTAGCAATTATTGTATTTGTATTTTTTCTATTTTTTGCCTTTGTTACCAATCACAACACGGAGGTTGAAATGGTGATTACATGGAGTGACCCTCACTGAGATACACTCACAACAGTTGAGATATTTCATCTTTAAGCACTTTGCAAGTGACAAACTCAGGGATAATTGGTTTCTCAACTAATTTTAAAACCAGCTTATTTCTTTTCACACAAAACAAGCGAGACTATATAAACTTGCAACTGGAAAAAATTTGATTTTTTTTATTATTTGATTTAGTTTATTTTACTTCGCATTTTGTGCCTCTTGGCTAATTTGCGAAGATGGGGATGAGTGATGAAATGATGAAAGGACATTCACAAACAACCAAGCCCGACCGGGATTCGAACCCGGGACCCTTGGCATCACAGCACGATGTGATAACCACTCGGCCACAGGGTCGGGCTCAACTGGGAAAAAGAAGTGGATTGCATGTGGTTGGAATGTAAGTATGAGTCGGCACGAATTACCATCCTCTGCAATCCTGAAATGTACTAAATAAAGTTTCCTGTTCAACATAAAGAAAATAGTGAGAGAGAGTGAGTTAGTGAGTGAGAGAGAGTGAGAGAGTGAGAGTGAGAGTGAGAGAGAGAGAGAGAGAGAGAGAGAGAGAGAGAGAGAGAGAGAGAGAGCAGTGGAAGATTGATTGATTGATTTTACTTCGAGTTTTGTGCCTCTTGGCTAATTTGAGGAAGATGGGGGTGAGTGATGAAATTGATGAATGGACATTCACAAACAACCATGCCCGAGCGGGATTCGAACCTGGGACTCCTGGCATCGCAAATCAGTGGAAGAAAGCGAGAGAAAGCAAATATACCAAAGAGGCATTCTTAGGCACTGAACCTTGAAATAGGCATTTACAAACACACACAAATCTGCTCAAAACATGCAATGTTAAAGCATTAAAGCCTATTATGCTTTAATACAAACAGGGTTTTTACTCATTTTGCAAAACCAAATTGCCTGACTTTTCCAGATTCACTAGGTGCTCTTATATGACTTTCTGGACTACTCTATAATGCTACATTTTAAAAGTAGTTACCGCAACTCTTCCAAAAATGTAACTTCACTACAGCTACAGCTGTATTTACCAAAAAGTAGCTTTACTACCGTAACTATGTGTTACTTCACTACTGTTGCATAAAAAGTAAAACCACCATATGGATATTCAAAGGAACACCTTAGCAGATGTACTTACTGGGTTATAGGTCCTGTTATTTTTTATAAACATTATTCCAGTCGTACATTTTGATAGCAATTAACATAGATACTAGTTTTACTAGTTTTTGAGAATAATAAGGTGCCTAAATATAAGTGGCCTATCAATTCAATTTTATATCTGAGAATTGCAATTAGGATGCTACTCCAATAAATGTTTACAACTGTCCATCAACATAATTTGGTAGGATTACTTCCTCTGTTGATATTCGTGTATTCTTGTGAACAGGAAGTAGTACACTTATTGGGTAATTGCAGCACTCATAGAATGTCACTCCGTGATATTCCGTTTGCACACTTTCACATGTTTTCGTATCCTTCATCAGGTAAATAGCATACCAGATTAAAGCAATAGGAATTTAGTTATAGTGTTTTGTGTTTGTACCACATTGTGGCACATTGTTCTGTGTCTTTCTGCAAAAGTCTGCTATGCACAATAGACGATGACTAAATGCTGTTGGCACATGCAAAATAACTCAAAATGACAACAAGAAATGTAGTTGTAGAGAAATTTTTGCTAACAAGGTACAAGAATGTTATCGCAAAGCTATAGTTACAAATTTTGTAGCTAGCTACAATAGCATACTACTTTCAACCACTGGTTTTAACATACTAATGCAGTAAATAAATGTTTATGTCTTCAACTTTGCTTGTTAATCAAATGAGAATTAAGTTTATCCATCATTGCTAGAGGCATGCATATTTCGTTTTTGACGAAAACATGAAATATGAAATAACACACTGGATTGTTAATTTCTCATGATTCTTAAAGGTGTGAGGTGCATTTTTCCACCCTGTTTTGTCATGAAATAATGCAAAATAGACTCTTAAACATGAAATTTAGAGTTTATTTATGAGAGTTATGCAATTCATGCAAAATTTGTTAATTCTGGGGTAAATACTTGAGAAGCAAAAATAGACACCTTTATACAGGAATAAATTTAATATTTTGGTAACGACATAAACATGCTATTAGAAGGGATATGTTTATTTTGTGTAATAAGTGCAGTTTTTAAATCCAATTTGAAATTATATTTACATTTTTACAACAAAAATGTCATTTTATATACTGCTTTTTCCCCACTATAACAGTGAAATTTTATTTTATTTACTGCTTTTGAACCCGAAATTGACAGTTTTTGAACCGCAATGTTGCTTTTTATTTACCAAAAATATGTGCCTCTAATCATTGCTGTAAGTAAACAACAAAAAATAAAATAAAGAACATTTTGTATGAAACATATTCCCAAAAGAGAAACCAGCTGGGAGGTAAAAGTGAAATATGTTTTTAGTTGCCAATCCTAACAAGAAAAAATCACATTCAATTTCCCTAATTTTTACAGTTTTTTTTGAAGTTTTCACAAAATTCTGACTTTTCCATTACCTATTCATTCCTCAGTTGATTTCTCCAACTTTTACAGTTTTTTTCAGCTCAGTGGGAAGGCTGTACAAAGGAACAAAATATGCAAAAATCTGCACCCTACTAAAAAATAAAAATTCATCTGTACAATCACTATTGTCATGTCACTGTGTCTTTGTAGTGAGAAAGATATTTCTAATGAAACATGGGATAGTAAACAAGGTGACAAGACAATTTCTCTCTCCTGTTAACTAGAACTACATCTTCAATTTGAATCTGTTCTAAATTTCATTGAGTCATTCGATGCTCTAATGTAGTGCTGAGAGATAAAAGGGCAGGTATGTGGCAAAAGAGGATATGATATATCCAATGAATTAGTGTACTATTTACTCTTCTGACACTTGAAATTTCTGTGCAGGTGAAATTATTCAGATAAATCTAAAAGCAACACTTACTTCTGCTCCAGAATATCCTTCCGTTCTGGCAATCAAATTCTCAATGTTAACATCACATCCCACAGGAGTTTTCCTAAACTGCAGATTAAATATTTCCTCTCTTGTCTCTGCATCCGGAAGAGGTACGTAGATGATGCGATCAAGACGGCCAGGGCGAAGGAGAGCCTGTAATCAATAGTTCTAGATTTAATATACATAAAGAGAAAGGAAGACAGATCTTAAAACACAAAACATTCTGTACAAAGTTTTGCTTCAAATGAGAAGACATGCCTAGTGCAGGAAAGTTATTAGTTTTGCTTGCATTAAAATCAGGTACTCTATGCAGGGTTGGCATTTCGCTCGGGTTTTTCGAAAAAAAAAAAAAAAAAAAAAACATACTGGGTGGGAAATCAAGGTCTCGCACCTTAAAATGATTAAACTAAAATCATACATAATCCGTGCCGCAATAGACCATTGAGGGTCCAGGCCTACCTACCGACTACTGGCCCCACTCCCACCTGATTCAACCAATTACGGGGTGACGCGTGGTCACCTTGTCGTAGGTTTTCATGACCGGGTTATGCTACCCGTTCGTAGCTCCCCAATTTAATCATGATAGTGAGTATTCACCAGTTTCATACACAGACTGAAATCTCACGAGAAAAGCTGTTACGTTTCCCCTAGGAGACTCAAACCCGCACGCGTCCCATAGCCGGAGCCAAAAGCATGACCGCACAGCCACAGTGCGGAAGAAGTGATTAAATTATCTAAAATACTATGTTCTGAAAAATTTGACCAACAGTTTGATTCGACTCTTGCTGGATAGCGTAAGAGTTAATAGATCTGTGATCAGTTCCCAGGGTTGCGCATTGCAATACTATACTAATACTTGATAGCTGTGGTGGTTTAGTCACCCTACGTGGCAGAGTGGTTAGCCAGGGGTCCTGGGTTCGAATCCTGATTCAGAAGTAGATATTTGTGTTTGTCCAAATGATAATAAGGGGATACTACTGCTTAGCGGTATTACTTTTATTACATAAAAAGAAAAGTACAGGCTGGCTGACTGCCATGCAGAAGACCCAGGCTCGAATCTTGGGGTGGGTGATCTAGGGTCGGAATTTTTCCCGTCTTGTCCCTGCATAAAGCAGATGTGGAACTCACCCAACCTCAAATCAATGTGTCCTGCGGGGTAAAGGCAGCTGGAGTTTGGTTGTGATCACATCTCCTCCAAAATGGCAGAGATCAAGAATGTCAGTTCTCTCCGATGCCGCAGTGGTATTGTTGACGCCTTTTAATCAAGGGGTCCCGGGTTCGATATCCGGTGGAGACCCAACTGGTTCAGATCCAATTTTAAACTGTAGGCCTAGTCCCGATTAGCCTTTCTGTGCATAAAGTGGACTTAAAACACCAACTCAATCAATCAATCAAGAATATGTCGGGCCCTACTCACATATCCTCTGAATGTGCCTTTATGGCACGGTGCTATATCAGAGTGGCCACTCTAGGACCATGATAAAATTCCAAGTATAATTTTCAGTTTTCAAGGTGAATTTTCCAAAAAATCAAGGTCACCAGAAGATGTTTTCTCTTTTCAACCTTACGTATTACCGCTTCTCACCACCCACACACACACAAATACAGTATATTAACAATATAAAGTTTCTGTGTGATTCCAATGTATCCAAAAATTCTAAATCAATTCAAAGAACATATTTCAAATATTAAATTTAAGGTGCGGAGTTTACATTTGGATTTCACATATTCACTCTAAATACATCTACAAACACAAGTTACTAATGTTACAGGATATACTAATGTATGAAAAATTGTTAATTGTATAAGAATTTTAAGCTGAAATTTACCTATTCAACTTCAGGATATATTATCTTGCAATAATCTTCCGTCTATCAGATAGATTGTTCTACAAAGGACAATAAACGGATGAAGAGAATTCAATTTTATTTTTCATGTAGCTTTCTTTTCATTCCTTGATAAAAATAAAATTGATTAAAAACTTGCCTCAGAGCATTTATAAATTTAATGGGATATAATTTGATTGACTGAGTTGGTGTTTTAAGTCCACTTTATGAACAGAAAGGCTAATTGGGACTGAAGCTACAGTTAAAAGTTGGATCCGAACCACTATGTGCCTCCACCGGGTATCCAACCCAGGACCCCTTGATTACAAGGAGACGATGCTACCACTACGCCATCGGGGATATGGATGTAATAAATGTTGCAATTTGCAGAGCAAAATTCACGGAGCCAATTATTCATGCATAATTCCAAGAATACGAGGAATTCCCGGTGAGTAGGCACCGAGGATATGCAAGGGGAACTTTACCTTTACCTACTATATACAACATATGGTAGCTGCACACACACTTTTAAATCTGCTTCAATACAGTTTGTTCACAGTTGTGTTGCCCCATTATTTTTGTGGATGTTTCAAGTTTAAATATCTCCTCCGTGTAATAACCATGCCAAAATTTTGGTTGACATATTTAATTGTCTTTACTCACTTCATCCAAATGTAATACCGTATCCATCCTCCAAAATATCTGGTTGCTATGAAAATAACTGTTCCGTGGACAAAACATTAGTGGCCCCCATTTGGATCCCCACATACATAATTTGTTACATATTGTTAAAAAATAATATATGTCAGGCCATAGCTTAACAAATGCCCTAAAATATTTAAGTATATTTTCATAATGTCCAAAAATGTAGTTTAGGCAAATATTTGAAAGTGGCATCAGAATTTGGAGCTACCTCAGAATATGAAAACTCATTTTTCATCCACCATCTTGAAATGCTTTCAACAAATGCAAATGCAAAACAAACTCTTAAAATTGTTAGATATCGTGGTCTCAAAATTGTTGACCCTGCCGAAACCCCACACTATATTACAGTTTTTTTTATTAAAAACTTCAAGCTCAAGTAATGTCCTAACGTAGTTGAGACTTGGTTTTCTGAATCTAAGAAAATCTAACCTCAAATATTTGCATAACTTAAAGCTCTCACAAGGCATGTTAAATCAGTCTGTCGTCCACCATCTTTAAACATGGTGACAAATTTTTCTCAAATACAATATGACACCAATCCTTTAAGTTATCTTGTAACTCTAAAAATTGCAACTCAAAAGGATTACGTTTATGGCAAAATGTATGTTCGCGATTCTACCACCACTCCTCTCCTAAACTATGAAATATAATTTTAAAAGTTTTATTGCAAAATTGCAGACCGACGGATTATCTACAATGACTGATTTTAGTTCCTTATACTCCGAAAATGCATTGTACACAATTTTGGGGAAAAAGAGAGCATGGTATAGAGCATGCGTGCAACATGAGGAAAATCAGTTTTTCATTCACCATCTTGAAACACATTGTTCAATTTCACTCACATGTAATACCATTGCAGTCTGTCAAGTTATCTAGCTGCAGAAACATGTTATCAGGGTCACTAAATAGATGACTTGTCTTTCTTTGCCCATCCACCCCACCCATGCCCCTCCTAAATCCTGCATTAGGTTTCGATAATTTTATTGTGAATTTACAGTGCAAGTAATGTCACAATGTTCCTGAAAGTTTTATGCACAAGCTTGAAATTGTAGTCTCTAAAAGGGTTATGAAAATGTCAAAAATGGCCAAAATATGAAAGTATATGTATGCATTGTATTTACTTGAGTAGCCCCCACACACACACTATATTTAAGATAAAAATAAATTGTGGTAGATTATGAGAGGGCTAGACTTCTTGGGCATAGAGCTCCTAACCACAAATAACATTTATCCTACATGGGCAAGCAACCCATTATGTTCAAACAATGCAATGAACTGGAGGGAGGGTGAGGTCACTGTCTCAGTGGAAGGCATTGGAAAGATAACAGAACATTTGCACACATACTAAATTTTGAGAAATGAAATGAATCATTTGAAAAGTGTTTGGTTTAATTATACCACAATTAACTTTATTCTACATTCACGACATTTCAATAACATGTACTCAATTCTTCTTTGTAATGTTTTATTCATGGTAAAAATATTGTAAAATTTGATTGTACTGATATCTAAAGTGCTACCACATTTCAAAATTATAAGCTTTGTTCGTTCAATGTTTTATCTAAATATTTCAGACCTTTTGATTTTCTTGTTTCTTGGATGTAAGTTTGTATTATTTCTGTTAAAAGTCCATTTCTAGCATGATTTGAGAAAAATATCATGAAAAAACCCACTGTGACTTGTTCCACATTAATTATTTTGAGTATTATAAGCTTGGCTAAGCTTTTATTTTACAAGCTTTCTCAAAATGTTGACAATTCTAGAACCTTACAATTATTTAAAGCAATAATTTACAACATTTTCTGGAAAACCCCACATTTTGAGTGTTTTTTTCTGAAAAAACCTGCTTGGGGAAAACTGGGCTAGACCCACCCGGGCCAACCCTGACTCTATGGCACAGATAAAATTCACATATAATTCTAGTCTTAAAGGTTAAATTTAAAAAAAAAGTGATGATAAAAATTAATTTGTAGTATCATTGTACATCAAACATTTATGAAAACACATCTTACTAAGTGTGTGAATAATTTATAGACCTATCTCAGGACATCGAAAACTAACAATTAGCATGATTATCAAAGAGACTCTCCCACTTTGAGATCTAAAGACAATTTCTCCCGTAGCTCACTGACATACAAAAATAATTAGTATTATTATTATTATCATCCAAGAGTCATATAAATTAACAAACACTTGACAATTAACATAAGTGAAAATAATGATCACCACATTTAAATTTAACACAAACTGCAATGTGTATCAGATTGATACCAACTTGCAGGCAGTGTGTATAGTTCTTATACATAGCTTGTTTGAAAACAAATGTGGGTATGAGTTTCCTTGGCCTCTGGATATGGCATGCAGTCTTCGTTTCTAAGTTTTCTCACAGATGGTGTGGGAGTCAAGTTTTGAAAAGTGTATTATAGAAGCTGCGAGTACAATAATAACAAATGCCTTCATAATAGCTCCAGCTTCCCACAAAAAAAATGCAAAATTCGGCCTGGTAGTTACAGTGTTGAAAAAGGCAACCACTGTCGCCTTTCACCTTAAATCTAGAATTAATTGATTACCCCTGAGACATCCAAATAACAATAAATTCTTCCTCCAGGAAAAAGTATATAACTTTCTGCACCCCTCCCCCTTTGTCCTCTAAAGTAAAGTTACAACCCTCTACAGACTAGAACTAAAAGAAATACTTCAATGAAGCTAGAAGGTGACACCTCCCCATCCCGTAAGTGCAAAAGTGCACTTTGCATTAAATATGGTAATTTTTCACATGGGAAGAAAATTCCCCCAAAATTCTTGGAATTCCTAATTGGTATAGACACTTTTGGTAAACAATTTTGAGACAAACGAGTTAAATGGGGAGAAAAGAAAGATCTCACCTTGTCAATGCGGTCTGGCCGATTTGTTGCTGCAACGACAGTTACATTCCCTAGAGGCTCAACACCATCAAGTTCTGTGAGAAGTTGTGCAAGTACGCGTTCCTGTACATTGCTACCTCCAGAGAAGCCAGTTCCTCGCTCGCCACCCAATGCATCCAATTCATCAAAAAATACAATTGCCGGAGCCACTTGACGAGCTCGTCGGAAGACTTCCCTCACTGCCTTTTCAGATTCTCCAACCCATTTGCTGAACAATTCAGGTCCCTATGGTATAATTTCATAAGTTTATTGAATACTGTAGATGTACAGTATACATTGAAAAAATACTTGCATAGGGTTGACATAAATATATAAAACAATACAGGTAGAAAATTTTGGCCTTGCTTGAAGGTTTGAACTTCTTACTATAAATGATCATATCAGTGTGTCAATAAGTACCAGTTAAATTTTGAAAAATTATTATTATTAGTCTATTTATTTACTTTCTTACATTTCCCATTAGCCCTCATATTAGGTAAAAATTGATATGTGCTCATGTTCAAACTAGCTGGGATGACATGCATATGTCCATTTCAAGTTTGGAAGTTGATAACCCAAAAGAAGTCTCAAAAAATGACCTATAAAATTACAATGCCACATAAAATCAACACGTAACATGAATGGCTAGAAACAAGAAAATATGACAAGATGTGTAACTTTACAAAAAAAACAAAAACAAAGGATTAACAATATGAGCAATATGATAGCTGGTTTTACATTATACGAGGGTTGCTGGAAAAGTTTCTGCAAACTACCACTAACAGTGGCGCTAGTGTTCAACTATTATAAAAATCGGAAGAATAGACCTTTTTATGTATAAATTATCTTTGATTGTTTGTTTAAGCCTATTTGTTTATTTTTTACAGCAGTTTGAAGAAGTAGTTTCGTGTGAGAAATGGAAATTTCTCGTGAACACTTTTGGCCAATGATTTTTTATGATTTCAAATGATATTTAACACCGAAACAATGCATCGAGCGAGTTCATTTGGCTTTTGGGGATGAAGTACCATCCAATAGGACTGTGTACAATCGGTTTTCCGAATTCCAGCATGGTAGCACATTTCTCAGTGATGAATTTCGTGAAGGTCATCCATCCACGTCTGTTGTTGCCAGTAATGTTGATGCTGGCGTGAAATGATTGAGAGAGATCTGCATGTGACATACTGAATCACACATTGCATTGACATGAAAGCAATACATACGATTTTGCATGGTCATCGGAACGTATGGAAACTTTCAAGCCGTTGGATCCCCCACAACTTAACCGAAGATCAAAAACAGGCTTGTGTAAGTTAATGTAAAGAAATGCTCAAAAAATTCAACCGAGGCAAGTCAAATTTGGTGTACAACATCGTTACAGGGGACAAAACTTGGATCTGTTCATACGAACCCGAAACTAAACACCAATCCACCATTTGGGTGTTTCAAAGTGAGCAGAAATTAACAAAACTTGTTCGTTCGAGGAGTCCTGCCAAGCAAATGATTGCTTGTTTCTTCGGTTATAACAGACATGTGGCAACAATAGGTTTAGAAGATCAAAGGACTGTAAATGCTGAGTGGTATACAACAATTTGTTTGCCAGAGGTAATCAATGAATTGCATAAAACAAACCCAAATTGTTGCATTTATCTTCACTACGACAACACCAGTACCCATCAGCACACCAAACTGTTGATTTTTTGTCCAGTAAAAATGTTGAATTAATGACTCGTTGTCCGTACTCACCTGATTTATCACCTAACGACTTTTTTTTGTTCCCACACATAAAAAATAAGATGCGAGGTGAGCGATTTGTCGCCTGAAGCAGCTGTTGACGCATTCGGAACAGTGGTTTCTGAGGTATCAGCTTCAGAGTGGAAAAAATGCTTTCAAAATTGGTTTGAGCGTGTATCGATCTTAAGGGTGAATACTTTGAAAAACAATAAAATAAAGCCATTCCCAGAATTTCACATGTCTTTTTTCACATTGATTGCAGAAACGTTTCCAGCAGCCCTTGTATATGTTAAATATTTTTTACATTAATATTCAACTTTTTCTCACAAAAATTCAGCTTATAAAATTTAAATCACTTCATATTTCAAGGATTGTTAATAAGATGTATTATTGACATGTGAAAAAGAAAAATATTGTTAGCTGTAGCAAATATGTAATACATAACTTGATAAAAATATTGAAATGTCACAAATTCTACTAATAAATGCTTGCTTATGTAACACACACAATTTCTTTTATCAGGGCTGAACTACTTTCAACTGATACCCATACCGATGCTAAGGTTCTCAACAATCCCTCTAATACAAATACGAATGTTTGAAAATTGTAACAGTTGAACTTGTTCAAAATATATTGATTAATCTCAGTGTGTATGTATTCCACTCCAATTATATGCATCAATTTACCAAGAGTTTTGATTTAAAATACTCAAAATACATCAGTTATGTAATCACAAAATTTCTTTTTTTTTTTCACACAATACTGGTACAAAATTAAATGGAAGGCTAAAAATTTTGCATAATTTCCAGGATACTGTATCTACTCATGTACAACGTGCACTTCTCTCCAACATTTTGCCCCAAAAAACTGTGGTCCATATTATGCATGGAATAATTTGTGATGCACGGCTGCGGCTGTAGCTCGGTAGACGCACCGGTAGAGCATGGATTCTAAGCGAAAAGTCACCGGAGTTGAAATAAATTTTGGTATGCTCACCTACCTCACCAAGTCGCCAGCCAATGCCCACGACCTCTGCATCAGAAGAGGGTGATGCATTGGAAAAAAGCAAATCGTCGACTTTATACATATATTATATACACACACTAAAATACTGTACAGACCCTATTACACAAGATATATATACACACATAAAGCAACATACTTTCACACACACACAGCTACCATCTACGTTGGCCAACGTACCCCAACACATTCCCCCCTGGGCCCAAATTAGTGTTGCGTGCTATCACTCACAAAATCACTGTTGTGGGGGTGGTGGCCACATTCCTACCTTTGTCCAGCCGATGTATGTACGTCGTCCTCCGTCCAGCGCTGGTCCATGTGCAGGGTCATAGGGTCACGGTGGGGTCCTCGGGTTGAGTCACGACAGCATGGGAAAGGAAGCCCGGGTAACGACACTATGACTGCGGTCAGCGCACGGGTTACACGGCCGTACGGTATCACAGTCCACGGTCACTCGAACACATTCATAACAGACAGTTCCAAGCCAACTCGGAACCGTACTTCTTTATATCACCCAAGTAATATCACCCGGAACTACTTCAGTATAACTTTGCGGTAGTACATCAAGTGTCCAGAAACTAACTTCTCTATCTCACCGCAGTTCTAAGTCAACTGTCGCGCTCTCTTTCAATCATTGTCCTCTCACGGTCACCTTCGATTCTGGGGTTGCCACATATTTTGGCATCATCCCCTCCTTCGGAATGACCACCGAATCTAAAGGGGGGCCAATAGACACTCTTGGATCCGTGGTACTGCTGAAAGCGGCCCTCGGGCTGTTGCTCGTCGGGGCCCCAAAGATTTCCTTACTGTTGGGTGCTGCCGTCTAGGGACTCCTCCACGCAAACACGCACACACCGATGAACAAAATCTTCATCTCCACTATTTCATTTCCATATTTTGTGCAGTTATATTAATTAAATATCACCCCCCAAATGCACTGTTTCATTGAACATAAATGTTTCCCCTTTATCAATAAAATAACACACACATCTTCCATACAATATTGTAACGAGCCGCCCTGGATCGTACTTGGTTCGATGGGTCTGTTGAGCCTCGGCTTCACGCTCAGTATCTCTTCGGGGCTTGAGTCTCCTCGGCTCAAGGTTCGGGTTATTCCGGTGGCTTCAATCCTCGATGTAAGGTCCCTCGTAATTCTAGGTCAAAGGTTCTCAATGTACTTATAGATCTTGACCAAGATTCTATAAGCAATCAACAATCCTTCTTCCCACTAGGTTCTGTCGATATTCAGTTAAGTATCCAACTTCCTTTTCTCTTTTCAACCTCTGACCAGAGAACTGAAAATTAATCCGTGACCACAGAATAAGAAAAGGTTTTCCCTGACCAGGGACACAAACGTTGACTACTAACAGTCTATCGACCGATCCCGAATTCCGGTATATACTAAGACAATCACAATCCTCTCAATTATATCTCCTGACCAGGAGCATAGAACTGAGAGAACATAAGCCTTCTGACCAGAAGAGCTAAGTAATTGTCCTAAGGTAATCCAGAATAATCTAATTCCTAGTAGCGACGTGGAAGTAAGCGCAGAAATACGGGTGTGAAAAGAAAAGACGGTAATACGTGTTCCGTATTTATCTGGAGTTCGAATACAAAAGGCCACGGGCCACCGAGCTTTGTTGCTTATATACGATTTCTCGGTGCCGTGAAGGATTTACCAACTTTTATCTTTACCTCAATTTTACATTATAATAAAATACATATTAATAAAATATCAAAGAGGAACATAATTAGCCACATACAGAAATTATTATTTTTACCCTTTTGTGAATATTAAATATGCAATATAATTTTAATTGTTACACTCAGCATTTAATTTGACTAGGGAGTATGGCTTCTTCCAACTCCCCTCTCTCCCTGCAACGGCCGCGCGAAAAGACAACAAAGAAAAGAAAGAAAGTTTACAACATTAAAATGTTCAGCTAATTTTTTTTAAATACAGGTTTTGTCTTGCGCGGGCATAACTTTCGTTTACCTTAACGTAACTAAATTCTGATTACACCGTCTTGCAGTAAAAGAATCAGGGATTAATATGATATTAATTAAATTATTGTCCGCCAAGGGACACGACAGATATAGCGTGGGGAAGACAGCCTAATCTTTCGTCTTTTCTCCGGTTTCAACGTTTACATAAAGTTGAGTCTGCCTGGCTTCTACACAATAGCGATTGCTTTCTCGCATTGTTGTCGCCGATAATGAAATTCCAGCTCAGCTTGCTGGCAGAAAGAAACAAACTCTTTTAACTTATATTTAACATTATGATGTATAGTCTATATACGAGGTGTGTTCCACTTTACTTGGTAATTAACCATTAACACACAAAAATTTTAAGTACCAAACCAAGAAAAATATTAAGTTTATATGCATATTTGTAACGTGAACACTGCTACACGTTACAATTGTGTAATTTTCAAAACTTCACTTAATGTTCATAACAATTCACTGGCAACTCTTGAGGTTCCACACTAGTCACAAGAAATCTGGCTTTCTCCGAGGATTTCCCTCCGTCGTTCCTGGGAACAGGTGAACTTCTTTAACTTCTGGTAGATGACTCGATCTACAGGCTCCTTTTCTAAAGCTTCACGCTTGGCCACTGCGATCGGATATGGATTCCTAAACATTGGTTCAAAATCCTTCATCCATATCTCACAATGAACATCTTTAGCACAGGCAGGTCTTTGTGAAAATACCTGGTGATATTTCATAAGCAAATTGAACAAACTATCCTGCTCACTCTTGGACAAGAATTGACTTTCTTCAACCTTTTCCATAATTTTATCTTCACTGGCACTCCACTTATCCAACACAGCGATGATTACTCTGGCTTCCTTTTCCAAGCGGAACGGAACTTAAGCAAAATTCCTATTTGAACCTTGGTTAGTGGGAACTACTGGAGCACTCCAATAGTACTGACGAGTCTGCTCAAGCGCTTGTTGTTGTTCAAAGGTCCTCGGGAACTCTGACTCATGTGTCTGAGACCCCGAAGTTGTGAATTGCCCGTTAGGAAAATCATAAGTTCTTCTTCGAGGAGGAGATGCTGAGTTTCTTCTTCTCTCGATGTAACCTCCTTCTGGTGCTCTCGTTTCGGGATCAGATCTGGGCTCTGGTATATTAGGCCGACTCCTATACCACGTTCTTCCTCTAAATTCCCTAGTTTGACGGTAACCATTATTACCTGTCATTGGTTCCTCGTGGTTACGGACGTCGTTGTTAAAGTTTCTCCCCGCAGGGCCGTGGTTTTCTCGGACGACTTGTCTTACTGCTGTATTTCTCTGCAGTGGTTGCTGGTTTCTAAACCTTCCATTATTACTGTTCCCAGCTTCATTTCTCTTGAACCAATCTGCTCTCCAGCTTTCGGACTCTTCATTCACTTCATATCTTTTCAGAAACGCTGCTAACTCTTTCATTGTCTTCGGTGGGTTAACGAGGCAAAGCTGTCTGACTTTATAAGACATCTGTCTAATTATCATATTCACGACTTCACTTTCTATGAGTACTGGAGAAAGATTCTTAAAACCAGCATATATTCCCCACGCATACTCTTCCATGGTTTGACCCTGGCCTTTATAGTACTTTCTATTTCTCAAGATGTCCAGTTGTCTTTGTTTTGCTTCCTCTGAAGCAAATGTAGCAGTAAACTTTTTACAAAACTCATTGTAGTCCCTAAACTCGTCATAATGGGCCTGGAACCAATGCTCGGCTTGTCCGGTAAACAATCTGGATAGTAACTGGAGACGATATTTCTCTGGAACTTGCATGAGCTCAAAGTTAACATTTAGTTCCTTCAAATACTTCTGTGCACTCTGAGCTTCAATGTTACCACTGAACTTAGGGAGTTGATTTAAGTCAGATATCCGAGGTAATTTTCCATATCGTCCTTCGATCCTTTTATCAAATTCCGAATCTGAAGAAGATGGAGTTGAGTACCTTCCGCGTCTTCGCCTCTTATGACGAATCCTTCCCGGTGGTCTTTCGTCCTCGGAGGAGGAATCACAAGAAGTTCTCTTCCGATTTTTTTCTCTTTTCGACGTTTTTCTAAACCTACCAGCATCAGTGTTACCAATGGAGGTCTCAATTTTACTGTGATTAATTATTTCTTCCAAACCATGAACATTTGGATCTTCCACTGTGGGTCTAACATTATTCTTCCTTGAGATCGTTCTCTTACTCGGAGGTCCGCGTGCACCCTCACACCCGACGTAATCTGACGTCTCTCCAGCTGACCGATGGTTATCAAAGCCATCAGGTGACTTAACAGCGGTTTCTCGTTGAGATGGATCTACGTTAAGTCCTTGAAGTCTGTCTCTCAAGGAGCTTATGTTTTGTTGCATGTTTAATTTCAGCTGACGTAACTCGGTGGCCACACAAGTGTTATTCCTTTTAATGTTATTAACTTCTTCACGAACGCTGGTTATATTGTGGGTTACTTCTTCACGGAAGCTGGAAATACTAGTATTTATCTCTTCACAGAAAGAGGAAACCTTACTCTCTCCTTGACGTAGTTCTTCACCAAAATTCTCTAATCTCTCGAAGCACTCAGCAACCTTAGAACTTACTTCCTCATTTTCCCCTAGATAAGCAGTCATCTGTTCCTTAATCTCGGTTACACTCACTCTCAGAGTGTCCATTGAATGAGTAAATTCTTCCATTTTACGCTCTCGCTCAACTGTAAGCGTTGTGTGGAGTACCTCCCACTTCTCATTATTTTGGGACAGTTCCTTGCTTAGAGTTTCATGCAGCAGTTTCCACCGTTCTTCATTTTCAGATTTATCTTCTTGTCGTTTTCTTTCTTCTTCGGCTTTCTCTTCTTGTCGCTTTCTTTCTTCTTCGGCTTTCTCTTCTTGTCGCTTTCTTTCTTCTTCGGCTTTCTCTTCTTGTCGCATTCTTTCTTCTTCTGCTTTCTCTTCTTGCTGCTTTCTTTCTTCTTCTGCTTTCTCTTCTTGCCGCTTTCTTTCTTCTTCTGCTTTCTCTTCTTGCCACTTTCTTTCTTCTTCTGCTTTCTCTTCTTGTCGTTTTATTTCTTCTTCGGCTTTCTCTTCTTGCCGCTTTCTTTCTTCTGCTGCTTTCTCTTCTCTTAATATACTCCAGAACTGTTGCCATGTGTTCTCTTCAAAATTTTTTTTAGCTTTCTCTTCCGCCTTCCGAGCTTTCACCTCTGCAGCCTTTTCTATTTGACGTTTTCTTTCTTCTTCTACTTTCTCTTCACGTCGCTTTCTTTCTTCTTCTGCTTTTTCTTTTTTTCTTTTCTTCTCTTCCATTTCGGACCAAACTGTCAACCACGGAGGAAGTTCAATAGCAGGTTCCTTATTCTCATCTTCACCGCCCTGGCAACCTTTACACCGGACGGCATCTAAATTTTGCCCTTCCACGGATTCAGACTCAAATTCACAAACGAAATGCTTCCACTGGCTGCAGGAAATGCACCTAAATGCCCCCTTATCTTCATCTTCATCGGAGCAACAATCAAAGTGCAAAATTCCGTGTTCCTCTACAATCGTTGGCAATGAATTGCGTTTAGACTTTCTTGTTGCCATCTCGATGTTTCGTAATTTCAGAAGAACCACCGGATATATACTTCGAGCCCCAAACGTTGCAGCGCCACTTGTAACGAGCCGCCCTGGATCGTACTTGGTTCGATGGGTCTGTTGAGCCTCGGCTTCACGCTCAGTATCTCTTCGGGGCTTGAGTCTCCTCGGCTCAAGGTTCGGGTTATTCCGGCGGCTTCAATCCTCGATGTAAGGTCCCTCGTAATTCTAGGTCAAAGGTTCTCAATGTACTTATAGATCTTGACCAAGATTCTATAAGCAATCAACAATCCTTCTTCCCACTAGGTTCTGTCGATATTCAGTTAAGTATCCAACTTCCTTTTCTCTTTTCAACCTCTGACCAGAGAACTGAAAATTAATCCGTGACCACAGAATAAGAAAAGGTTTTCCCTGACCAGGGACACAAACGTTGACTACTAACAGTCTATCGACCGATCCCGAATTCCGGTATATACTAAGACAATCACAATCCTCTCAATTATATCTCCTGACCAGGAGCATAGAACTGAGAGAACATAAGCCTTCTGACCAGAAGAGCTAAGTAATTGTCCTAAGGTAATCCAGAATAATCTAATTCCTAGTAGCGACGTGGAAGTAAGCGCAGAAATACGGGTGTGAAAAGAAAAGACGGTAATACGTGTTCCGTATTTATCTGGAGTTCGAATACAAAAGGCCACGGGCCACCCAGCTTTGTTGCTTATATACGATTTCTCGGTGCCGTGAAGGATTTACCAACTTTTATCTTTACCTCAATTTTACATTATAATAAAATACATATTAATAAAATATCAAAGAGGAACATAATTAGCCACATACAGAAATTATTATTTTTACCCTTTTGTGAATATTAAATATGCAATATAATTTTAATTGTTACACTCAGCATTTAATTTGACTAGGGAGTATGGCTTCTTCCAACTCCCCTCTCTCCCTGCAACGGCCGCGCGAAAAGACAACAAAGAAAAGAAAGAAAGTTTACAACATTAAAATGTTCAGCTAATTTTTTTTAAATACAGGTTTTGTCTTGCGCGGGCATAACTTTCGTTTACCTTAACGTAACTAAATTCTGATTACACCGTCTTGCAGTAAAAGAATCAGGGATTAATATGATATTAATTAAATTATTGTCCGCCAAGGGACACGACAGATATAGCGTGAGGAAGACAGCCTAATCTTTCGTCTTTTCCCCGGTTTCAACGTTTACATAAAGTTGAGTCTGCCTGGCTTCTACACAATAGCGATTGCTTTCTCGCATTGTTGTCACCGATAATGAAATTCCAGCTCAGCTTGCTGGCAGAAAGAAACAAACTCTTTTAACTTATATTTAACATTATGATGTATAGTCTATATACGAGGTGTGTTCCACTTTTCTTGGTAATTAACCATTAACAGACAAAAATTTTAAGTACCAAACCAAGAAAAATATTAAGTTTATATGCATATTTGTAACGTGAACACTGCTACACGTTACAATATCAAAGTCCCCCCTTTTAATAACAAATACATGGTTCTCATTAACAAGCTGAACTACTCCTAAACACAATATTAATACTCTTACACGCTGAACTTATGCCGATTGTGATTGAAGGAACGTTTTCAACACGGAATATGAAGTATAATTTAGATATGTAGATGGTGAATTTCTAAGGGGGTTTGCGATCACTGCTGTGGGAAAGCCAAACGTGGTTGGCAACACTGGCATGGCACCTTTCGGCAAAAAACAGACCCCTCCTTGGACGCAAGTGCGGAAAGCAATGAATCAAAGCTTCCCTACACATTTCTGGACAGGAGAAGTGGCAAAACGATGCCCACCGTCGCTTAGGTTCAAGAAGAGATCAGGCGTCGGTCCTACGTTGTGACATGTCTTCAGTAACGAAGGACTTAGCCTCCTTTTTTAATACAAAAAACAGAATTTGTTTGAAGACCAGAAGAGGCTAGCGCATGATTGGGGTGGAATAACGGTGCATGCCGATATTTAGAAAGAATTCCCCCCCGTACCCGTGAAATTGGGAAAAGTGGATTTCGCAATAAAAAGCATTCCTGTAGTCAAACAAGGGTGCCGTAGAACGCGTTCCTCAACCGGCAGAGGGAGCGAGCAACAAGTCAGGCCAATGTAAAACATATCTATACACACACACGTAAAATTTATATTTATATATAGCAGAAAAAAGCTGGACATTACAAATTCGAACAGCTAACATGGAACCATGCATGTTTTCACTATGACACACATATATCAACAGGCGCAAATACAAATTACCACGTTGGATTTCTTTCGTAAAGTGAAATGGCCATATCCCATGATTTTTCACTTTGTAACGGAACGTTTTGAGACACTGAGAAAAGTAGTGCCATTCTGTCAGAATTCGACCATGCATCGAATTATGCATCCCGTGTTAGTGACATTTGTCAGGTGAGAAATAATAGAAAATAACTTCCTGAGCATGGCAAAAACACAACATAATATTGATCTTGCTTCCTTATACTACAGAATACACAAGGTGGTTACAGAAGAGAAAGCTTTGTGATTTTAAACACAGTGGAGGGATAGGGGGAGGTGGTGTGGGTTGGTGGCACATTTGAATACACAAAAATATATTCTACTCTTGGTCCACATTGCAAAAAGTGACTCGTTGAATAGCTATGATGTCGTTCACTCTTGACCAGCATAGCAACAGCTTTAGGACCTACAACTCAGAAAGCCACTTCTTCAACCTGAATTGTACTGTGCATTATGTATGATATAATTGTTTGTTGCTTTTCTCCACAAAAAACCAGGGTGTGCACACACATTACGTATACAGATGTAAATACGGTAATCAGACTATGCAAAAGACTAAAATGCCTCAAAAGTATAGGCAGTGTCAGTAAACAAACTCCAACTGACGATATAATACCAATACACTGGCATCAACTCAGTCCCAGTTTTTATCACACTGTTAATTGTAAAAACAACAGAACAAAATTACCTTGATTGAAATGAAGTTTAATCCACTTTCAGAAGCTAGAGCTTTGGCAATCATAGTCTTGGAGCATCCCGGTGGGCCAAACATTAGAATGCCTCTGGGAGGAGAAATGCCTAGGCGCTGAAAGGCTTCCGGGTGCAGAAGGGGCCACTCAATAGCCTGCTTGATTTTCAACTTCAGCTCATGTTGACCACCAATATCAGACCATCGAACCTGCAATATTCGAGATTAAATTTAATTCTTGGATACAATTTTGGCCATTTTAATGTAATAATAATGTACACAATCACTGTCCTAACTCTATCTTGTATGTTTCAATGCAATTCAAGGATACCTTTCCCTGGACATGAATTAAAATTTTACCGATAAATAAAATCTGCAGATATGGAATTCAGTCTTTATAGTAGTTTTGAGATATGAGTTAATTTCCTTGCACTGATCACAAATTTAGTTTAGTAAGAAAAAAGCTAACATTGATGTTTATTAATCACTTTCTGTTTCTGTACTAATCAGGTAAATTTATTTGTACTTTTGTTGTACTAATATAGTAATAATAATGTTATGCTAAGGGTGTTTAGATCCAAGGCAGGATTTTTCTCAGAGGGACAGCAGTGCTCAAAGTGGGGAAAATGTGGATTGATGCTTTCCCCCAGTCAAGAAAATTCTCATGAAGCATCCCCACAACTAAGAAATGTAATTTGCATAGGCACTTAATCTGCCGTCTTTCATGGCAACCCCTCGTCCATGTTTCTACACTATAATTTCACCATTCGAACTATGTGAAACCTTTCCAGATATATCAGGTAAACAAGTGTCCCCTCCTCCCAGCCCTCCTCTGTGGGCGACCTTGTTTGGATCTCTCCAAGCCTTGGTAGTAACACTGTTGCCTTGTAATTCAGGGGTCCCAGGTACGATCCATACTGGAGACACACTGCGCAGCATCTCAGGTCCCAGTTTATACAGCAGTTCCAGTCACGATTAGCCTACCGGAGCATGAAATGGGCATAATGGTTATTTCACAGAATGTAGGTTAAAAGAAAAAAAAAGTTCCCTGGAGTTTAGTACATAAATACAAAAAAAAAAAAATAGTTGTGTTTACACACTAAGCTACTTAATTTGCAATCAATGCAACAATGGCAAGGCATCCGTGAAAACTATTTTTTAAGTACCTGCTATGGGTTTACTGGAATAATTAATAATTACAGAAATAGTTGAAATACACTGTGCAAACAGAATGTAAACCATACTATGATAATATTAATAGTCACTTCTGGGTTGTGATTGTAAATTGCCATGGTTACGGACCAATTGGAAAAAAATATGCCAAAATTCTGACAACATACACTCTGCACTGAAATACAACATTGTATTGAATATAACCTGTGGCGCAACAGCTTACTAAGGGACCTGGCCCCACAAACATACAAGAAAAAAAAAATTCAACTTACATTTGGAACTTCCACTAGCACCTCACGCATAGCACTTGGCTTTACTTGGGTTAATGCCCACCTCAAATCTTCAATGGTAACCTTTGCCATTTTTGCGGCAGCTTTGTCATTGTTCTCAATGGCCGTCACATTCCTCAATGCTTTCATTGCGGCTTGCGAGCACACAGCCGCCAGGTCGGCACCCACATAACCGTGACTTGCATTTGCCACATCCAACATATCCTGCTTGCTTATGCTATGCGGAGTTTTCTGCAGCAACTTCACCATGATATCCAACCTCTGCTTAGGACTTGGCACTTGAATTTCAACCTCTTTGTCGATTCTTCCGGGTCGGCGTAGTGCTGGATCGATCATGTCTGGCTTGTTTGTAGCGGCGATCACAATCACTGGGCTGTCATTGTTTAAATGCAGTCCATCCATTAGTGATGCGAGTGTTGCAACGACTCGTTTCTCTTGGTCTGTCTGAGAGGTGCTTCTTTTAGGACACAAGCTGTCTATTTCATCAATAAAGATTATGCTTGGAGCTCTGTGAAAGAAAAACAAGGAACTTTAGCTATAAGACAAACCACAACATTCTAACCAACCACTATATCAAACACACAAAATACTACATAATAGGGATGGGCCGATATGAAATTTTAGCCGATACCGATAAAGTACCGATATAAAATTTACCAATACCGATAACAGATATTCTACCGATCCGATATAAAATTAGAAATGTTTTTTGTAGAACCTGAAAGGTTCATTGACCTCCTTAATAAATGTGTGTTTCAAGGTGACTGCAGTGCAAAGGAAATTGAATATTTAGACATTTACTTTATAAGAAGGTAGGGCATGGAGATTATCCATAAAAATTACAACAAAATGGCAGTATTTTGCACTAAATCATCAGATGTTATCAATATATCGGATCAGTAAAAAATCAGTAATTTTACCGATAAACCGATATGCCTATATCGGCCGATACCGATAGAGTACCGATTAATCGGTCACATCCCTACTACATAATAATCAGTAGGGCTTCATTACCCAGAAGTTGATCTAGAGAATGTCAAAAAGTGCCCTATAGAATGACCTTCAAATTATTTTAAAATGGCTTAAAAATGGTAAAAAATGACGGAAAAATAATTTTTGTTCTTAAAATGAAAGCTTGATTTTTACATAAATTACAAGAGAGTAGTTGAATAATTCAATAAACTCGTTGTTTGGTGGTTTAAACTACTAAATCAAAGGGAATAAACTCAATTGATTTGCTTTATTTTACTTCGCTTTTTGTGCCACTTTTGGCTAATTTGCGAAGATGGGGATGAGTGATTACATGATGAAATTGATGAATGGACACTGACAAACATCCATGTCCAGGTTGGGATTCGAACCTGGGACCCCTGGCATCGTAGCACGATGTGCTAAGTACTCCGCCACAGGGGCTGGCTCAAAGGGAATAAACAATACTAATGTAGGAATTGTAACTTTCCTGGTGACGTACTTCGAACAAGTGTTCTCAAGTTAGCAGCCAGGTTTCGATTCGGAAAGTAAGTACCAAAAGGGTGTAAGAAATAAAGTAAAATTGTTTTTGTTTTTTTTACTTTTTTATTTGCACTGCATTCTACTGACCTTAAACTACTTTTCTACATAGTTTCCACCATTTTTCAAGCATTTGTCACAGCGTGGCACTGGTTTTTGTATCCCATCGTCATAGAATGTTCCCGCCTGTGATGAAAGCCATCCATGCACTCTTGCTTCGACGTCATCATCCTCGTCGAAACGCTGACCACAATTTTCGATATTCCAGGCGATCTGTCACAATTTCGTAAAGGACTGTTTTCTTGAAATTTGTGGAAATTCCATGGAAAGCGACGATATTGTGAAGCGCCTGTTTTCACGAATTTCCACGTCGACCGCACCCACCAAATCCTCGGTCACAACCGCTCCTTGGCTCATCGTGAACTGTCTCACGACCTTCTTTAAATATAAAAAATAAAGACCTTTCACAGTTGACAGTGGATGTCTACCGGTTTCACGTTTCTTGCATTGAGAAAACGAATCACAGACCGGACTTCACAGTCGGCGGGCCGATTGATTTTCTTGAACATTTCAAAACTTCATAAATGTACGAAGAAAAAGCATGACCTGCTCCCACGACTGCCTATGGCTTACTAACGGATGAAGGACATCAGCGAGAAATCACACGGTCGCGACTGTAGCGCTACAGTGGTAATATTTGCAAATGGTACTTACTAAATACAGGACATAATCGACTTGCAAATGTGACTTATGCTTCACTCTCACATAACGGCCGAGGAGTAAAACCACCATGGACATCCGCAGGATCTTTTCCAGGGAGGGGCAAGAAAGGTACTTACTTTACGAATACGCCTCGCAGTTTTCTTATTTTTACTTTAAGGTTACATAAAATACATCACAAGGTTTCTCTGTAAAGTCATTCACCTCCTTTCAAAGTGGGCCTTCCATGATTCAGTAATCGGCCAGCATCTGAAAATACAGTTGTGGCATACGACTGCATTTTTTAAATATTTTTTATATTGTGACAAATTTTACTTCAAAACCACAGATTAAAGCGATAATGGTGGTCAACAAGGGATTTCACATGAAAGTAGACTTCACATGAAGTATTTTAAGTTTTCTGGAGGAAAAATATATTTACCACAATTAATTATTTAATCCATTGCCAAAAATTTCAGTTAAAAATAATTTTGTGCTTTTCCATTGACATTATTTTCGATTAATGGTGAACTTGCTAAAAGGACCATCTCAGGAAATTTTAATTTCATGAAACAACAGGGAAGGAAAAAATAAAGCTCAAAAATGAAGAAAAATGCAACAAAAACAGCAAAAAATACAAAACATTACCTAAAAGCCAAAGAGAGGCCAAATAAAGCCAAAAAATGCAAAATGAAAACCCAAGTTTTCTGGTTCTAACTGAAGGGAAACTGACTGATATATCAGATTTAGCATTGTTTTCAAGACTCAGAAAAACATATGATTTTTCATCAATTTCTGAGCCCTAATAATCAGCCTGCATATTTCTTTCAAAAACTATTATGTACAAATCTGAACACACATAAACGTGAAACCCTAGAAAATTCAGGGTGACTAAAGCAGTTTGTAGCTTATAAAATTGAAATGTTTCATTTGGTGATATTATTTTACCATTACATCACTACCAGCACCTGGATGTGGCCAACCACCCATAAGCTACTGAAAACGTACTTGCGAGCTACTGTTGGTTCATGATGAATGATTTGGCAATCCCTGGCTACCAAGCACATACATTCTAGGCTAGCAAGGCCATCTCCGAAGTCCAGACTAAATACAGGACATAATCGACTTGCAAATGTGACTTATGTCTCACTCTCACATAATGGCCGAGGAGTAAAAGCACTAGTGTATGGTTGTCTAACTTTCAACTATCTCAGGACTTCTGACTGAGGCAGAGCTACCAACTGGTGACATTTTGATGGTGGCTACTAGCCCAAATGCTGAACAGAGAAGTTTGTAGTTCATCCCAGAGATATGCCCTCAGTGTTGCCAACAATTGGAATGCAAAATTCGCTAAAATGCAAAACTCTGCTGAATGAAATGTGTATAAAAATGTAAACATGATTAATTGAGGGTAAGGCATATTTTTCTTTGTAACTAAATTATGTGGATGACAGCCACCTGCAGCACATGTTACACCAGTTTTAGTGATTTTACGATGAAATTGTTAAACTGTTGTTGCTGCATCTTGCAATTTTGCTTTTGATGCCAGACAAGTCAAAAAGCAGCCTTTCCCCTCGTGGTTGGGGCTCCTTTGGTAATTGGCGGTGGGGGACCCCTCTGTCTGTGGCTTTGAGCCTGTTCTTCATAGCTAGTAAAACTTAAACATCTTTGTATGATAAGAAAAGCTGAAGTGCCGTCTTGAGTACTAAAAAACTGGATGGGGAGGCATTTTTAAAATCTTTGCAGTGACAAGAGTTCATATGTGAAGTATGGTGTGTTTTGTAAAGTGAGAATAAGTGGATGCAATACATGAACTTGTGGAATAGACACCTTCTCTTGCATTCCTTTTGAGGATAGACTTGAAATTGTGCAACGTGGAAACTCGAAATTTCACGTAGGTAATACTTAAACTGCGTTTACCGCATCCATCATGAACTGGAGTTTATGTTCAAGTGATTGATTTGAAGTAAGAAGTTAATTATTGATCAACGTAAGTATTGCATATACCAGGTAACCAAGAAAGTTCATGTGGTTTTAGTACAAAGAAGAAAAGGTCCAAAACAAATGTGTTTACCTTATATTTATTCTGCAAAATATCCACCATCCGCTTCTACAACCTTCTCCCATCTTTGTACAAGCCTGTAGATGCCATGTTTGAAAACGTCTTTGTGTAGGGCCGCAAAAAACTGCACCACCGCGTTTTCAACCTCCTCGCGAGTTTGGAAATGTCGATTGCGCATATGGTTGTCCATAGACAAAAAAAGATGGTAGTCTGATGGAGCGACGTCGAGTGAATACGCTGGATGTGGCAGAAGTTCCCAGCTGAGAGAAGAAATCACCTCCAGGGTCATCTTTGCTGTAATCGGTTTAGCGTTGTCTTGGTGGAAAAGAACACGCTTCCTATTCACTAATGCAGGTTGTTTTTTTGCAAGCTGTTCGGCCACTCTTTGCAATTGCACAGAGTACACCTCTTTGTTGATGGTTTTACCACTTTCCAAGAACTCATAATGCACAATCCCAGCCGTAGTCCACCAGACACACAGCAGCACCTTCCGCTGATGAAGAGCAGGTTTTGCAGTTAAAGGTATGGTGTCATTTGACGATAGCCAATGGTATGAGCGTTTCTTGTTATCGTACATTACCCACTTTTCATCACACGTCAAAATGCGGTCCAAAATTGGACAGTTGTTGTTCCTAGTGAGCAAGGAAGCGCAAATGTTCAGTCGTTGGAGACGGTTCGCAGCAGTCAGCTCGTGCGGGACCCACTTACTCAGTTTCCATGATTTGCCAAGCTCATGCAAGTGCACACGAATTGTTTCAGCACTTACCACGAATCGTTGAGCGAGTTCTTGACACGTTTGACTTGAATCCTCTTCAATTGCTGCCTTCAGTTGGTCCACATCGAGATATTTCGGTCTGCCCGATCGAGGTTTGTCTGCCAGTGTCTCATCGCCACTCGAGAAGGTCTGAAACCACTTTTGCGCTGTCCATTCACTAATTGTACCTTCTCCAAACGCAGCACATATTTTTCTTGCTGCTTCCGCTCCTTTTGTGCCCAATTTGTACTCATACAGTAAACATGCCCTGATTACTGCATTCGACACAGCCATGGTTCACTGCGAAAACTTGCTCCCGAACTATCGACTGCGACCTGTTATCTACGTTAGCCGACGTGCCAAGGAATGAGCTTTCCGCCAATCACACATACATGTACCCCTGGTGGCTGAACTGCATACTACCCCACGAAAACTACGGGCAGTTGTAAAAATCACATGAACTTTCTTGGTTACCTGGTAGTAGGCTGCTACTTTTTATAAATAAACCTGAAATACAGTCACCGCAATGGAAATCTTTACATGGTTATCGCGTGTGCCAACTGTGTCATTGTTACACTCCAAAATAAACAAAGTGGGACGGGTCTATAATCTTGTGATTGTTCAGTGAACAACAGCTGACAGTGTTGTGGTTATGCTTGGGCTAACAGTCTTTACAAGGGAACCAGAGAAAAAGGAGTCGTGGTTGTGGTATCCAGTGCAAACATGCAGCTGCTTTTTTAAGGTCGTGTATAGCCTGTCTTGAAACTTGCAAATCAGCTGCAACACGAATCATAGACATACCTTGTTGAAGCAAAGTCAAGGCACGAGTTTTCTCTTCCATTGTCAACTTCTTCCTCCTTATTGTCTTCTTAGGCAGAAACAACGAAACTGCACACTTCTGTAACACAGATAAATTGTTTGCACTGGATACCACAACTGGGACTCCTCTTTCTCTGGTTTCCTTGTAAAGACAGTTAGCCAAAGCATAACCACAACACTGTCTGCTGTTGTTCACTGAACAATTACAAGACAGATTATAGACCCCTCCCACTTTGTTTATTTCGGAGTATAACAATGGCACATTGCAGCGACTGTAGTTTATGTCTATTGCTTGCTATTGTTCTTTTTTATGATGAGATTTTGAAGTAATAAAAAAATTTAAAAATGTGAACGAGGAATACCCTTCCGGTCGGAAAACTTCCCTTTTTGAATTCGGACACTGTATGAGTAGAGCCCCCTGGTCTTGGGCTCAGCATACGCCAATGCTGGCAACAAAGAAATACATAGAAAGGACAGACAATAAGTACCATAGAACTACAAATATCTGTCCAGATTTCCACACACACAGACAAATGCATATACATAATGAATACCTTCATTGATTGTGAAGATTTGCAATAAATTTAATGTTGTGTACAACAATATAAAGCATACAAATGAAAAATTCAAGAACATGTATACAATAATTATAAGAGCATAGAATAAAATTGCAGTTTAACTGTAATTACATAAGGAACAGGGATTTGGGCAATGAAAGAGAGACAGAATAAGGAATGAGGAGATTTGACAGGGGGTGAAGGTAGTGAAGCTGAAGGACAGAATAACAAGCACAGATCAGACGGATTGGACATATGAAGAGAATGAAGCCAGAAAGACTGCCAATGAAAGCATATACTGCAAGAGCAAGCATGAGAACGCCAAAGGAAAGACCCAAGATGTAACTGGAAAGAGCATATAGTGGAGAGTGTGAGAAAAAGAGGATTGTTGGAAGATATTGGAAAGAGAAGAGTGATGGAAGATCAGAAGATGCCGACAAAGTCACTGGAAATGGTGAAGCTTGATGGCAATGTCTTCCAAACACCAACCAGATGGTTAACATGCACATGCCAAAGTACAACATACCTTTGCAATGCTTTCTGGAAATGCTCCTTCAGCCGAGATTCTGTTTCCCCAAAATACTTGCTGTACAACTCCGGTCCTTGTATCACATAGAAGTTAACAGGAAACTCCCTTCCCAGGGCTCTTGCTAGCATTGTCTTGCCTGTTCCAGATGGTCCATACAGGAGAATACCTCTAGTACACTTCAAACCTAAAAAAAAGTACATGCAAATTGCATCAACATTAAACATAGGGTGGCCACCCTGATAATGAGATAGCTACAGTTCTGAGCAGTGGCGGCGATTGGGTCCCAAAACTGGGGGGGGGGGGGGGGGGGGGGTGGGGGCAAAGCCCATTGGCGGTTCGTGGTTCGGAATGTTGGTGGTTGCAGCAAATATACAGCATGATATTTATATATAATTTTAACTTTATATATTTATAATGTAATTATATACTATATTTATAATTTTATATGTATTTATATTCAGGCTGAGCTGATGTCGATGTATCAGTATCGGAAAGTATTGGTTGTATTTTGTTCACTGATACCGACCAACAACAGATACTTTTCTGGTGTTTTGGTCTTTCGCAGGATCCACAAAATTCCACGTGACATTTCTGAGGAGTATAATTAATAATTTTCATGCAAAATTTGAAGTTCCATATATTCGGCAACAATATTGAGCAGATTTTTTTTTTTTTTTTTTGTGTGTTACGTAAGAAGTACTTTAATGTTCTGATTCAACTGTTGAATATTTTGAAGGAGAAACTGATAAGTCGATGCTTCTAATTGGCCTGGAATACTCACCCAATAATATTAATCAGTATTTTGAACAATTTTTAATTGTTCCAATTTTCAAGCATTGGTACTAATTGGAACACGACAACAACAGTACACAAAATATCGCAACTATGACAATAGACAATTAGTCCAGCACCCATGCCACAAGATCAGGGAAAATAACTAGCACTCCATCTATATAGGATAAGTTATATTTTAAACATTTTTTGGATTGGTGATTGGTGGTAAGGTTAGTAAATTAGGTTAAAATTCTCCTCAAAGGAAAATTTCTATCCTTGCCTAACATGGACATTTTGTCTGTAACTCTACAACACGGGGCAGTAAGACTTTGCCTACTGTTCGCATGCTGATACTCTCTAACGGCGTAAAAAAGAATTAGCACCCCAGCATTCCCTGTCGGTCCGTCGTGAAGTCTTCTTCCCTGCCTGTGGGTTATCTTGGTTAGTTGCACAGTTTCTGCAACGACGAGTCGGCGTAGATATGAGGATAGAAAGAATGGTGTTGAACTTCGCTCCAATACTCATCGCTGTAGAGATCAGGCCGTGAGGCTGTTGTTTCAGCGCTGCAGGTTGCTTTCTTCTTTTTAATGGATCATAATGGAATTAGCTTTTTTGAAGCAATCAAGGGTAAAATTATTTGTGTATGTTCAATATATTTAATAGGAAAACAATGAAAAAGAATACAACAAAAAGCATGAAATTTCATGGTAAAATATCCGGTCGTTGTGCAACACTGCAACAATATCAGAAACCGCCCCTGACAAAGACAGTATATTTCCCTTTGTAGATAAGATTTAGCATAGTGCGGGGGCAAAAGTGGCGAAAAGTGGAGTGGCAACTGCCCCCTTGCCCCCCCCCCCCAACGCCACCACTGGTTCTGAGTATGAGAGTGCAAATGCAAATTCTAAATGCATTAGGTTGATGCATAAGTTTGTAGGGTTTTTTTCACAGTAGGAAAAGCTATTTTTTTTACTTTGATACTCATTTGAAATGAGCAAAGGGCAGACATTAATCAGTAATATATTTTCCTTCATTGTCTACGACTGTCTACCAGTGCTGGGGCAATTTTTCGATTCCATGCCTGAAGAAATCAGCTGATTTGGAGTTAAAGACATCGTCAAGCCAAGTATGAAGATAATTTTTGTTGCCAAAGGAGTGTCCTTGAAGATTGGTTGATTTAGGGCTGAAAAGTTGGAAATCTGAAAGTACAAGATATGGGAAGTAGGGAGGATGTGGAATAACCTCCAAATCAAGCTCTCGGATAGCAGCTATTGTCATGTTAGAGGAGTGTTGGCATGCATTATCGTGTTGCAGTAGAACATGATGCGGTCTTCCTGGAGTACTCGCTGATTTGTGTTGTTTTCACTTAAACACATGGACTGCAAATGTTGCATGATGGTTGAATGGTCACAGTTCATCATATTTCCTAATTCTCGGACCGCCTGTAATGAATCATCGTGGATTAAAGCACTTAAATGTCTTCCTGAATGTGGAGAATCACTCAAGTCAAAATTGCTCTCTTTGAAATGACAAAACCATAGTTTTGTCCTGCTTTCCCCATTGGCATTCCCCCCATACATGGCACAAATGTTTCAAGTCACATCTGCTGCTTTTGCTTCTGTGTTAAACTCACAGAAGAATACATCAGAAGCATTTTTTTTTTTACTTGATACTTATTGTTCTTCAGCCCTCATATAACACTGTCTTCCATCAAATCTGCAAAATTCAATATGTATTCATAAGTAGAACAATGCCACTCCAATTGATGAATGTTAAACAAACTCTTAACACCGCAGTGTTGTCATACCAAACACAAATGCTACGAACTTATGCATCAACCAATATAATGTGTGCTGACTAGTCTGCACTCAATCGACCTGCTGTAATTGTGAAGGAGTGCTTTTGCATGCATAAGGAAGGCGACTATGTCAATCTTGTTTCCACAGTGTGCAGGTGAGAAGCTCACACAGCACGGGAGTGCCTACTGACCTCCACTAGTACAAGCAAGTTGCATAAGCCTAATCTAAATAATTGAGGTTTATGCGACTCATTGTCAGAGGATTAATTTTTCCAGAGAAAAAAATATTTTGTGTGGTAATGTGCTTTACGGTGATAACCTAAGACTTCAATTTCTACCAAATTTTCCATGCTGTGAACAATTCCAGTGACTTGGGACAAAGGTACATTGTCTCCAAGTTTTGGCATAACTCCGTAGTAGCATACTCTGGCAGTAAAAATACCTCATCTTTAGGAAATAAGATGCACACATATTTTTTCCACAGTAAATGATACTAATGCTAAATACACTTTTAAGCAATAAAAATGCAGCCTAATATGGTATACTTTAAGAATTCACTATTTCTGTATAAAATAGCAGCCATTTTTTAAAAATAATGCATGATAATTGAGATAATAAATTAAATATTTTAAAGACCAGATTTAAAGAGTAAGATTTAATTAAAAATACTTATGTTTTAGCATTTACTTAATTTTCAGTTTACTTATCTTACTTAGTTATTTGAAGTTGTACTCATTGCAATTGGCCCAACAATGGCATAACAGTTTATCTGTAAAATTGACATTAACACTAGTGAACAATTTTTGTACAATATAATTCCATGTTACTCAGGAAACATATTTGAAACACTTACAAATTTCAAAAACTTACAACCTTTAACAAACAATTGTTTATTTTCATACTAGACATTAAGCAGTGGCTAATTCTGAAAATTTGACCCAGTTTACCACAACAATTCTCATTTATTGTATACAGGGTTATTACAAATGATCTTCCAGATTTCAGACATGTAAATCACGTTTAATGAAACTCAAGACACAACAAGGTCATGTCAATGTAGAGAGTAACTCATAACGTTTTATTATTTTACCTCATAACGTCATTAGCTCACAAGTGTTCAATGTAAGTCCCTTTGGTAACTCGACACACACACATGCAGCCTGTAGTCAAATTCCTGACAAACACACTGAAGCATATCATGATCGATTTCTTCCTGTGGGAGTTTGTTAAAACTAAGAGTCTATCAGCAACTATTTCCACAGACCATGCTTGATCTGCAAGCATGCATCACAGATTCCATTGCAGAAATCAATTGTGATATGCTACAGCGTGTTTGGCAGGAACTCTACTACAGGCTACATGTGTGTCGAGTTTTCAAAGGGACTTACATTGAACAATTGTGAGGTAATGACGTAATGAAATAAAACTCTATGAGTTACTATTTACATGTGTTAGAAATCAGGAGGATAATTTGTAATAACCCTGTACATTTATTGTACATTAATTATAATAGAAATCAAGGACCAATGGAAGTAAAACAAAATAGGAGCCAAACCTCAAATTTTCCGACAATTATACACACACACTGAAAGTAGGTGAAGAAAAAGACAAACACGTACATACACTAGTAAAGCAGATAACATGGAAGAATATGCCACTGACACTAAGGTACACATAGAATTCAGAAATATCTGTATGCAAATAACATTTGGTAATGTAAACATGAACTTCGTTGCTTTTGCTTCTTGAACACAAACACAGTACAGAAAAACAATAAAGAAGCTCACCTGGCACAAGTGGATCCATCTTTAATCCCAATGTGATAAGCTCTTTCAGGTGACAAATTGTGTCATCGAGTCCACCCATGTCAAGCAAAGTTTGTGACATTTCTTCCTCCGTTAAGTTCACGTTCCTATATATCACAAATTTAGTGTTGTTGTCCACAGCGAAGAAATATTTACAGTCCTCAATATTTTCCACATCCTCCACACTTGGGGATGAAGTTTGATTCCGATCCCCAGACACATTATGACCTTGACTCAGCAGCAAACTATTAAAGTCGTGCACTATTTCATCAACACCATTGTAATCAGCCTTGCGCAGTGTACGCTTTGGAATTATCTGTTTGATATTAAACAGCAACCGTTGTCCATAATATTTAATGCACAGTCTTTCACTAATACTCAACACTTTCCCTCGATACTTGTGATGTATTACTTGCACAATATCTTCTGTACTGTCCATGTCAGTCCACATCTCTGGAAGAATAATGACGTCAGAGGCAGGGTATGGTATTCTTTCCAACGCCCTCACAGTGACCACATCACCAACATGACAGCCGATATTTTGCATGCCTAGAATTAGAATATTAAATATGCTTCATATGTTTTATTTTCACTAACAATGAATTTTCAAGAAAGAGAATATCTTTGTTATATTACTTCACAGTAGAGGCCCATTCCTGAAATAGGCCCAGATGAAAACAGACAAGAATTTTCCGAAAGCTGAACAGTTTTCTTTTGGAATATTAATCTTTAAATAAATCTTAGAATGAAATTTGGAGCCCCAATTTCGGATGCCTAGACACAGTGTTACCTATTATACAGTTACTATTATTCTTTGCACTGTGACGTAACTACAACTCCCTTGTGTTTATTGTTCAGCGAAGATTTCAAGTTAATGCTATCAATTTTACGTTAAACAGTTTACTTAGTAAAGCATCAGGCCCAATTTCGTCTTGATCCGGCCCTGGAGATGGGTAGGATTAATACATATATTGGTATCAGCCAAGTAGAGCCTGGAAGTTCAGGCATTTATTTTCGTTACAATAGGCAGGTGCAAGCAAAAAGACATTTATGTAAAAAATAAGTACAGACAGCAAAAAATTAGGCACAATAAACCTAAAAAAGTGGCAAATTCCAAGTTGCTTATATGTATAATTTCATTCAAAAAGTTAAAATCTACATGGAAATGACATTTTTACTTTTCTTTGTCGTCCTCATTGCACATAACCACTAGGTATTTCATTTAAGTTTTCAAAATTCGTAAATAGCTATAGACTATAGTCATCTGTAAGAAAGAATGCTTTTTCATAACAGAAAATGATCTCTGTACTTCGACAGAAGTAATTGGAGCATACATGAAACAGGATATTATAACCGGATTCGTACATAAAACAGGTTATTGGAACTGAATTCAAATTGTCAAGAAAAGAATTTCTACTTTTAAGAATATCACAAATTATTTCTCTTGTGGTCTACAGTTGTTACAAGCATAAAAACACAGCTTTTGTTGTGACGTTTCAGGAGAACACATGCTCCCTTCATCAGATATATATTCCACAAGATAATTAATTCTCCAATGCCAGCAATGCACACATGCAAGAAAAAATGTGTCAAAAAATGGAAGCAAAAGGCATTAAAATTAAAAATAGGCAAAATGAAAAAGCTTCTAAAGCATTAGCAACAACATGAAAATTTTATATCAATAAATGCAGCAGAAAAAAGGCATCTTGTCAAACTTCCTGGTTCTAATAATAAGCATATCAGTGTATCGTAAAACAGTATATTTCATGACTAGTTTCGATAACATGAACACATCAAAATTGAAGAACCTAACACATACTTTATGAGTTACTTCTAAAATTTTCACCAACCAACTGTTGACTATCTGAGCAGGATGATGATGATGAGGTTACACAAAAAATTCACTACATGCTTAAAGGATAAAATGTTTAAAATTAAGGTGAGGGAAGTCATCCACACTCACCTGTGTAGTAGACAGCCTTTCCCTGCTCCTAAGCTAGCCAACAGGTGGTTGTCGAAAATTTGAAAAATAACTCATGAGATACATGCCTGGTTGATTTTGATGTGATCCATGTATTGGTTCATCAGTAAAGTTGCTGTTAATTTTATCGATTCAATGCTTCTATAAATAGCCCTTAAATTAGTGCAAAATTCTGCTATTTTGTTATTTTTATAAATACAGCAGCGGAAACTAGTGAAAGGGTCCAGTGAACAAAATACAAAAACAGCCAAATACTGACCAATTTAATTACAGCTTGACAATAAATTAACATTTTAAAAGTGAAACAGGTAGGCTAACAAAACTTATTATCTGGCATCCAATACTGCCATAGGCAGTCATGGTAAATCATTTTATTGCAGAGCCAGCTATATTTTTTATGAAGATGAGACAATGTTTTCATTACTCTACCATATGTTTTCATTTTGTACTAAAAAGTTAATGAACTGTAAACAAAAGGTGACTTGGTAACAAAGTAGTGAATAATAGGTGTAGAAATCGGAGAAGAAACCTGGCCTTCAAATCAGAATTTGTATATTTTTCATCAGTGTAAAGAATGTCTTATCTTTAAATGACCTAAAAAAAATATATTGTCATCTTCTGGAAAGTAATCACGTATACCCCTAAAATTAAATAAAAGTAACATAAAAATTACAAATTGCAATCAACACAAAAATACTGACTTTTACTGGCATTACTGACCATTTTCCACCCTTGTAAATAGAAAGTTGAAATGCATATACTATTGTCTTGCAAAATAAATATGTACATGAGCAGTTTGTTTTCCTAAGGCAAAACCCATTGCAATCACTTGTTCATATACAGAGTGGTCCATAAGTGTGGAACACTTGTAAACTGCAGGGGCAGCTAAGAAGAATAATGAAATTCCCTGATTCAGCTGTTCTACTGTCCCCATGTAAAAACTGGGCCATCCCTCCAGCTAGCAGTAAGGCTCAGGCAATCCCCACCCACCATCCCCACCCAATAATTTCCACTTTGAATGCCAATCCTGACATGTGATATAAGGAAGAAGGAAATTTTTTTTTAACATGTTATGAGTACATTTTATATTGGTCCCTTATCAGTATGTCAATATTCCATATCATTTCATCTCCGCTACAGAGATATGTCCTATCACTTTCTTGTGGAAGTATACTTGCAACTTGTGATGCTGAAGAAATAGTATAGCAGCAGTCAGCAAAACTGTTGCCTTGAGAAACTACGATTTTTTTAAAGCATAATATCAGGATTCCTCCTGCCAAACCAAATTTCCTACCTTTCCCAGACAGTTTTAGACACAGTGCATTTTAGAAGTCCTGCAGGATTCTAAAAACCTATAACTTTTAAAGGGATAGGTTTATTACAACGAAATATTGTTTATTACACAGCGAAAACTTTAAAATTAATGTTTGATGTGGTTTGGATCATCACCAGATCTCCAGCTGGGCACATTCACGTCCAAACACTCTTGCAATCTTAGTTTGAATCCGAGAATTGCATTCTGACAGTGGTCATCCAGGATGTTGTGAATCACATCACATATTTTGAACTTCAGGTTGTCGAGATCTGTCAGTTTCTGTGCATACACCAGGGTCTTGACATGTCTCCACAGCAACTAATTGCAAAGCGTAAGGTCTGGTGACCTAGATAAAAATATATAAAAGACTTACGTGAGTGAGTAGAAATGGTTCAAAACGACATTTCGGAAGTCTGTACTACTTCCTTCATCACCTTTTTTAACCAGTGAAGGTTTTCATCGGAGTTTTTATGCCGTCACAGTAAGTTTTTACCTTTTTTATCCTCAACCTGAATCCTCAACTTACGATTTGACAATGCGGTACCATGTTTGGCACTTAAAGTTTTTTATTTCATTTACCTGATGAAGGAAGTAGTACAGACTTCCGAAACGTCGTTTTGAACCATTTCTACTCACTCACGTAAGTCATTTATATATTTTTATCTGTATTGAGAGTGAGTAAAACGCACCACTGTAAAATGACCTAGTGGGCCAGTTCTCACAAACTTCAAGTGCAAAGTGTGTGTGTGTGTGGGGGGGGGGGGGCACCATCTTGCTTGAAGTGGACCTCATTGATGGTGGCTAACCTCTGAAGTTCTTGGACAAAGAATGTCTTTTACATGCTCAGGTTGCTAGTGCCATTCACCATGTCCTCGAAGAAGAATGGACCAATGAGGTGGTCCACGGAAACTGCGCACTATACATTGACCTTGGGACTATCCCGCTTGTGTGTCTCGAACTCATGTGGATTCTCAACCTCCCAATTTGACAATTGTGCACATTCACTTTTCCTAAAACTTGTCCTCATCAGAGTAAAGAATGAGAGACTGAAGGCCACCACCATTTAATCAGGTTACCATTAATTCACAAAATTCCTTCCTCATGTCACAGTCCTCTTCTATCAGATCATGCACAAATCTCAACTTGTAGGGCCTGGATTTCACTTCGGAAGATACTGTGCAACGTAAACCCTGCCACTACCAGTTCCAAGGATCTGCTTTAAGAGATTTCATTGGACTCCGTTGCATGCTCTCCTGCACTGCATCCACATCGTCACTCGTCCTTGGCCTCCCATATGTGGCAAATCTGCTACGCTTCCCATCTCTGGATACTTGTATCCACTGGAGGTGTTTTTCCAAAACATTGCTTGGAACCTTCTCCACACAAAAACCCAAGATTCAACTCTGCAAGCCATAACATGCACTGAGATTTTTCTTACATCTATGCCACCTTGGGATCGCATGATCACCTGCACACATGTCATTCATCAGTGTGGACAGAACAACATTTTAAATTTTCCTCTGTGTAAAAAAACAAGATTTTGATGTAATAAACCTATAACTTTAAAGTTATAGCTTTTTAGAATCCTGTAGGACTTTTAAAACACACAGACCATCCTATAATTAAGAAGAGTTAGTTAATCAAATGAATGAAGATTACTCAACAACAAAGAACACATTTATATAGAAGAATTCTCAAAAAGGAACAAGCTGGGAGGTAAACACCCTGGCAAGCAAACGAAAACCTGACTTCTCAAAGTTTTGTAATGGGTTTACAAAATTCCCTGAAATTTCCAAGTTTTACAGCTCATTGGAAACCCTGAATTTGTGTGGTTAGTAAGAAGCAAGCAATGCTGCTATGAATTATTATTATTATTATTTCTGTTGTTGTTAAAAACCTACTCGAGGACCATATCATTGAACATGTATCCTCATAATTTTGTTCTTTGCAGTTTTCTAAATGGGATGGAGAATAAGCACACATTGCCCACAGACAATTGCATAGATCTAAGAGAACATGAGCAATGAGACTACTGGGATCAACAACCACACTTCAAAGAACATAAATGAATAAGGATGCACTTCGTATCAAGGTTGTTTAAGGTCCAGGAATCAATAAATTCTAATGGGTTCTGTAACAGGACCAGAACCTTTTCTCTCACACAATTTAAATTTGGTCTAAGTTGCATATTGTTTCATTTCAATACTGAACTTCAACCACATTTAAATTGATCTGGAAAAACGTTCCGGCACCAAACTGAAATACTTTCAAGATACAAAGGTTCTTTTCGATCCAGAGCCCATTTATGCTTGCTGGTTTTCTCTCTTTGACGGGAATTGAATTTATTTACCATTCCTCGACCTTTATCAATCCTGCTTGGTGTATCACATAACAACACAATGTTTGTAAGTGTTATACCCAGGATCACTCCTCCTATTGCATAAAATCTAACAATACTGAATTTCCTATTATATCTTGATTGTTGTATGGAGGTAATGCACCGGGGACGCTTTATACCACATCTCTACTTGATACCTAGATGTCAAGTATTCCTAATAGAAACAGTCTATTTGTAGTGCTATTATTAAAGAGTTCTTATGTTACACGTCCTGCTGAGTAGGTCTGAGATGTTCAGATCACCAGTGAGATGCCATGGCCAGTCATCATTATGCCCGTGATTCTAAAGTTATATTGAAAGAATTCCCTTGTATTTCTTCACAAATATAACTGCAAGTATTCTGTGTCCCGTATGTTGTTTTTGTAATTTGTTATTTAGCCTAGCTTTTCTACCACTTTTAACTAATTGCGAAGAGGATGAGTGATGATACAATGAAATTTAGGAAGGAACATTCACGAAGAACAAGCATGCACCAAGTTTGGGTAATTGCTACCGATGGTGCCCACCAACATCTATGAAGTTTCATGCACACTTGAAATAGCTGGGCTGGCAGTAAACCAAACCACCATTGGCCTCTGGATACATGTATTAATTTAGTCATCGAATAATTTTAGGAAATTCATCATACAGATAAATACAGGGTGTCTGAATTGAAATGTCCCAATGGCAACTGTCTGTAACTCCATTTAAACATTTAGTTTATTTTAGTACACTTCTACACGCATGGAGGATGTCCAGTGTACTCAACCAAAGTAACAACTATGGAACAGCTCTGTACAAGGATTACAGTTGCCATAGGGACAGTCACATCACACATGCTACACACAACTTGGCTGGAAATCCTCCGTGTGACTTGTGAGGTGCATGTAGAAGTGTACTAAATTTACTAAAATGAACTAATGTACTAATTACTACTTTCCTCATGGAAACTTTATGACTAAGTATGTTCATTGATGCATAATTTGGATACATCAAATACATGTGGAGTTACAGACAGTTGCCATTGGGGCATTTCAAATTGGACACCCTGTACATTGTTCTGAAACAATCAGTAAAAAATTTGTGTACTAGTAACTTGGAACGTAAACTTATATGTCAAAGGTTTACCATGAAATACAATGTTGCCCGCTTCTCCTCAGGCCCATCAAGCAGGGAAATCTGTTCCACTGTCAAGTCAACATTGTAGAGTGGTGACGATTAGGTTCCAAAACTGTGGGACAAGAACAGTTTACTTTCTCTTGGTAGACAAGGCTTAGCATAGTGTGGGGGGTAACTGCCTCCTCAAGTCCCTATATTCTCTGCCACTGACACCATACAATGATTATTCACAAAAAACTGTATTCAAAAGGGGCCATTGTACCTAATATCTGAGCATCATTACAACTTGTGTTCTATTTCAGAAATGCGGCATCGCCTTGTAATCAAGGGGTCCTGGGTTCGATACCCGGTGGAGGCCCAAGTGGTTCGGATCCCACTTTAAACTGTAAGTCCAGTCCTGATTAGCCTTACTGTGCATAAAGTGGACTTAAAACACCAACTCAAAAACTATTTCAGAAAGGGCACACGTACAGGTCACTGTGCCCACCATATAGGAAATATTCACATTATTTACAAAGTGAAACACAATTTAGATCACAACATGCATAGACACATTGGGAACTAAACATTGCACATTGCATTATGTAATCAACTTTGGCCCGGAGGTAACCTTCACCGTAACCCATCTGGCAGTGAGTGTTAAACCTGGGAGATCAAAAGTTGGCATCTTAACATGCTCAGCCATCAAACCTGCACCCTATATGGTAAATGTATATTTTTTTTAAACTAAGACACAAATTATCATGTCGTAACTATAGGGGAAAGCTATTCAAGGTTAAATTTACAGCATTATGATTTATGGAAACTTAAAAGTTGAAGTGGGCTACTGTACTTTTAATCTATAAATATTATTACACAAACCTTCTTTGGTCATACAGACAGATGTCAGAGATCCTTCTGAAGTTGGCCATGCCAACCTAGCAACCCTTTTGCCTCTGTATGTAAGCACTGCAGTGTCTCCAATAGGAAGACCACACAGCTGCATCGTGGACTGCGGTATAAGCAGAAGGTCAGCATGCTCAGATTCTGGCAGGTACTGCAAAGACTCTGGAACCAAAAAGGAATCATGCTTATCTTAAAAGTGCAAACAAATCACAGGCTTCTCGTTATTTGTGCACATGTTTCATAAACTTCCACATTTTATACATAATATATAACAATTCTATAGTAAACAGTTTCATTAATAAACATACCAACAGCTCAGCAATGAGTGAGGTCTAGCATAAACACAGAATTTACAAGGACATGTTGCACTGGATGTGGGATAAACTATCACATAGCTCATGTGTGCAGCAGTGGCGAAGCTAAGGCATAAAGACTGGGTAGGCTGAAAAATCTGCTTATATTTTTTTATACAATAGGTCCATGCGTCGATTCTTGTTGGTCGCAAAAGTATCAATTACTCTTTCCTTGAAGCCTTGATCAATAGAAAGTTCCTTAACCAGTTTTTTTCAATGGCTATTGTACTGAGAGAACTTAATCTTTCATTTTTCATTGAATTGTGGAGATAATTTTTTACTCTCTTGAGGATGCTCATACTTCTTTCGGAGGAAGCTGTTGTAACAGGGAATGTCAAGACCAACTTGATAAGTTGTGTTACTTCTTTGTAGATTGTTTGAAGATCATTGCTAACTATGAATTTTAGAAGGTCTGCAGGAGGTAAATGCTTTTCTTCATCAGCATGGGTATTCTTTAATTCATTTTCTAATCGTTCTTTGTTGAAAGATGGATATGTGGAGAGAAGGTTATTTAATTTCATCACAGAAAAATTTAGTTTATATCCCCCAAAGCTATTTTGGTTTAGCAATTCAACAAATTTCAAGATCTCCAAAACGTATTTCCATTTATACAGTCAGTGTGTCTAAGATTTCGTAGGTTAAGCATCTGAGAGCCACGAAGTCTTGTTCACTTACATTTATTTCACTGCAAATCCTCTTAGAGTTTTCAACATATAATTTCACAGTATTATATTTTTATAACATAAATACACTATGTGACACACACACAAACACACGCGCGCATGCACTTGAAGTAAATTAACATTCAACAATGCAGGGAGTGAACGACCCACTTTGCACAAGAAGACTAGGAGCACAACAGGTCGGTTCTGAGGCTAGCCGCTTTCACCCAGCGAATCGGCAGTCCCCTCCCCTCCCACCTACACAGAGCTCACGCTGTAGCTGCCTTTTAACGCGAGGCTTTTCGTCAAAAGCCTCACAGTTCGGACCGAACACGCTCTTCTCTTTCTGGTCTGACTAACGAGATATCTGGAAGGATCGGCGGAACCAAACGTTCGGATTACATAGTTTAATTCGTTTTAACGAACTTTGATTGTTACAGGGTATAAGAACATTTTAATTTCAACATTTTTTGGGTAGGCTAAGCCTCAAAAGCCTCATAGGAGCTTCGCCACTGGTGTGCAGAAACTTCAGGGAGAAAAAAATAATTGAGAGCACACACACACATAAACTTGTGAGTTTTTCTATGTATTTGCAGACTAACTGTAATCATACTTTAAATTAGGGGTGTGCGGGATCCCGAAAAGTCGGGACCGGGATCTGAAAAAAAATTTCCCATCCCGATCCAGACTTCAGGAAATGGCAATTTTTTCCCCATTCCGAATGTTGGGATTAAAAAAAAATCCCATCACAACCAAAAAAATTCTGTCCCGCACACCCCTACTTAAAGTTACAAAGCATGCAGTAACTTTTAAAACCACTGTAATCATATAAAATCACTCTGCACTGTACTGTAAAAATATATAGCTATGCAGGATGGATAAAAATCATGATTTTTATTTATAAAATAATTTTTGATGTTTTCATAATTTAAATCAGATTTTTGTGATTTCTTTGAAAAGAAAATGTACATAAAGTTGCTAGTATGCATTTTGACACAGTATCTAAAAATATATACGTTTGTTAAAAGTATTTTCTGACCATACCTTTACATATTACTATATTATATATATTACTAGAGTTTTGTATTTTTATTAAATATGTAGGTTTTGTATTTTAGAACACTCAATGCATATTGTTGCATTTGTGCCCAAAACAAATAATGTGTCTTATCTAAATAAAAATGTAAGATTTTGTTGTGTATTGCTAGAGTTTTTTTTATTTTTTATTAAATATGTAGGTTTTGTATTTTTTAATAAATATATTGGTTTGAAATACAATTGTGTTCACGCTTCGGTTCATCTGAACCACAATAATCCTCAAAGAAATATGTTTTCAACGCAGGTCATCGCGTGAGTCTGTCAGACGCCACGCAAGCATCGGTGTTAGGAATATTGGAGCAAGCAAGGGAGGGTTAACATCCTAAATTCACCAAACTTACTCACTCAAGCATAGAGGAGGAAATTCATTCTGCACAAAGCTTCACTAAGTATTATTTACTGGGGAAATTATGATTTCAAAAGTAGCATTGCAACAAGCGGCCTTTCTTGGTTTCGAGTCATCTTAGACATGATGTTTTAGCGAATTTTCATGCAATGCTTGTCACTGTTCTCTTACAGGACAAGTTCATTATTAAATGTACAATTATAATTATGACGTATTTTAAATTTCAAATTTTAATGTTCAAGTTGCTGAACAATAACATTTGTTTCCTACTTATGTAAAATTGTGCAATGTTTATGTGCTTGGCAACATCGACGTTGCTATGGTAACAGAAATAACAGTTGTGGAGGTTTGTGATAACAATTTCTATCAAAAAGTAATTTGCTGCATTTTCATTCAAAGTAACATTCAGGTAATTCAAATTTAGGTGTAATCAGCCCATAGAAGTTCAGCTTCACCTTCGTAATCCTGAAAAATATTCTTCAGTTAATAACAGTACACGCATAATGAATCATAGATGGCAACAGCACATGATCAAAGGGGGTTTCATGCTTGAGACCAGATATTACACGATTAGGTGCTGGAAGTTTTTAGGAACACAATTTAATCTTAAAAGCCATCAACCTGACCTGTCTAACCTAACAACAAAAAACATTTAGTGGCATAATATATCTTTGCATCTCATGCACCTGGAGTAGATAGCAACAGAACTGTTCTCCAGAAAACATGCAGTAAGTAATGTGTTAAGAGACACAATAGCAGAACAGAACAGGAAAAAAAAATTATTAAAAAAAAATAATAACATCCCTGTGTACCTTGATAAATTCGAAAATAAACCATCACAACTTGGGCGCAGAATTACACAATCAGAAGTAGAGCCATAAATTAATAATGTGCAGGAAACTGAAGGAAAAACTGCATTAAAAAGGGCATCAAATCAACTGCATTCAGTGTATGTATAACAAACTATACATCAATACATCAAATATTAGTAATCTTATGTGGCTGAAGCAAAAAAAATTGAATGTTAGAATAATACAAAAACATATGTCACCTTGTATTATGGCTATTACAATCACTGAGAGCCCTAGAAATATTCACATCGTATCTGTCACTGACATTTCATCCAATAATAAAAGACAAGAAGTCCTAAAAAAATTGGCTTAGACCATGAGCAAATATCAAAAAAAATTCTTACCACCTACGTCCTTGTATATCTATCACCATGGAAGCAATTTTAAAACTTCTTCTTGGAAATAACTGACTATGAAAACTGACAGTGCAAATTTATAATTTTTTTCCTTCCATATAGCTACTCCAATATGCACAGCTATTTTATGAGTAGTCATTCATTTACTCTTCTCTTGGATACAGATTGCAGCTGCTACTATGTTATATGACATGAAGTACGAAGGAGTCATACATCCCACAATGATTTAATTGTTAATGTAAGCAGGTCAGGTTCTGAGCTCTTAGTATTAAAATAACCCTAAATACTTCCAACAGCTGAACACATGATATCTGGTGTAAAGCAGCTGAACACATGACATCTGTTGTAAAGCACAAAACCCTCTTTGAGCCTCATGTAGTAGTCATGGTCTGAGACAACCATAAACAAAGAACTGCTGTTTGTTTTGTTGAGAGGTATAAATGCTTGTGTTAGGTTACTATTTATATAAGAATTTCTTAGGTAAATAATACTTAGTGAAACTTTTAACTGTGTTAATTAATTTCTCCAAGCTTGAAATTTACTTCCACAATCATCTGCAGAATTCTAAAACACTTCCTAATACTCCCACATATTGGTATTTGATCAGTAACCATTCCAAATGTTTAATGATTTTCAAAAGTTTTTTTTCTTCTTCTTTTTGTCAGAAATCAAACAAAGAATACCTTCTGTCTTCAGTTCCTGGATGACACCGTGCAAAATCTTCTGCTTTATGTAACCATGTGCTAACTTTCCCTTCCTGGGTGGAGGACAAGATGTTTCATGTTGGGGCAGATCTTTTGTTGTGAGGAGTACATGGCAAGAATCACACATATGCCATGCAGTGATTGATTTACGACCTCTTGGTGGCATTTTGTATTTTCAAAAAAGTTCACTCATTCTGAAAAGGGAACAAAAACATTAATTCTATGTACGATGTGAAATCTACATTAAGGTACCTAAAGAAAGAGCTGAGAGATTTCTGAAAAGTGCAAACTTATTATTCTGACAGACAACAACATTTGGTAACATTATGGTATAGTGAAAACACATTTCTTCAAATTTACAGGAGAAACTACTTACGGAACTGAGTTTCTGTAGACTTTTGGAAGTTCGTGGAAGCATTTTCTCCCTTTGTTCAACTTATTTGGGTGGTAAATCATGTATTTTTCAACATTAATGTATCTCCGATGCACGATAGCTCTACCGTCGACTACGTGAATCAAATGTTCCGTGCGTTCAATTATGTAACCCCCTGTTAGTGTAGCAACCACTCGGTAGTTTTACATTTTTCCGTTAATAAGTTTGGAAACACTGCGTATCAGCTGACGATAGACAACATGAGTCAAGATGCCCGCCATATTGTGTATAACGAAAGCGAATTAGCAACGAACATTACGAATACTTGTAATGTAAAAAAATATGCTTTTTTCAGTTAGAAAAGCAAAATCCCTCGTTCAAAAATGTTCCACTATGCATAACAGGTAAGTACAAATGTAAATAATTAGGAAATAAACGAGTGAAATGTGTTTTCACTATAGCATACTGTTACCCAACATTCTTTTGGTTAGGTGAAATTGCATTCTATCAAACTAACACATGCGATATTTACATTAGGTAAATATGCGATATCGCCCGAACGGATTTCTTCAAATTTACAGGAGAAACTACTTACTGAAATCAGTTTCTGTAGCATTGTCGAAGTTCTTCGAGGTATTTTCTTTCGCGAAAACTGAAAACTTCACCATAGAATGCTGCAGAACAAGAAATAATCACTATTTATGTAAGGAACTTGCATTTTCTGACATTATGCCGTTGTTTCCATTATGTACCTGCAGATGGCGAAAGTCCCGCGGTCCTGCCAGTGTTTCCAAACGTGCCTTTTTCTTAAAAGAGATTTTTTTTAACTATGCTTACCTAACCCAACCCAACCTAACCTTGCCGGAAATGGTCCGTGGGGCTATCGTGAATGTTTTTTGGGGTTATCGTGAATGGTTTTTTGGGGCTATCCGTCAATGGTTTGTGATGACATAATGAACACGAAAGTAGGTATTTTTCGGTGAAGAAGGTTGAAGACCATGCATACCCACTCCAAATTGACAAAACACAAGCACGACACGTGATGATCCATGACGAGTGCACGCCATATTGTCTGTTACCCAAGCAGAACAAGGAATACAAATAATGACTCGTAATATGAAAATTTGACACCATTTTATGGAAAAAAGCATAACTTCACCTGAAAGAATCTTCCGCAATGCAGAATAGGTAAGTATCAAGGCTAAAATTAACGAAATAAACGAGTGAGAGGTCTTCGGGCGATATCGCATATTTACCTTACATTATTACACAGTATTAAATTTATTAGTGTTCAGATTTTAGTTGTGTCTGATTAATAATTTGAATATTACAGTGATCAAAATTATTTTTTAACGGAAAATGTACACTGGTATTTACCAGAAGGAAGATAACTTTTTAATAAGTACTTCAATTTAACCTAAAGTGCTAAAAAAATTATGCTAATAATAATAGGACCTTTATTTAGAGGGGGGAAGTTCATCCCATGCTGTTCTCCCTGGGAAAACCATTACTATAATGTGTTTTACTACCTATTGAAGACACGAATATGTGCATTCTAGTCAATATATAAAAAATGATTGCATTCTTCTTAGATAACAATAATTCAACAGATCAAAGAATAAAAGAGAAATATAATAACGTGAAAACATTTTTATGCACATGGTGAAATGAAAATGATCAGCAATTAAACTAAACTATACTATTTTCTCCAATTCATACAAGGCAAAACGAGAATTTCAAATAACACTCTACTACTTCCGTATATATGATAATTTAACAATTACCTACACGAATATTCCAATTAAAACATTCGTTTCAGCACACATGCATAATTTAAACCAGGTGCCGGTATGCAAACAGTATTTCTATCTTGAATTTCAATTTCAACTTAGAGAAAAAATGTTGAAAATTCTACAATGAAAACTTGTCAGCATACTACATGCTTTTTAGAAGTACAAATACAAGTTACTGCACGCCATTTACGCAATAAAATATAAATTTTATAACTACCTAATTGTGTCACCCATGAAATGTCCTTCGATTGTCTGCTAATGCTGGGTTGTACGCAATGCGCACTGCAGATGCTCTTTTCTTCGCACCAAAGCATACCGAACCGAACAGTTGAACATCTAACTCGTTGTGACCTTGGAGGAGATAGTGAGGATGACCCACTTACCTAATAAAAGAAAAAAAATATGTAGCACCACAAAGAAATAAAATCACTAGTCATTGGCGCAGCAAGATATCGCGAGGCCCCCATTCGTTCTTCAAATTTCAAATCTCATTGTGAATCGATAGAAAATATTCAAGGATACGTAAGCAAATTATAAAATTTAAATAATAATAAATTACCGACGAAAATTAGTTTTCATATATTATTATGCCTAATAATATTCAAGACTCATTCGTTCAGTATTTTTATCACCACGTTTAACAGGCTTGAGAAGTCCACTGTATGCTCTGTATGCTCATGATAGGCTAATCGAAACTGGACCTACAGATTAAATTTGGATCAGAACGAGTCTACAAGGTGCCTTAAAAGGGAATCAGACCTGAGACCACTGCAGAGAATGAGCTTTTATTTCTTTCTTTATTCCTTTTTTCTCCTCATATCTGACCTTCAGTTCGCCGTGACAATGGAAGGAATTATGATAACAACAGAGGCGTAGCAAAGTGTAGGGCCTCGCGTCCCATGAGCTTATTATTTTCTTTAAAAATGTAATAAATAGAGGTGAGAAAAATATATGGAAAGGGCTAATTTTTGTGGGCGATAAAAATTCTAAATTTTACAATTTGAATGAATACGTCAACTATTTAGTATTTAAAATAAACTGTCTGATTTTAGAATATTCAGGAAGCCAAAGAACAACAATGAAACGTTCTCTTACAAAGGTTGATAAGCATAAACACAATTTTTGACTTCTCATAATTTAGCGGTTCGAGAACATCGAGAAACATTATACACAGCAGAAACAACAGAAAATTCAGGAAACTTCACAGATTTGGTGAAATATCTTTCGAAATATGACCAATTACCACAAGAACATTTCAGACGTACACAATAAAATGAAACGTATAACTTGACAAGTTTAAAAACAAGACGCTGCAAGTAGCTGTTGCGCATCTCACACCACATTTCCCCTCTCCATTGTTCGCAGCGACGTTGGTTCGCAGTGTTGCAACCTGGTCTGAGGATTTTCAACGAAATTTGTATTCGCTTTTTCATGGGCTGTTTTCTACCTGTCGGAGTACAGAAATTCAGCTCACCTTTCGCCAACGACTCTTTTCCTTCTCTTAAAACTTGGCCTCCCCGATGGCGCAGTGGTAGCGTTCTCGCCTTGTAATCCCGGGTTCGATTCCCGGTAGAGGCACATAGTGGTTCGGATCCCACTTTAAACTGTAGGTCCAGTCCCAATTAGCCTTAATGTGCATAAAGTGAACTTAAAACAACAAATCAATCCAATCCAATTATTTTAAAACTTGAGAAATCATCCATTTAGATACTCCTGTGGCGGCGCTTGTGGACTCGACAACATTATATAACTCCTTCTGATTTCGCAAGTATGTTGCAACATTGTAAACAATTTCTCTGGCCTGTCCTCTAAGGGGCTTTTCAGAGCAGATTGTGGATTTCGTTGGACCCGGCATGATTTGATTTTTGCATTTCAAAAATATGCAGCCAAGAGTAAAGAGCAAGAACTTTTCAGTGCTTTAAAAAAACACAGGCAAGCGTGTTATCAGATTGCCTTCTCGTAGTGATTGTTGTACGATAAACAAAAGAACCCCCACCCCACTCGGCTTTAAAAAAAAAACTTAAAAAAAAAAACAGGCCACTGCTCGATGTCGCATTCAGAAAATGAAGTAATTCGCCCAGTAGTTTCTCTTCGTTATAAACGTTAACGCGCGTGCGTAATACTACAGTTTACGATCCGCGCACCGCACGCACTTTCAAAGACCGGATTAAATCAAATGAACCACTGATAAACTGATATGAGTCGCTATCGTCAATCTACACAGTAAAAATAGTTTGTCATATTTGTTTTCGCTTAATTTTGCTGAGTTGGCACCACTCGTAATCTCAAGCCAAGACTAGTGCGTAGAAGAATGGTGGGGAGGTGACGTAATAGGAAGTGCTCCGCAGCGATCTGCGCATATCGGGACTTAACTTGTCAGGCTATAGGTAAATATCTATTTTAAAAAATAACAGTGGTTAAAAGTCCAAAAAACTAGTATGAATAAATCACCACTGATTAGCTACAAAGAACAATAAAATGAGATTCACAATCATTATCCACGTTCTGAAATTCAAAATGAACTGACACAGGTAATAAAAACATAGAACCGCCTGCAAGGAAGGCCAAGAAGAGAGAATTTACAAAGTAATTGGCAGATATGCCCCTACCATTGCAGAATTAACTCTCAGATCATCCAGGAGTGGAAGGAAGTCTCCACGGCAGGAGACTGTACTACTTCTTCCCATCAGTAGCGTACGCAGGATTTCATCAAGGGGGGTGTTATCTCGAAAACTTTCTACAAATTCACATTACCATTGTTTTATTATACTTTAATTAATTAATAATAATAATAAATTAATTAATAATTCTTATAATTAATTAATTAGTTTAATTACTACTAATGCAGCTGCTATTTATGAAAGAAATAGAACAAAATTACAATTCTTTTGTTTCAAAATAATTGTCTAGTCAACGGTTATTTGTACATGATAAGTGAGACATTTTAAGTGTGAAGAAAATCCATAAAAACAAGCAAATATATTAAATTTATTGAAATAATCGAAATATGAAACTCATTCAAGGAGCCGCGCTGGTCTAGTCTGACAACTTCGTGGGATATCCGGGTTCGATTCCCGGAATTGGTTGGAATTTATCCAGCCTTGTCTCCGCACCCAGCCTATGGGTATCTGAGAGCAACCTTGGGGGATGACGGCTGCCGGAGCATGGTGCTGATCACATCACCTGCAAAATAGTTCGAGATCAAGAATCTTTGGGGCCCACCACACCACTATGTGTGACTTCATGGCACGGTGCTATATACACGGGGGAATTTACATTACCTTTACCTATGGAACTCACCCAGGGTGATGATGAAGCGCGAGAATACATGTTGCTAAATTCCACTGAGTCTATGTTTTCGTTGTAAAGTAAGTTTATAGACATTCCAACACATTTATCCCTTCTAGGAGATTCACAAAAGACTTCTTCGACATTATTTAATGATGTGGATGTAGACTCAGCATCACTTGAGAGTTCACAAGGGGATGTGAAATCAGTACCGGGAAGAACGTTTGCAATAAGGACGAAGCAAGGAATTTTCACAATTCTCGCAAGAGTCACTGCGCGACTTTTTGCAAAAGAAAATTGCAAAATTGAACTTTGCGGCCGCTTAGATTGTGTTTGGAATGTTGTGTTTTTCTTCATGCTGCATGGGAATAATAATCCAAATTATTATTATTATTATTATTATTATTACTGTCGCAGATCTTTGACTGTGATAAATTAGCCATTTTTAATTTTTTCTACAGCATTTTCCATAATATTTCAAGAGCTCAAGGGGGGGGGGTTTAAACCCGGTAACCCCCCCCTTGCGTACGCCACTGCTTCCCATATATAAGAGAGAAGCTGATAACGACAGATTGCTATCGTCCCAACGACAAACGGACACTTCAATTGCTGTAAATAGTCGACCGGATTCACAGTTTCCAAATTCCTCAGCACACAAAATAACTTTATGTTTAAGTGCTGTACCATATGAGTGATGCTTCTGTCTCTCCATTTTTAATGTGCGTTTGATGTGCACTTTTGCAAAAGCTGGCTCACTGACCACCTATTTACAGGAACACCAGTATAAGAACAAATCACAGAGCTCCTACTAAATATAGACTGACTCTTTGTTGTGATTGTTCTAACACAACAAATTTAAAGGAAACAAAATTTCGTTAAGTGTGATTTTTTTTCACCAATACTTGTACTTCGGTAAAACATCGAGGAGAAAACTTGATTACTGAAATTTGCAAATACTTCATTCTATATTACACTAATACAATGGTATATTTACCCCACAGGGTTAGAATTCAGGTGCCAGCCCTTAGCTCTTTTTTTAATTTGCAAATATAGTCTAAGATAGCCATGAATCGAACTAAGATAAAGCTACACATTTTGAAATATGTTGTTAAAACATTCAATTTATTAATTGGATTGGATTAAAGGCAATTAATTCTTGCGCCGGAGTGGCCTTCCTCAAGAAGGCTCAACTGGTAACAACATGAAAAACTATGCAATAATTCTAATATATTGCCAACTCTACCATATCGCCATATTCGGCTAGCAACAGTGAAATGAAATATAATGGCATGTTTATTATAATGATGTAATGTTACATGTGATACAGAAAACACACAAACATTAAAAAGCAAATACTGTACGAGGGTCACTATTTATATTTTGAGCCTTGGCAACACTGATTGAAGTTAGGCGCGATTTGACGTTTCCACGGAATCATCTGGCATTATTGACCATAACGTACTTCAAATGTTTTGTCAATAGCTTCATTTGTGTTGTTTATGTTGCCTTGGAGATTGCGCGACAACAATAAAATGGAATTAACTCGTGAACATTTTCGTGCGATGATTTTTTACGATTTTCGACGTGGATTATCAAGACAAGAGTGCATCGATCAACTTACTTCCACATTTGGCGATGAAGCCCCATCCTTTGCCACTGTGAAACGCTGGTATAACGAATTTAATCGTGGCCGCCATTCGCTCACCGACGAGATTCGCGAAGGTCGTCCAAAATCAGTTGTTGTTCAAGAAAACATTGATGCTGTGCAAAACCTAATACTGCAAGATCGTCATGTGACATACTGTGATATTGAGGCAACCATAGGCATTAGTTCCACCAGCATATATAAAATATTACATGATCATTTAGCTGTGAGAAAGGTATGTTCTCGTTGGATCCCACACAATTTGACAAAAACTCAAAAAGACGCTCGCGTCAATTGGTGCAAACAAATGCTCAATAAATACCATTGTGGTGCTTCAAAAGACGTATATAAGATTGTAACAGGTGACGAATCATGGATATATGCATATGAGCCAGAACGTAAACAGCAGTCGACTGTATGGTGTCACGTACACAAACTGCGTTGCTATTCTTTGAAATAAAGGACCATAGATGGCAGCAGGCAAGAGGAACAACGGTTATAAAAGATGCTGCGTAATTCAGTTTGGAAGGTGGATAAGAGATGGCACCACCCAGGAGAACTTATACGATTGTAAATATAGACAACGGAAAGAGCAGATATGATGAAATAGTGATTGTATATATTAATACTAATTATGAGGAAATAAATAAATAAATTTAACATAATAACAGGATATAAATAAGGAGAAAAGGGGAATTATCATTCAGTAATGGCATAAGTGATTAATATACAAAAGTAATGAAGTCGAGTTGTAATTTCGATTTTGTGTCTTTTACAGTTCCAACGAACTGAGAGTTTCGTGTGGCTTTTGGGTTGTTTTCCCCAGGTGTAGCGCCATCTCTCGGCAGCACCCAAGCACATTTGGAAGCGCATACACTGTAGCTCCAAGTTAAGGTAGCGCCGGCCAGGCGGCGATCTTTAACTAACCCCTTTCTCTTTGTTTGGGAGATCGATTTTATATTTCCGTCAATTTGGATAAGATCGATATAGAAAGGAAAGAAGGAAAAAATACACAATATGTAATAATTACAAGAAGAAGCAGCAGCATTAGTAATTACAAGAAGAAGAGACATTAGTAATTATAAGAAGCAGAGCTTATTAATTGCAAGAAGAAGGCACTTTAATTATTAAATACTAGAAGAAGATGATTCATTAATTATAAGAAGAAGAAGCCATAAGAAGGAGATGCAATATTAATTATAAGAAGAAGATGCCATATTAATTATAAGAAGAAGATGCCATACTAATTAAACGAAGAAGAAGCCATAAGAAGAAGATGCCATAATAATTATAAGAAGAAGATGTCATATTGATCATAAGAAGAAGAGGCGATAAGAAGAAGAAGCCATATTTGATTATAAGAAGAAGAAGACCAAAGAAGATTTTTTACAATTAATAAAAAATAAAATAGAAGAAAATTACTGTATGAAAAGACTTCAAAGTTAATTAGTATTTGTACCTAATTAATCAAGAATATAGTACGAATTGTACCCTCAGTAGTGGGTTAAATCTGTTGTTTCTTTCCATATATTTGTAGCGTTAGTAACCCTGATCTGTGCCCAGAGGTATCTCATTGTCTCTCCCCTGTGCTAAGCTGGTAGATGCTCACGTGAGAGGACGTGGCATTGATTAATGGCGACCAACGTGTGGGGCTCGATACAGACCAGAGGTTGAAATAACGCAAAGAATAAAAATTTGGAAAGATAAGTAAAGCAAAAATGGAAGAAGGAAAATATATATGTTGTGGCGAAGAAGGAAATAAGGAAGAAATAATACAGTGTAAGATATGTGAAGAAATGAAACACTGGTTATGTGAAGGAATCCGGAAAGAAAAATATGAGAAGATATGTGAAAGGGGAGAAGGATACGAATGCAAGGAATGCAGGAAAGCAAAGTTAAAGGAAAAAGAAGGAAAGAAAGAAGAACAAAACACAATGGAGATGTTGATGAAAATGATGATTGAAATAAAAGAAAGTCAAGATCAAAATAGCAAAGAAGTTAAAGAAAGTTTGGAAGAAAATAATCGAAAAATAGAAGAAAACAGCAAAGAAGTTAAAGAAAGGTTGGAAGAAAATAACCGAAAAATAGAAGAAAATAGCAAAGAAGTTAAAGAAAGTTTGGAAGAAAATAATCGAAAAATAGAAGAGATGGCAGAAGTATGTGAAGAAAACAGGAAAGCATTTGAGAGAAAGATAGAAGAAATGATAAGGATGGCAGATGAAAGACATGAAGAAACTAATAGAAAGATCGAAAAGGAAGCTTCAAGAGTGAATGAAGAATGCCAGCAGAGGAGTACGAGTTTAGAAAACAAAATTTTGGCAAATAAGAAGCAGATAGATATTAACATCTCCAAAATAGATGAAGTAGAAAACAGAGTACAAGAAATGAAAATTGTGACAGAAGAAACAATAGTAAAAGAAACTTTGAAATTCAGAGAAATGATGATTAGAGAACGACAAGAAGTTAGGGAAGAATTAGAGGAGAGTAATAAGAAGATGCAAACCCTCGAAAGTAAGATCGATAAAGGAAAGCAAGAGAATAAAGTACAATGGAGAGGAATAATCCCTAAAATAGAAAATATGAGAATAAAAGATAAACCAATAGTTTTCAATCGAGAAAGAAATGATGGAAAAGAAGAGTATGAGAAGAGGAGAATAAAAAAGGAAAGTAGTAGCGACGAATCGACTACAGAGGAGGAAATAAAGCATAAAAGGAATCATCAGAGGAAGAAAAGGAAATGGAAAAGTAGTGAAGAAGGGAGCGACAATGGAAAATGGTTGGACAAAGTAAACGGAAGTAATTTGGAAGAGGAAAGATATAAGACAAGAATCCCTAAGCCCAATGAATTACAACACTTGCCCAAGTTTAATGGAAATATATCTGACAAGTGTCCACGAAAATTCCTGAAGGAACTAACAACTAACGTGAAGCTATTGAGGATACCAAGAAATATGATACTAGACTTAATCGAAGGATGTTTTGAAAAGTCTGCGGCAGGCTGGTATCAGTTAAATCAGCACAAGTTTGGAACATTCGAAGAGTTTAGTAAAAGATTTTTGGAATATTATTGTAGTGAGGAAATTAAGGAAAGGCAATTGGATACATTGAAAATAAAATATATAGATTGGTCCAAGGTTGAGAGTTTGGAAGCACACACATGGGAAACGTTAAGGAGCTTCAGAAATTTGAATGAAAAATGGAATGAGGAAGAGTTGGTTAGACAAGTGATACAAACACTACCAATATGGACGCAAAGAGCGGTGGCTGTAGTAAAGATAAGGAAGGTGGAAGACTTGATAGACTACCTCAGAACAGATGACATGCTGAAAAAGACTCAAAGGTCATGGGATAAAGAAAAGGAAGGTAGATATTATCCTAAGAGGCATCATCCTGAAGAGGAACAACGTCCAGAGCAGAAATTCCGGAAACAAGAATTCGGGATTAGGAATATAGAGGTCAGAAATGCATATAGAGGCAGAGGAAGAGGATTCTTGGAAGATAACGGAAACGGCAGAAGGCGAAATAATGTTCAAGAAGAGCAAAGAAATTTTGAGAGAAGAAATACAGGACCGTGGAGAGGAAATCGCGCCTACAGAGGAAGAAATGATTATTGGCAAAATGCGAATCGAAGAAACTCAGAAAGAAGGATGGAGGTAGATGGAAGGCAACCTAGAGGAAATAATTACAACGAGAGGGGAAATAATGAGATAAATGAAGAGCGAAGAGAAGCTGTGGAGTTAGTCAGAAGCCAAATGCAGAACGAAGTAGGAAATGCTGGGTGGCAGCAGATAAATGAGGAGTCGAGGAACGTGGAATCGGTCGAGAGGCTAAACTTGTAGAGCTCTCGCAGCAACTCCCAGGTGTGAGAGCAAAGGAAAATGATGAATATATGAAGGGAGAACATACGATAAATGAAGAAGGAATTCTGAAGTTATTTTTAATTGGAGAGCCGAGTTTTGAAAACTTAAAACATGGAAGATCATTGTATGTGGAAGCAGAAATAATTGAAATTAAGGTTAAATGCTTGATCGATTGTGGGAGTGTCGTCGAAGTAATGAGCTATAAATTTTGGCAGAGAATTAAAGAGAAATACCCACAAGCAAAGTTAGACGCTTCTGAAAAAGATAAAGTCAGATTAGTTATGGCTGCGGGAAATGAAGACTACAAAATTCAGGGCACGGTACGCATAATGATGAGCATCAGAGGAGCTAATTTCGAGGTAAAATTTTTGGTGATAAAGGGTTTGAGGTGTGATATCATCCTAGGAGTACCTTTCTTAGAAAACTACAATGGGCACATACACATAAAGGAAAAAAGGCTAAATCTAGAATCAATGGAGAACATGAAAGTAGATATCCCTATGGAAGATGAAATAAAAGGTTCTGAGAGCGAAATAGGCATTAGGAAGCAAAGCCTTGTATATCATAAACATGATGCAGTATATAAGAAGAAAGACTACGATTATATACTTGAAAATGAAAATATAAAAAGTGAATATGAAAAAGAGGTCGAAAGAGAGGACCATAAATATAATGCATCGAAAGAAGAAATACAAGCCAAAGTGGATGAGTGTCATTGGATCTCGGAAAATGAAAAAGAAGATTTAAGACATATTTTGTTGAGACATAGGGGAATATTTAGCCAGCGCCCAGGAGTAACGGATGTATACACCTATAGGATTGAGGTAGACACAGCGAGTCCAATAGTGTCAAAGCAATATCCTATACCCTTTGCAAAGAGAGAAGCTGTAGAAAAGGAATTGAAGAAATGGTTAAGTTGGGGGATAATAGAGAACTCCAATAGCGTACACGTAAGCCCAATGCACGTGGTGGACAAACCGGATGGAGGTGTGAGACCCGTACTGGATTTAAGGGAGCTAAATAAACACGTGCTACTTCCCAGAAATCAAGTAGAAAGAATAAATGAATTACTACACACTTTTTCAGGCAGCATATACTTCACATCATTTGATATGACTTTGGGATACTTTCAAGTAGAGATAGAAGAAGAGTCTAGGAAATATACAGCGTTTCGATATGGGTCAAGGTTATTTCAATTTAGAAGGCTTCCATATGGTCTAAATTCATCAGTGTCAGCTTTTATGACGGCTCTAAATAGAATATTTAGTATAGAAACAAGAGAATGGCTTGCTATATATGTTGATGATATGTGTATACATACGAAAGATTGGGAGACACACATAGAGAAAATAGATTGGGTATTAAGTAAATTGGCAGAAGCAGGATTGACTGTCAAATTGGAAAAATGCTCTTTTGCAAGGAAGGAAATACGTTTCCTAGGACATGTAGTATCTGGAGGTGAAATAAAGATGTGTCCAGACAAAAATGACGCTATAAGCAAGTTCCCAAGGCCAAACACAAGGAAACAACTCCAAAGATTCCTGGGAGTATGTAATTGGCGATCAAAATTTATACACAATTTTGCAAGCAAAGCCAAGCCATTATATGAACTCCTCAGAAAACATATAAAATGGAAATGGGAAGGAGACGAAGAGGAGGCTTTCCAAAGACTTAAGCAAGACCTGATACAAGCGCCAGCCATAAGCCAACCTGATTTCGGGAAAATGTTCTTTTTAGGTACCGATGCATCAAACATTGGATTGGGAGCATACCTATTTCAGAAAAACGAATCCAATGAGGATAATGTGATACAATATGCTAGCAGAAGCTTGAAGAACTTTGAAAGAGCATATACTATAAGTGAGCTAGAGTGTTTGGCGATAATATTTGGAATAGAAAAGTTCTCTGCGTATCTGAAAGGCAGAAGATTCAAGGTGGTATGTGATCACAAGAGTCTAGTTTGGTTAAATTCTGCAAGACAGTGGAATGCAAGGCTTACGAGATGGGCAATATTACTGCAACAGTACAGTTTCGATGTTATAGATATAAAAGGAAAGGAAAACCATGTTGCAGATACCCTAAGTAGAGCCCCTTTAAAGAGAAATCAGGAACCAGAGGAAGTGATAAGGCTAGAAATCAACGCTATCGCTGAGGAAGAAGTAAATGGTATTAAAGAAGAGGAATGGCGAGTTGGAACAGAGGAAGATGAGGAACTAAGGGAGATTATCAAGGTGTTGGAAGGAGAGGAAGGAAACAAGAAAACAAGGATGTCTAAGATAAAGAACAGATACAAAGTTATAAATGGCATCGTTTTCCAAGTTAGTTATGAGAATCCGAACCAAGTAAGGATTAGTGTACCACGAACCTTGATAAGAAGAGTACTCGAGATCGTGCATGAAGGATCTGGCCACTTCGGAGTTGACAAAACGTTGAGATTAGCGAGAAGATTTTACGTATGGAAGACTATGAAGAGTGACGTGGTTAACCATGTTAGAAATTGTACAGTTTGCGTACAAACTAAACCTTCAAAGATAAAATTTAAGAAAGAAGAACTACATATTATCGCTAAATGGCCATTAGACATGGTTTCGATAGATCTAATAGGACCATTGCCTAGGTCTAAGGGATTTTTGTACATATTGACGTGTGTGGACGTATGTAGCAAGTTTATCATGTGCTATCCTTTAAAGAAAGCTACAACCAAAGAAATAGTCAAGAAGTTGGATGAAGGATTTATCAAACATTATGGTAGTCCAAAGAAAATGTTGACAGACAACGGAACTCAATTTACTTCAGAGTATTTCAAGGAGTATCTATATTTCAAAGGGATAAAATTGATTAATGTAACAAGATATCATCCAAGTTCAAATCCAATTGAGCGTTACAATGGAGAGATTGTGAGGTTACTCAGAATGTACTGTCATGATCATCATACAAGGTGGTGTGCAGTAATTAACAGGATAGTTCGATTATTAAATAACTCTATATCAGCTGAGGCTAATATGAGCCCGACAGAGATTTTCTTGGGATATGAAGCAGAGCCGATGATTTTTGATGATTTAGAATGGCCAAAGAAGGTTATGGAAAGAGAAACAAGGAAAGAATTTTTCAATGACTTGTATAACAAAAGAAAGAAGAGGACGTCAAAAGAGGAAGCGAAAGGAAAGAAGATAGAAGTAAAGAGGGGTGATATAGTTTATTGTAAAACGCACCCAATAAGTAAGGCCATTGACCGCACAATTAAAAAATTGTTCTTCAAGTACGAAGGTCCGTATATGGTATTAGAAACGTTTAGGAACACTATAGTTATACAAGATATGGTGACAAAAGAAGTAAGAAGAGAAAATTTAGATAATGTAAAAAGATATAATTGTACGGAAGACGTTAAACAAATGTTGAAAAATACATATGAGAAGTGAATAGTAAGAATGGATGTTGAAGAAAATTTTTCCTTGCATACGAATCTTCTCAGAAGGAAAAATTTTACCCAGAGGAGGGGAATTTTGTGTCACGTACACAAACTGCGTTGCTATTCTTTGAAATAAAGGACCATAGATGGCAGCAGGCAAGAGGAACAACGGTTATAAAAGATGCTGCGTAATTCAGTTTGGAAGGTGGATAAGAGATGGCACTACCCAGGAGAACTTATACGATTGTAAATATAGACAACGGAAAGAGCAGATATGATGAAATAGTGATTGTATATATTAATACTAATTATGAGGAAATAAATAAATAAATTTAACATAATAACAGGATATAAATAAGGAGAAAAGGGGAATTATCATTCAGTAATGGCATAAGTGATTAATATACAAAAGTAATGAAGTCGAGTTGTAATTTCGATTTTGTGTCTTTTACAGTTCCAACGAACTGAGAGTTTCGTGTGGCTTTTGGGTTGTTTTCCCCAGGTGTAGCGCCATCTCTCGGCAGCACCCAAGCACATTTGGAAGCGCATACACTGTAGCTCCAAGTTAAGGTAGCGCCGGCCAGGCGGCGATCTTTAACTAACCCCTTTCTCTTTGTTTGGGAGATCGATTTTATATTTCCGTCAATTTGGATAAGATCGATATAGAAAGGAAAGAAGGAAAAAATACACAATATGTAATAATTACAAGAAGAAGCAGCAGCATTAGTAATTACAAGAAGAAGAGACATTAGTAATTATAAGAAGCAGAGCTTATTAATTGCAAGAAGAAGGCACTTTAATTATTAAATACTAGAAGAAGATGATTCATTAATTATAAGAAGAAGAAGCCATAAGAAGGAGATGCAATATTAATTATAAGAAGAAGATGCCATATTAATTATAAGAAGAAGATGCCATACTAATTAAACGAAGAAGAAGCCATAAGAAGAAGATGCCATAATAATTATAAGAAGAAGATGTCATATTGATCATAAGAAGAAGAGGCGATAAGAAGAAGAAGCCATATTTGATTATAAGAAGAAGAAGACCAAAGAAGATTTTTTACAATTAATAAAAAATAAAATAGAAGAAAATTACTGTATGAAAAGACTTCAAAGTTAATTAGTATTTGTACCTAATTAATCAAGAATATAGTACGAATTGTACCCTCAGTAGTGGGTTAAATCTGTTGTTTCTTTCCATATATTTGTAGCGTTAGTAACCCTGATCTGTGCCCAGAGGTATCTCATTGTCTCTCCCCTGTGCTAAGCTGGTAGATGCTCACGTGAGAGGACGTGGCAATGGGTGTTTCAAGATGAACCCAATCCAACAAAAGTTGTTCGCGCTCGAAGCACATCGAAACAAATAGTCGCCTGTTTTTTTCGGGAAAACTGGTCATGTGGCAACTGTGCCTTTAGAGGAACGTAGAACGGTCAACTCTGATGGTACACAACAATTTGTTTGCCAGAGGTCTTCGGTCAAATACGGAAAACAAACAAACGCCATCGGATCATTCTTCATCAAGACAATGCCAGCTGTCACACATCTCGTCTAACAACCGACTTTATGAACAGTCAAAAAATCGAATTGATGGGTCATCCGCCGTACAGTCCTGATTTGGCACCCATTGACTTCTTCTTGTTCCCGAATGTCAAGAATAAATTGCGTGGACAACGATTTTCGTCGGCGGAAGATGCCGTTGATGCGTTCAAAAACCATATTATGGTTGTGTCTCAAGAAGATTGGAAAATCTGCTTTGACAAATGGTTCGAACGAATGCAAAAGTATATTGACCATAAAGGAGAATACTTCGAAAAACAATAAAGCAGTTTTCAATGCCAAATTCCTGTTTTTTCATTGTTAGGCTCAATATATAAATAGTGACCCTCGTACTTGTTATTTTTTTAAAAAAGAAAAGGCAATGGAAATTTTCATAAGCGAACTAGAATTATCTTTAAAAAAACATTTTTTAGCACTGAGTTGGAAAATTCAGACAGCAGGTGAAAATTTTCAGGCGCCCTGTATTTTTCTATTCCTATTTATGCATGCATACTCTGATCAATACGCCATCGAATCCAAGGTTCACCTAAATTTTCAAAATCAAAGACCCGAGAAAAGGGTGCGCCTGGAATTCGAAGAAATACGGTATTTAAATTTCTTTGCTGACGTATGTCTGAAGATTTTGGATCTATGCACTTTGAGATGTAAATTTAAAGAACGGATCGGGGGCTTTGCACTCTGATCTCGCCCAGGCACCGCAATATGTTGCTACGCCCAGTGACGTGCGGTGACGTCGACACTTGGGGTAGCAATCAGTGGCGTGCCCACGGGGGGTTGGTGTAGATCATACCCCTCCCCCTTTTACGGTCCGGTATTTCTAAAAAGAAAATACGTGAAAAACAGGAAAAGGCTGCAAAATGATGAACGAGTACTTAAAAAATACAGAAACTCCCACTCTCTTTCGAAAATGAAAAATGATTTGATTTGACTACTAGGCCAGAGATCCAGGGTTCGAATTGGGCTTGGCCTTAGTTGTTCTTTGTGTGTGTGTGTGTCCCTTCATCAATTTTATCGTATCACCTTCGCGAATAAACAAAAGTGGCGGAAAAGCGGAGTAAAATAAACCTGATCAAGCAATCAATCAATGATTTGATTTGACTTTTGTTACTTAGCGTCGCTTTTTGTCACATTTCGTTAATTGCGAAGATGATATGATAAAACTAATGAAGGGACAGACACAAATAACATCTATTCCCAGGTCGGGGTTCGAACCTGGAACTCCTGGTGTCGTAGCGTGCTGTGATAACCACTCCCCTACCGTTGGTTGATTTGTTAGTCGATTTGGTGTTTTAAGTCCACTTTATGCACAGAAAGGCTAATCGGAACTGAACCTACAGTTTAAAGTGGGATCCGAACCAATATGTGCCTCCATCGGGTACCGATCCGGGACCACTTGCACCCCCACGGAGGTCGGCCGACAACAAAGATGAGTGGGAAGAGCTACCCATTCTGATACGTGGGTATCGGTAAAACAAACTGCATTTTTCCTCAGTGGTAATTTTCAATTTGATTTTTGAAACATCATCTTTGTATATGATTAATGTTTTTCCAAATATTTTGCATTGCTCGATATCCCTAATTTCTCCATCCCACGATCTCGTAACTGAAGTAACCGGGCTCGAGCCCTGGCCTGTGCATGAGTGTTCCTTTGTATTCACAGTTCACCTGTTTAATTTAATCAACGTTCATCCTCATGGCAGAAGTTAGGTAAAGTGATGGAAGAGCAACGCTTTAAAATAATCCCTCCCAGTGCATCTGCAGGGTACTATGAAATCAGGAGTCTATAGAGTTTTCTGTTTACGATTTTCCCTCATGACTTCCTTAAGCTCATTAGATACTTATTGCGATTAAATCTATACAGCTAGAAAATGTGATGGAAAGTGGCAAAAATTCAACATATTAGAGGAGATAAACCGCTAACAAAACACACTTTTTTGTACTTTCTTCAATAATATTCATTTGGCTTTTTGAGTTCTGGGATACATTTTTCATTTCAAATTATTTCATTATTCAATGCAGAGTACAACACATAGGAACAAGAATGAGTGCTCATCACGTGTTCGAATCCCGGCCTGGATTGTTCTTTGTGAGGCCCCTTCATCAATTTCATCATATCATCACTCATCCTGATTTTCGCGATAACCAAATGGCGCAGAAAAGCGAAGTAAAATAAACCAAACCAACAACAACAATATGAACGCGCGTTCTCTTGACCAAATAAATACGTCCGTATTTACGACTGTTTAGTTTACCCATTTTTTTAATTGGAGGCCAAGAGATTATATTTAAATAAAACACTACGTGTGTTTGAGTTTTGAGTTGAGTTTTCGTTTTAAGTCCACTTTATGCACAGATAGATTAATCGGGACTGGAATCCTAACCACGTGTCTCCGCCGGGTACAACCCCGGGCCAATGTGTAAGCATGTGTGAAGATATTAGACTCCAATAAATAATTGTGGGAATACGTATTCTCAGTCAAAAGTTGCATTTACTTATAAAGTATCATGATGTGTAATTATACATACATATAATCAAAACGGTAGTGATTGCTGTTACAACTGTTTTAAGCATTACCATTGGCTCGTAGCTGTTTGGGGTGTGGTAATAATCTGTGGTGTTTAGGTTAGGTTTTTTGGGTTTGGTTCTCTTAGAAGAAGAACACGACGGAAAAAGGTTGTAGCAACAATATGTTTTATTAGCTAACAATTTAGCAAAGGTAAACTCAAGTGTGATTATTCCTAGGCCCTTAATATTTATATACTAAAAAAACGGACCCCCCATAAACGGAAATAAATTGGTATGTATGTTTTCCATACCTTTGACCTCCCCCTCCAAAAAATATCGGAACAAACCGGTAACCAGTATCCAATAGATCAATGTCTATCGTACTGCAAGAGTTTTCCATGCACTTTACAATAAAATTCCTGTTATTAAATGACTTTCCCTCGTATATCCTAATAATTACAACAAGTTCTTGTAATTAATAGATCTGGAAAACTTCAGCAATTGTGATTTACATGTAGTTTTCTAAGTAAATAATTTGAAGAGAGATTTTCAATATTCAGTAAATTTTCCTCTACACCACAGAAAAAAGTGGAGACGGGAACGTGTAAGTTCCTGGAGGCCAGTGTCCCAGCTCTCCGCTTAATGACGTCACTGTTCCCGATTGTGATACTTTTTCATTGATGTGTCTCTAATAGTATACATTCGTAAAAGAAGTAAATTTTGTGTCCACTATTGTCTCCAAAATAACGCAATAAGTTATTTTATTTATTTATTTATATATTTATTTACATTAATGAACTCAACAGGCTAGTGCCCAGTTAGAGAGTTCAGAGATACAGGTTTTCATACATGCTTCAGTGACTGTTATTTGATATTGTTTTCATTACACTGTTTTTAAATTGTATATATGGCATAGAGAGCAAATCAATATTTTTGTTACGCATTCTCCAGAAAGGGGATTTCTTGACAATGTTTGTTCGCGCTCTATTCACAAAAAAGGTCTGATGATTGGATCGCGTCTTATTGTTAGGGACGCGTAATTTAAATTGTGAGATCCAAAGAGGAGAGCGAAGTTTTCCATTATATATTTTCCAGAGCAGCAGCAGGTCGCACACTGTCCTTCGATCGTCAAGCCTGTGCATTCGTAGCTCCTCTATTAGATTACTCTACGAATCAAATCTGGGATAAGTACCTTCAAGTTTATAATTCATATAATGTAACATTTTTGATTGTACTCGCTCTATTTTTGTAGTCTGTACTATACTGTCAGTGTTCCATACAACAGACCCGAATTCAAGTTTTGAACGTACTAATGAGTAATATAATACCTTCAATGTTTGGGTGTCTTGAAAGTCTCTGCCCATTCTAATAATGAAGCCGATAAGTTTTAAGCGTTGCTTATTATTTTGTTAATATGGTGAGTGAAAGTTAGCTTAGAGTCAAAATACATTCGTAGGTCCTTTGCCGTTTCAAATTTTTTTAGATTGGTTTTATTAAGTTTATATTGGAAATTTAAGATCGTTCTTTGTTTAGAATATGTAACGGAATAGCATTTTGCTGCATTCTTGTTGTATTCAATATTTTTTATTCTTTGAAAGAATTCCAGGTCGTCTGCAAATAACAGTTTCCTAGAATTAATCAAATGTTCTGGTAAGTCGTTGATTAATAGAAGAAAGAGAAGAGGTCCTATGTTGGACCCTTGAGGTACTCCGGAACGTACTAGAAATTTGCGCAATGTGTGGCCTTTATACGAAACGTATTGTTTCCTATTCATTAAATATGACGCCATAAGTTTCCTGAGGGAAAGGGAAGAGTTGAAAGTGCCCAATTTACTTAGTAGTAGCTACATCATGATTTACAGTGTCAAAGGCTTTGGAAAAAAGTACGTATAAAGAACGCTTCTCCCGCATTCGCCTTAAAAAGCTAACGTAATTATTTGTTTCGATTTGTTGGACGGCGGAAAAAGGCCGTGTACAGCCGAGTAGCTCGGCTCCAATGAGACCTTCCACATTTATTGCGTGATGTGCGTTCTACCATTTTCTGCTGTGTACGCCAATGTAAAAGTTGGCCGAAACCGGATCTATGTGACCAGACCCTAAGGAAATGAAAAAGAAGTGCGTCAATTGCCCATGGATTCAGCCGAATCAATGTTCTCATTAATGCTGTACAGTGAAAAGAACATGTATGCAGGAACCTAGATTTTTCGCTGTTATTCTTGTCCAAAACCGGTGCATTTTTTGTGAAAATTCGCGTTTTGTATTTTCTTGCACTCTTGTTCCAAATACACCGATATTATGCTTTCAGTGTTTTCAAATTCTCCTGGCAATTTCAGTATTACGAACACGATTCCTATAGTTTATCGTAACTGTGTAAAAACTATTAAACTCAGAAAATGACCATTAGGCTATTTAAAAACTTATTAGGTGAGGTCAACGAAGTTATGGTGTGTTTTATACAGCGTACATTGTTGTAGGTTGAATTGTATCTTCTGCAAATATGCTGTATAGAGAAACAAACTGCCGGAGTACTAAGTGAGGAGAGTGTACCGGAAATAACAATATACTTAGCGAGATATGCGATTTACATTTATGTTACTTTACGTCGCTTTTCTGCCCCTTTAGGCTAATCGTGACGATTAAAACGAATAATGATGAGATGAAATTGATGAAAGGGCACTCACAAAGAAAGAACACACTTGTTCACGCCAGGACTCTGTGGCATTTGACCGTCGGTAGAGAGATCTTGAGTCCAAAAATCAACGCCCCTGGCAACCGAGGAGACACATTTAGACATATCAAGGTTGCCAAATATAACTATACTACCAACAAGCAACTTTGCAATCATGTACACTGCAAATTCTCAGCTCCTTTTCATAATCGAAAAGCAGTAACTTAAAATGGCCAAGGAATATTTTGACCTAACTGAAGAAGTTCACAGAGGGAAAAAATTGAACTATTCTTTGCCTATTTGGCAGCTAAAACAAATCAATTAAATAATAATGTTTTATTCTTTCAAAATAATTTGTGATGTAGCATGGAATGTGAATGCAATAATTATAAATAGGATAAACATGCACCCACACACGCGGTTGCTGAGTGAATTTTATTTTCTTAAATTACTTGAAAATCTTGTAATTTGATTATAGTAGTAACTTTATGCAACTTTCAACTCTCGTGGTGCATGTTTATTTCTGTAAATTCTTCGATTTTCGTCGCCAATTCACAAAAATACATTTATTTTGCATTACGCTAATGTGCAAACACGAAATAAACTAGAAATAAATGAGAATAAACTTAGCCCTAAATTCACCAGAGGGATATTTTCCCTCACAAAACGCTTCCAAAGCCGTACATGCCAAAGAACTGACTTTCGTCTCTTGTCGCTTCACTGCCGAAAACAAGCTGTTCAAAAAGACCAGTACCGTCTTTTTTTGTTTTCACTGTGTTCTTGCGTTTATATTTATGTTCAGATTTACACAAGATTTTAAGGATTACTTGACTGATCCAGGTATCTTTTCACACCACAGCATCAGTTAATTCTTCACAGCACCTTTAATTTTTATTGGCCTGCTAACTATTGTGCGGTGAAGCATATTTTAACAGAATGAATGAATATATGCATTATATTAACTTTGTTAAATTTTTAAAAAAAGTAATTAAATCGAAAATAAATGAAATGAAGAAATGGACAAGAATTTAAAGTCAAATTATAACTGTGACAGACTAACATTAAAATACATAAAATATTATCGTAGAATGGATATCTTTGATTATTAAGTGAAAAAGTCATACAAAGTAATCTTTTGCTCCTCCTTACCCAGCTCACAAAGCACTTCCTAAGATTTGCTTCCCACCAAACTCAACAATCCACTTCCGTAAACAGTAACTCAGTTTCGCTACGCCAGAAACTCGCTCCTGAGCAAAATCTCCACCATACACAAGTCTGATCAAACGTGGGAATTCGCTAGGCTCGCTTACAAACACACGCCTTCCCATGTCAGTTGCTTTGTGTGTGACTTCGTAACCTTTGTGATACACTGGACATTTCCTCTGTGGTAAGGAATCCATTCTCCCATAATGCACTGGCGTTCCGCGCCAAAGGGGGGGAAGTGGCGGGTTCCCCCAACTTGAGTTTCTCGGGAATTAATGCCCAGGATATCCTCCTATCAGCTTACTCGCCGTACAACAATAGATCTTCTGGCCCAATGAAATATACCCGCTACCGAGGGATGGTGAATAGTAGTTAGGGATATCAAAGCGTGAGAGTGAGAGAGAGAGAGAGAGAGAGAGAGAGAGAGAGAGAGAGAGAGAGAGAGAGAGAGAGAGAGAGAGAAGCCCCATGCGCCATCCCTCTCTCGTACCATTGCAAGGGATGTGCAGACTTCAACGCCCAGAAGCAGAAAGCGACATTACTAAAAGTCATATCCAGAGTACAAAACCATGCTAAACTGAATTCTAAAAATAAAAATGTCAATATATAGTCTGCACCATAAGCATGCGCACAAGGGGCAAGAGGGGGAATTAGTCTCCCTAATACTCTCACTTAGAAATTTAGTGTAGAAGAATCTTATCACCGCTATTAAACAATATTACGCAATTTTAAAAATTAAGTAGTTTCAAAGTGACGAAATTTCCAAGCAACTACGGAGGGGGAGGAAGGTTCACTATTTCCTATGAAAGTGAACTTATCCAACTTCATTTTCTAGCAATGTTCTTGTTATTAACACTCGCACACACTTTAGTGTTACCTCTATGTGTTTGCAGAAAAAACTTGCCCATACATTGGAAACAAGTAGTGGCGATTGGGTGACAAAAATTGGGGGGGGGGGGAAGGACAGTTTACTTTTTCTTGGTAGACAAAGCTTGGCATTAACAGGCTATATTGAGGGGGCAATAATTGTCCTCACTGTTGTAAATGCATAAATTTTGTGTAGTTGTTTTGAATCTACTGTGCGTAATCTTGTTTATATGTAAATGAGTCTCTGAACCACAGAAAGGGGGGCAAAGAACATTGGTGCTACGGAAGTTTGAATTCTTCTAATACAGTGATTTTCGGCGCGTTCGGACACACTCTGTACACGCCCGTTCCATACCTATGAATACAATAAAACAGCGAGATAAAACGAGATTTTACTTTCTCCGATTGAACTTTCATCAAGGCTTTTGCCCCTCCCCCTAATTAGACGGTCTACGCACTCCTATGGTCTGCACTGGAGGTTCACGTGGGAAAATGTTCATCAGGGGGCTCACATATTTCTAGTGGCCCAAGTTGCAGTTTCTTTCAAACGAAGATTACAAAGAGTGACACTTTATATAGTAATCAAATGCACATGCTGTTTCTTGATTCTATCAACGACAGTTCAACCCTATAAATCGTGTAAGAATGGAACCTTTAATGAAGGCCACGGACACTTCCTTCCAATTTCATCGTTGAATTTATCCTCACATCTTCCAGTTCACAAAATGGAGACATTTATTCAATCCTACAATCTTCACAAATGCTTTAAATATACGTATGCACTCTGAATTCCTTCACTCATTAGTTTTATGTCTCAAGATAATCTATTCCATCAGAGTATAAATATTCTTCTTAATATTTAGCATTCAACACACTGCGTTGTGTGCGATGTATACATAGATGGTCGATTGAGAATTAAGGTACAATTTTCCACGTCGGTTTATATCTGAACTCAACTTTGTCACTCGTGTGTTCTGAATGCGCTTCATTGTGTCTGTATCACTCAAGGTGATTGAAATCAGCGAATTGCTGATGCCACTACATACGACAAAATAGAACGATTTAATGAATTCTTTACGTAAGAGCGTTGTAAAGCAAGGCGTACAGAGTCAACATAAAATACGATTTTCAATTATCAACTGTATACTGTCTACATTTCAATATCACATCTAGCGTAATAGCGTAAGCCAAACACATGCTGCTTAACAATCAACCCTGCTCCAAACTGTTGAGCACTCTGGGTGCGCCCAATGCTCCTTTCTTCTGCCTTCCGTAATCGTGAGATTTCAATCTGGTTTTCACTTCCTCAAGCTTCAAGAGAATCGGCGCTGGATTCGGCACTTGCTTGACGCTGCCTTAGGATATGGAGGGAGATTGAGGGGCCTAGTCTCCGGCGAGGCTTTGTGGAAGGAAGAAAACCCACGGAGGATTGACAGGCGGCAGAAAACCCAACGGCCGGATTGTGGCAGACAGGTGGAACGACGAATGAGTTGGCAACGTATCCCACTGTGACGTGACGTCACTTTCGATGGGAGCGACGTCAAGAACCAGGACATGAGAAGGGTGACGTTGACCGAGAGAGACTTCATCTGGGATGTCAAATTTCTCGCCGCTATCATTCGTGTTTCTGCCAACTTTTCTTTCCTTTTTCTTTGTAATAAGGTTTTCATGAAAATTTATATAAAAAGGAGAGGAGGGTTTCCAGAAAAGTAAAAAATGCAATTACTTTGCAAAATAACTATTTTTGTAGCTTATTGTACACTGCTTGTGCTTTACACTATGAGGAATAACAGATTGGTCGCAAGAAAATAAAACTGTTTGATGCATCTTTTGATGTACGTAACTAAGTGTACTTAATTAATACTGTCATTGAAATGAAAATAATATCGTGCTACTAAATTAATATTACTAAGCTTTATGATATAAATTACAAGGTCGTCACCATACATTGAGGGTGGTGTTTGCCTCTGTTTGCAATTTCTTTAGCTCTTGTGGGCATATTAAGAATAAGAATTTAAATCCCCATGCTTTGAAAGAAGTTACTTGATTTTTCAAATATCCCACAGTGTGTGTGTATGTATGTATGTATCTATGTATATATCGTCGATGTTTTCACGAACTGGCGAATATGTCAACTCCCCTGCATCACGAACCGGCGAATGTGAAAAATTTGACATTTTGAGGTTTTGACGCTGTATATGTTGGAACAACCTGTACTTTGCTCTCACAAAGTTTCAAGTTTCTATTAAATATTGCTTAGGAGATAAAGATGGACAACGTATTGACGAATATGAAAACTAGTATTGTGATAATTTCACGAACCGACGAATATGAGAAAAACATGATATAATTTTACAATCCATTCAGAATGTGTCAGTTCGACTACATTTTGCCTAAGAGATGCCGCTGTAATAAAACGTTTTATATTTATTTTTCTCCATAAGAAATATAACCCATTTGTAAGATATCAGAAAATACGAGGGTCACTATTTATATTTTGAGCCTTGGCAACACTGATTTAAGTTAGGCGCGATTTGACGTTTGCACGGAATCGTGTGGCATTATTGACCATAACGTACTTCAAATGTTTTGTCAATAGCTTCATTTGTGTTGTTTATGTTGCCTTGGAGATTGCGCGACAGCAATAAAATGGAATTAACTCGTGAACATTTTCGTGCGATGATTTATGATATTTTACGATTTTCGACGTGGATTATCAAGACAAGAGTGCATCGATCAACTTACTTACACATTTGGCGATGAAGCCCCATCCTTTGCCACTGTGAAACGCTGGTATAACGAATTTAATCGTGGCCGCCATTCGCTCACCGACGAGATTCGCGAAGGTCGTCCAAAATCAGTTGTTGTTCAAGAAAACATTGATGCTGTGCAAAACCTAATACTGCAAGATCGTCATGTGACATACTGTGAGATTGAGGCAACCATAGGCATTAGTTCCACCAGCATATATAAAATATTACATGATCATTTAGCTGTGAGAAAGGTATGTTCTCGTTGGATCCCACACAATTTGACAAAAACTGAAAAAGACGCTCGCGTCAATTGGTGCAAACAAATGCTCAATAAATACAATCGTGGTGCTTCAAAAGACGTATATAAGATTGTAACAGGTGACGAATCATGGATATATGCATATGAGCCGGAACGTAAACAGCAGTCGACTGTATGGGTGTTTCAAGATGAACCCAATCCAACAAAAGTTGTTCGCGCTCGAAGCACATCGAAACAAATGGTCGCCTGTTTTTTTCGGGAAAACTGGTCATGTGGCAACTGTGCCTTTAGAGGAACGTAGAACTGTCAACTCTGAATGGTACACAACAATTTGTTTGCCAGAGGTCTTCGGTCAAATACGGAAAACAAACAAACGCCGTCGGATCATTCTTCATCAAGACAATGCCAGCTGTCACACATCTCGTCTAACAACCGACTTTATGAACAGTCAAAAAATCGAATTGATGGGTCATCCGCCGTACAGTCCTGATTTGGCACCCAATGACTTCTTGTTGTTCCCGAATGTCAAGAATAAATTGCGTGGACAACGATTTTCGTCGGCGGAAGATGCCGTTGATGCGTTCGAAAACCATATTATGGAGGTGCCTCAAGAAGATTGGAAAAACTGCTTTGACAAATGGTTCCAACGAATGCAAAAGTGTATTGACCATAAAGGAGAATACTTCGAAAAACAATAAAGCAGTTTTCAATGCCAAATTCCTGTTTTTTCATTGTTAGGCTCAAAATATAAATAGTGACCCTCGTATGTAAGGCACAGGTGTTTGTGTTTCTATTGGAACAATGTACAGTCTATATTTTGAGACTTTCAGTGAAATTGGCAATCATCTGGTTTACTTCTCGCAACTAAATTATTTCGAATGGTTTATAAAAGAAACGCCATATTTCTTTGATATTATTTTGAAGAATAGCCTTCTAGTGGTGTGGCTCGTTTTGTAATTATTCAGAAGATATGAATAAGGACGTGCTTTTGAAGTGGACTGATGGCATTACTAACATCGTCAGAAGACAAGAACTTACAGTCCCCCATGGAATGAAGTTGCAATATGGAGCGAAAGTAAAAATGTGGTGGGATCCTGAGAAAATTTACTATGAAGGTGTTGTGATCGGGATGGAAGAAGATTCTGAAAGTGGTGATACAGGTGATGAACTTTCTCTGTCAGTGCCAAAAAAGAGCTCAGGTGGTGTGTTCAATGACTCGAGTGCAGTAGTTAGTGACGTTGACAGTTCTTCAGAAACGTTAGCGGATGATGAGGACAAGGATCCTGATTTTCTTATATCTTCCAGTGATAATGAATCGTTCGTACATTCCTCACCGAGGAATGTTCACGCTGTATGTAGTTCCTTGCATTGTGAAGAAGAAAATATTTGCTGCATGCGTAACGTGTCAGGATTTGGTTTGTTACAATCACTTCATATTGGATTGCGCCGAGCACAACAGACGTGTTAGTGTACAAGAGAAAAACAACCCTCCGGGATCAAGCCACACACATTTTAAAGTAGATGGTTCTCAAAAGGAGGATGTTACTCCAGTAAAGCGAAGAGTTTCCGAAAAGGAAAAAGTAAGATAAAATGTAAAAGCCTGTCGTTCTTTGGGTTATGAGTATGTAAGTGAAAAGAGTCATCAAGTTATTCCTTCTCGCAGATTGTTTCGTCCACGTTGTGAGTCACGGACATGCCAAACAAGAGGATTGAAGTGCAACGATTTTGATGACAGCACAAGAATGAAAGTTAATAATGCGTATTATAATTTAGGAAATGTTTCCTGACAACGAAAATGGTTAAGTAAGTTCATCGCTTCCAAAGCTCCTGTAAGGTCAGCGAAGTCAGAAGATAAAAGGAGGAAGGAAAGAACGCTTCATTATTTCTTACCAGATGACCATAACGTAAGACAAAGAGTATGTCATAAAATGTTTCTTAATACACTTGCAATTGCTGAGAGACAAGTAAGGACAATGCTAATGAAGTTAAAGAACCAGTGCATGGTAGAAAAAGAAAAGAGAGGTGGACGTCAGACAACGTTAAAAGAAAAAGACGAAAAAATGCGTACAGATATTAAAAAGCACATAAATATGTTCCCTAGGATGGAATCTCATTTTTGCCGCAGAAGTTCTAGCCAACAGTACTTGTCGTCCAACTTAAATATTGCAAAGATGTATGAACTATTCAAAAAAGAATTTCCAAACAGCTCGGCATGTTACTCCTTATACAGATCAGTTTTTAGATGTATGAAGTTAAAATTTCGTTCTCCAAAAAAAATATCTTTGTGGTTTGTGTGAGACGTACAACTCATTGCAATCAGCTAATTGTTTATCTAATCATTCTGACTTGATTGAAAAATATAACAGCATACAGGAAAAACAGAAGATGAGGGAAATTAAAGGTGCGATGAAAGATACAGCTGTTCAAAATCCACAGGAGTTCGTGGCTGCTTTGCTTGCTTTGACATGGAGCAAGTCATAAATCTACCACATAGCAAACGAACTGAACTGCATTACAAAAGAAAATTATAAGCTTACAATTTTACAATTTATGAATTAGCTAGTAAAAGCAGTTATTGCTACGTTTGGCACGAAGGATTAGAGAAAAGAGGTCCGAATGAAGTTGCAACAAACTTAAGGAAGTTTCTGGTGATGAAAGATGATCAAGGTCTAAAACAGGTAGCGTTCTTCGCCGATGGATGTGCATCTCAGAACAAAAACAGTATTCTATGTTCGTTTATTTTTTAAACAATGAAGCACAAAACATCAACACCATACATGTTTTCTTCTTCGAAACGAGTCACGGACAAAGTGAAGGTGATGCTATTCACAGTACAATTGAAAACGCACTTCGACGGAGTGAAGATATCTTCATCCCTGTCTAACTCATCCCGGTAATCAGGATGGCAAGAAAGAAACAACCATATGCTGTTCATGAGTTACATACTAAAGACGTCTTAGATTGGAAACAATATTCGCAGTACCTGCCTATCCTAAAAGTTAGAACAACAAATGAGGGTCAACCCGTGGACTGGACAAAAGTCATGCAAATTCAAGTGCGCAAAGGTTGTCCCAATATATTTATAAAAACATCGCATGACCTAAACACACACTCAAGTATATCACTTCCTAATCCACGCAGTGCTAAAGAGGACAATTTACCACCAAGGGCTTTTACTTCAAAGCCAAAACTGCCTTGAAAAAATACCAGGACTTGCTGTCATTATGTCAAGGAGTAATACCAGTAATTTCTCATCCTGATTATAAAGACTTCTATGTCAGATTACCTCACTAATTATACAACCATTTTGCGTCTATTAACTTTGTATTTGATAACAGACTAGTGTTGGTCAATGTATTACTATTTTCTTCCTTACATTTTATTTCCTGAATTTTATTATTCTTGAAATTTATTTGCGGGTACGTCTAGTGTTGTGTGAATTTCTCTGTTTCTCACTCTTACGTATTAAACTGTTATGGTGTATGTTATGATTAGCGTATTAATGATTGGCCTAATATTTAACTCTGTATAAATATCCAATAAATAAGTTGAAAGTTTTAGCCTTGAACTGTAGAATTCACAGTTTTAGTGAAAATTACAATGACGAATCAACCTAAAAATATTCTATTTTTTTTTGTTTCACGAACTGACGAATAGATTCAATGAAATCCTTTGTTCATTTATTCTTCATTAAAATTCTTTCTAGGGTGTTCTTTCTCATGTGAACTATCTTCTCACACAGCATTTATTGTTATCTCAAAATATAGTTTAGCTCGAATATTTTTTTCAATGATTCGCAAGTAACGCAAAATTGACTACTTTCAACTACGTTTTTCTCAAAATCAATATTTTGCACATTCGCCGGTTCGTGATGCAGGGGAGTTGACACATTCGCCAGTTCATGAAAACATCGACGATATATATATATATGTGTGTGTGTGTGTGTGTGTGTGTTTGTGTTTGGATACACATATATGGAAATCTAGGGCTTCCACAAAACTGTAGTTATAATTGCACTTAAAATTCTAGATCCAGTCCTGATTAGCCTAATTGATCATAACGTCGACTGAAAATAAATTTAGACAAACTTTCACATGTACTCTATTGAAAAGCAACGGAATTATCAGTTGGTCACGCCCTGTATACAGTGAACAACAAGTGATATGTTAGCTTTTTCTGATTTAGATGTATATATTCTATACATTTCTAAAATAAGTTTTGCAAAAAAAAAAAAAAAAATGTAATGTTAGAGCACATTTAATTGATTTGGCATTTCATGAACAAATTTTTCTATTTTATAAATTGCAAATGAAATCACGTGTCTCTTTCTTTCTTCTTTACTCTTACCTTTCTCTGCCTAGCTTTTTACTTATCTATCTCTCTCTTTCTGTTGCTTCTCTGTTTATGTTTGTTTTCAATTTTCTTTCTCCATCTACCTCTCTTGTTTATTCAATTCCCTTCTTATCCTGTCCTCCGGTTCTCTTTCTCTGTTCTCTCTCTTTCCATCTTTTTATCGCTTCTCTATTTCTCTTTGTTTTCTTTTTCTCTCTTTGTCTCGTTGGTTTATTTATCTTGTTCTTTCCATTCCTTGCCTCATTATTGACCTTCTCTCTCAATTTTTTCTCACTCTCTAATTCTCTTCCTTCCTCTCATGATGTACCGTTTTTCATGCCTCTTCTTTTCTCTCTTCGTCAGAACTTTTCATTCTCATGATGACGTTAACACGAGGTTAAAATATCCCTCTTATGAACGTAACTTTTCAATTTACCCCCTCTTCCCTCAACCGCGTTTCTTTGGAAAATTTTCTGTGCACGCCCGCGTGTACACGGTTCAACTGTTTGGAAAGATACTGACCACCTTGGCTCCCTACGGATTACGCTGGTATCACAGGAAAATAAATAATACAAGAATCGGTGGAAAATTTAAGCCTCGCATGAAAAGTCTGGACACATCTTACCTGGCTTACATTTTAAAACCATAAATGCATGAAATTAAAGATTACATCCACTCGAATGTCCTATCTATTCGTTGCCTGGACAGAGGAGGAAATGCAAAAGAAGAAGTACATAAGCGCCAAATTCAGTGTATACGATACTGCACCCTGCACCGTCTATCTAACAACGCACATCGCAGTCGGAATAATTCACCGAACGCGATTCTGGCTTGAAGCAGGGCACAGGTTGCCCCGAGCTGTGATATTTTTTCTAGAAAAAAAAATCAGCAATTAAAATTTTAAATGGATGGTCCGTTGTGCAGTACATGTAAATGAGTTTCACGTACTCCAGTGCACAGCGCAGTACAGATAATATGCCGTGCTGTAATGTAGATTTAAATATTAACCACAAGATGAATTTGAGTGCAGTACAAACATCTTTCAGTAACGAATATTCTAATGGCCTGGTCAAGGTGCTCTGTAGATAGAATGAAGGAAGGAAAACAAGAAAATAGAAAGAGAACGAGAGGCAAAGGAAAATGGACAAGAAAGATGGAAAAAGAGAGAACGAAAGAAAAACAAAGACAGAGATACAGAGGAAGATAGGGAGAAATAGAAGCAAAGGAAAAGAAAGATGAGAGAAAGAAAACGGGAGAGAGAGAGAGAGAAAGTAAAAGATAGAAAATATAAAGAGAGAGAGAGAGAGAGAGAGAGAAAGAAAGAAATTAGAGTGAAATGAAAGAAAGAAAGGAAAACAGAAAAGCACAAGAAGAGAGAGAAAAAGAAGAAAGAGAGAGATAGAGAGAAATGGAAATAAAGAAATATAGATAGAGCGCAAGAAAGGAAGGAAATAAAAATATTTCATATAATTCTTGTTATTTAGCGTAACTTTTCTGCCATTTTGGCTAATCGCGACGATGAAGACAAGAAATGACACACAAAGAACATCCATATCCAGGTCAGGACTCGAACCGCGGGCCACTAGCGTCGTAGCGCGTTGTGCTAACCACTCCGACACGGAGGTCGGCGGGAAGGAAAAGAGAACGAGATACAAATTAATAAAGCGAGGGGATTAGAGACATTTTTGTATTTATATACTTCATATTTTCCGTCGCCCTTCTGCAACTTTTGACCTATCGCGACGACGGTGATACGTCATCGCTTATATCAGCAAATAGCGTTGAAATTTATGAAGGGACACAAAGAAACACTCATGTCCAGGTCGGAACTGGAACATGAGACCGTTGGTGTCGAGATCATGGGTCGAACGCCCCTAATATCAGCGGAGAGAAGCTGTGTGTGTGGAAGAGGGGGGAGATAGATTCGACCCTTCCAAAATCTCTGGATCCGCCATTGCTTCCAGAAGGTCACCACCCCTTTCGCCCTCAATGCACAAAAACTGAAATCGAAATCGCCATGCATGTTATGCCAATATCGTACGCGTTCCTCGCCGCACATTAAACCCCAATTAATGAGTGCGAATAGCATATCAACCTCAGACACAATGCAATGGATTCCGCGCACCTGACAATGACATCTACCCACTCGCGTCCATCCTCCCAGGGATGTGCTCGCAGAGAACAAGATTATGCTACCTGAATGGACGATTCGAGGTTTCCATGGTAACGGGATCCGACTGGACATATTGGCAGAAATACGTAAGGGCATTTGATAATACAATAAGCCACACACCTCCCTCTCGAATACACACGCGTCGCTACGGAACCGGATCTCGCAAAAGAAATGTGTTTCAAGGACATAGCAAATCTTCAATACAAATATTGCTTTGGAAATAACACAACAATCAAAAAGGTAAAGGTAAAGTGTTCCCCTGTGCATAGCACCACGCCATGAAGGCGTATAGGGGGTGTGGTGGTAACGCCCCACACTTTCTTGATCCGGTCGTGAGTGGGGGTGATGTGATCAGCATCACGCCCCTGACCGCCTTTACCCCCCAGGGTTTCCCCCAGGTAACCTTGTTATTCGACGCTGGGTGGGCGCCGGGGCCGCTTCCAACCTAAGAAAAGTTCCCGGATTTGAACCGGCCGGGGATCGAACCCGGGACCTTTAGCATGGTAGTCAGACGCGTTACCGACTGAGCCACCGCGGCCACTAACACAACAATCAAGTAAAATTTAATTGTTAGAGCTACTCCGACTAATCAGTAACCTACAAAGGTAGCTTTCTGTACTCGCAAGCATGGTAATATCGAACACTTTTCCCGATACCGATGCCTGTGTTTCGGTATCGGTAACAAAAAGTACCGGTCCGATTTTATTTCCCTATACCAGTTGATATCTTCCCGGCATTTTGGTCTTTCAAAGTGTCTACAAAAATACCACACGACACTTTCACGCACTATATTTGCACTGGAAGTTATGCAACATCCAAAGTTTCCATTTATTTTGCAACAAACTTGTGTGAAAAACAGTATTCTGAAGCAAAACTCTGGTAAATTGATGCATATAATTGGAGTGGAATCTTCACTCAGAAATAATAATCGATATTTTGATCAACTTTCAAGTGTTAGAATTTTCGAACATAGGTATCTGCATCGGTGGGAATCGAAGAGTAACGGAATCGGTAGGAATCAGAAGAGTATCGGCATCGGTGGGAAACAGAAGAGTATCGCCATCGGTGGGAATCAGAAGAGTATCGGCATCGGTGGGAATCAGAAGAGTATCGGCATCGGTGGGAAACAGAAGAGTATCGGCATCGGTAGGAATCACAAGAGTATCGGCATCGGTGGGAAACAGAAGAGTATCGGCATCGGTGGGAAACAGAAGAGTATCGGCATTGGTGGGAAACAGAAGAGTATCGGCATCGGTAGGAATCACAAGAGTATCGGCATCGGTGGGAAACAGAAGAGTATCGGCATCGGTGGGAATCAGAAGAGTATCGGCATCGGTGGGAATCAGAAGAGTATCGGCATCGGTGGGAAACAGAAGAGTATCGGCATCGGTGGGAATCAGAAGAGTATCGGCATCGGTAGGAATCAGAAGAGTATCGGCATTGGTGGGAATCAGAAGAGTATCGGCATCGGTGGGAATCAGAAGAGTATTGGCATCGGTGGGAATCAGAAGAGTATGGGCATCGGTAGGAATCAGAAGAGTATCGGCATCGGTAGGAATCAGAAGAGTATCGGCATCGGTGGGAATCAGAAGAGTATCGGCATCGGTGGGAATCAGAAAAGTATCGGCATCGGTAGGAATCAGAAGAGTATCGGCATCGGTAGGAATCAGAAGAGTATCGGCATCGGTAGGAATCAGAAGAGTATCGGCTTCGGTGGGAATCAGAAGAGTATCGGCATCGGTGGGAATCAGAAAAGTATCGGCATCGGTAGGAATCAGAAGAGTATCGGCATCGGTAGGAATCAGAAGAGTATCGGCATCGGTAGGAATCAGAAGAGTATCGGCATCGGTGGGAATCAGAAGAGTATCGGCATCGGTGGGAATCAGAAAAGTATCGGCATCGGTAGGAATCAGAAGAGTATCGGCATCGGTAGGAATCAGAAGAGTATCGGCATCGGTAGGAATCAGAAGAGTATCGGAATCGGTGGGAATCAGAAGAGTATCGGCATCGGTGGGAATCAGAAAAGTATCGGCATCGGTAGGAATCAGAAGAGTATCGGCATCGGTAGGAATCAGAAGAGTATCGGCATCGGTGGGAATCAGAAGAGTATCGGCATCGGTGGGAATCAGAAAAGTATCGGCATCGGTAGGAATCAGAAGAGTATCGGCATCGGTAGGAATCAGAAGAGTATCGGCATCGGTGAGAATCAGAAGAGTATCGGCATTGGTGGGAATCAGAAGAGTATCGGCATCGGTAGGATCGGTAGGAAGCAGAAGAGTATCGGCATCGGTGGGAATCAGAAGAGTATTGGCATTGGTGGGAATCAGAAGAGTATCGGCATTGGTGGGAATCAGAAGAGTTTCGGCATCGGTAGGAATCAGAAGAGTATCGGCATCGGTAGGAAGCAGAAGAGTATCGGCATCGGTGGGAATCAGAAGAGTATCGGCATTGGTGGGAATCAGAAGAGTATTGGCATCGGTAGGAAGCAGAAGAGTATCGGCATTGGTAGGAATCAGAAGAGTATCGGCATCGGTGGGAATCAGACGAGTATCGGCATTGGTGGGAATCAGAAGAGTATCGGCATCGGTAGGAATCAGAAGAATATCGGCATCGGTGGGAATCAGAAGAGTATCGGCATTGGTGGGAATCAGAAGAGTATCGGCATCGGTAGGAATCAGAAGAGTATCGGCATCGGTAGGAATCAGAAGAGTATCGGCATCGGTAGGAATCAGAAGAGTATCGGCATCGGTGGGAATCAGAAGAGTATCGGAATCGGTAGGAAGCAGAAGAGTATCGGCATCGGTATGAATATCAGATCAGCACTAATATATATCCGTGGCGGAGTGTCTTTCACATCGCGCTACGGTGCCAGGTGTCCCGGATTCGAATCCCGCCCTGGGCATGGATGTTCTTTTGAGTTCCTCTTCATCAATTTCAACACATCATCACTGTAGTAGAAGTTAGTGTTTCGTGTGTAAAATTTTATTCTCTTTAATCTTTTTCGCATTTTTTCCGCAAAATGAACTGTTTCCAAGTTATTGTTTTTATTTTTTCAATTTTCACGGAGTTTTCTGAATTTTCCGGGACTATGCATGGGTATTTTATTTGACATGCTATTCCATTGAATTTTCTGCGAATTGTGATCCATGTATATATCGTTCTCTGCAATAAATTCCAAATTTAAGTTTTAACCTTACTTTAATCAATATGTTTTATTGGGAATAATGAAAATTCACTGCTGTTTTCATCGTTATGTTTATTAATAAGTATAAGTTCTATTGTTTCTTCAAAATTCTCATTGTATGCTTACACTAACAATCGAGAGATGGCACAACAGCGTAAACAATGTTGTAACAGGTGAGGCCTCACTTGACAAATTGCTCCGCCAGCCACCCTATCCTCCATTCCATTCCACTCCGTCTTTGTTCTTTTGTTCCCGCCAACTCCACAGCGCCGTGATCCTTTCTTTTGTTCACGTGACATGTCCTAACAAGCTGATTGGCAGGAGTTAGTCGAGCAAGTAATGCGTCGTCAAACGGGGCATCCACGTCATCGCGATAGTGTTGAAATGGGTTGAAAAGCACGAAACGAAAGCGCTGTAAAAGAAAAAAAAAGAAAAATAGACTGTCGACAACCGTTGTGGTTGCTAATCCGAACATTCGCATCTGAACAATATTGGGATGTCAGAACACAGACATTTATCATTGAAAACAAAAGGTTCGCGAGATATGATCTATGGACGGGACCCAAGCTGCAGCAAATTCCACGACAGATGTTTGTTGGGAGTTTTCGCGACATTCCAGAACGTGCGTAGAGAAAAGCGGATGCAAGAAACCTGTAACTACGTCATACCGGGTGGTCCAAAAGTCCCGGAACGGTGAAATATCGTGAGAAATACACATCGAATCGGAAAACGAAAAAAATACGTGTTTAATAAGTGAAAGAAAGCTATTCAATGATATCACATTTGATTCCCCACCCGCCCACTGTATTTCTCACGATATTTGACCGTTCCGGGACTTTTGCACCACCCGGTATGTTGAATTCATTAGACTTAATTCCCTGCCCTGTTCAATCCCATCACAAAATGAATTTTGGAATACTTTTTATGGTACACAATATTTGTTTGCGTGAAAACTTTCATCTTTCTAATTCCATGATTTGCGCCTATGCTCGAAAAATCTACCGAAAAGTGGAAGTGGATATTAGTTTCGACAAACAACTGCTATATTTTACCATATATTTATGAAACCTGTTTACTCTTTTAAAAAGTTGGTTAAAGAGGGCTTAAAATCGCCATCAACCCCTTTCTGGTTAGAGGAAAATGTTATACAGGGCGATTGAAAAGTATCTTGACATTTTAATGAAAATGCATTTCATTGACATAATTGACAAAATTGCTGAAAAGTACTTTAAAATAGAAGACTAACTCAGTACATTTCAATGTGGTGGCCCTGTAAGTCTAGGCATAGCACCCATCTATCTTGCGTAGACCGGAACACATGCTCCAACGTACCTGGCTTGATCTTCCCTGTTACTGCAGCTATTCGCTGTGCCAATTGTTCTATGGTGTTGATCTTTACTTGGTGTACCTAGACTTAATGAACCTCAAACAAAAAAAATACGGGGGTCAGGTCTGGAGACCGAGTCACCCAAAGACTTGAGGGCCACAGCCGATCCCTCTCTCGGGGAAGGTATCAGAGAGTTAGTCCCGAACGATTGTGGCCGGGCCCCCGTGGTGGAGTGCTTAGCACATCGCGCTACGACGCCAGTGGTCCCGGGTTCGAATCCTGGCCTGGGCATGGATGTTTGTGAGTGTCCATTCATCAATTACATCATATCATCACTCATCCCCATCTTCGCAAATTAGCTAAAAGTGGCACAGAAAGCGAAGTAAAATAAAGCCAATCAATCAATCAATCAAACGAACAATTGTGGTGAAATCGCGTAGTGCACCATCTTGCTGAAAAATAACAGTGTCTTTTATCTCATCCTGAAAACTATTTATTAACGATATGAGGAAAATATCAAGAGACTTTTCAATTACCCTGCAGAATGGTGCATATTCTGTATCACTTATACTTACATAAAACTGTAAACGGTATGTTAGACAATAGTTATTTCCTCAGTCAACTACAATTCAATACCAGAAAAAGTAATTTACGTGGGCGAAACTTACTGATTCCGAAAATTCCCAAAACTGAGAAATATAAAAGCAGCCCATTAAGTAGAATGTATGATTTGTATAATACGCTTTCAATGAATAACCAGGCCTTAGATTTATCATTGCCATTCAAACTATATAAAAAAATGATTGAATCAAAATTTTGACAAAAATACACTGTAATCATTCCGGTATCACTATTCTCCCATTATTTTCCATTGTATTCTACAATTATATATCTATAGGTGTTTTATGTATGTAATTATTGCACAACTCTTTGTTCTAGTATGGTGAAAGACAGAGAAAGCGTCAGATTGTTTAATTTCATTATTGATTATGTTATTGATGTATGTTTATATATTTGCTAATTTGCTATTGTTTTCTTTGTTGTTTTTTTTCCTGCCGTCTGTAATTGGAGGTTTACCTATGTTGAGGGCAGTAAATAAATAAATAAATAAATATTGCGACAATGACCAATGCTGAAAGTACAGTATTTTCCGTTCTGGTACTAAATTTCTGTGACAACCTTTCACAAGAACTAAACTCGATAATTGTTGAAACGTCTACGACGGAAAATATTTTTGCTAAAGGGACAATTTTTTTAGACAGTGTTCGCACTAAAAAAAAAGATTTCTCCCTTTATTCTGCAACGCAATAAATATGCAGTTTTGAGAAGCGTTTTTTCGTTAAATCACCACTAGAGGACTCTGCACACAAAGAAAGAAAGCAAAAAAATATGGAGGAAAAGAGGGGTGGCAGTTCTGTCAACTCTTACCACTGGAAGGGGGTAAATTGAGTTTTTCTGAATTTTGTAGTCTTTGAAGAGAGAGTGAGCGAGAGAGAGAGAGAGAGAGAGAGAGAGAGAGAGAGAGAGAGAGAGAGAGAGAGAGAGAGAACTTCACAGCAGCAAATGTCGCAAGAATATATTCATGAGGCACCGTGGTCACAAGCTCAGAGTTAAAAAAAAGAAGATGAAAATATGCAGGGCAGAAGGAAAGAAGAAGAATGGATGGAGTTGAGAAGGGGGAAGGACCAGGATTAGTTTTGAAATCATCAAAAGTTTCAACCTTTCTCCACACTCACCTTCAATTTTCTGCTGCCAAGAACATTTCTTTCTCGTTTCTGGTGCCCTCTGCGAAGGAAAAAAATCTCCCAAGATTCCTCAAACTTCTTTTGTTTCGTCGTTTTGCCACAAGATGGCAGGGTATTCCCTCCCCTCCCCCAACATGCTTGATTTAAGAATAGCAATTTTGCAGCTTCTTCTTCTTTCTTTCCCGCGAAAATGAAAAGGAAAACCGAGGAAAATTATCAAAAGTAGCAATTTCGGGACTGGTCTTTCATTTCTTTCAATGGTTTTTATTTGGCGCTTCTGCTACAGAGAAGGTTTTGAAACATGAAGGCACTCATAATATGGCCAACAACTGCTTGCACACTGGTAACAAAGGCCTGTTAACGTCAGGCGAAGGTAGATTCTAATGAAAACGAATAATGTAACGTTATTTCTTGCTCCAGAAAGAAGAATCTTGTTATTTACTTGCAATATTCCGTGACCGAGACCAAAAACAGGGTGCGCACATGATGTGTTCTGCCATTGCCTTCTTCTATACTTTACGCCTTTCCACTTCCGCTGTTTCCCGTGCATTCTCAGGAGCATGAGGTAGTACACTTATTGGCCGTTGTGGCGCTCATAGCGTGTCATTCCACGATACTCCGTTTACGCAGTTTCTTGCGGATTTGAACCTTCGTAAATTGTGTAAAGTAGACGAACCTTTTACGACAGGAGTTTAGATATAGAAACTGAATTAGCCCATTTTCTGCCGACTCAGTCTACACGAGGAATTTTCAAAATAGAGAAAATTTCGCACCTATACTGAGAAGTAAAGAGAACTAGAGAAAAAGAGAGAGAAATAAGAAGAGTTAGAAAGAGATAACGATGACAGGAAAGGAAGAGATAGAGAATCGAGTGAAGAAAGAAAGAGAAAAATAAAAAGTGATAGAGAATAAAGATGGAAAGAGAAACAGAGAAAGATAAATAAGGAAAGAGTAGCCAGAGGAAAAATAAGGAGAAAGCAATGAAGGAGAGAAGATGATAGAGCAAGGGAGGAAAAAGAAACAGTCGAAGAAAGAGTAAAAGAAGGAAAAGACAGAGGAAGGGCGAATTGTTGTAGCCATGACAACCCAAGCCAATTTATCTGGCATAGTTATGCACTGGGCGAATTGAATATTCGCTTAATTGGCGAAAAAAGGATATGCATTAATATGAGCTTTATGGCACTTTAAATAGGCTTTTAAACATCGAGACAAGAACGAGACATTCCGAGACTTGTCGAGATGAGACAGAGACTCTCGGTCTCGTTCGAGATTTTGTCAAACCACAATTTATATTTGATCATCATGCGACTTATTTAAACATACCAGGCGGCTGTTTGCCTGATTATAACTAGGTCATAAACATTAATAATTATAAACGTATTCCACAAGTGAGAACTGCAAACCTGTACGGTGTGTTTGCATAATTTCAAGTTAAAATTCTGTTTTTCAAGGGTTTCCAGTGTCGAAACGAAGCGTCCAGGATAACAAACTTTATTTGGCAAAACGATGACACCCTGTGCATGTTGCTTGAGACTATAACGAGACTGGTGTTTGTAAATCGATACCACAATGTGTGAACTTTTGTTGTAAATAACATATTATCTGGGTTTCAATAATACTGGCAGATCATGAAGGACAACCCTGTATATACGTAGAGTGCGATGCATAAATAATACGAAGAAAATTTTCAATCACCATGTTCATTCACTTTTTTAAATGAAATGCGAGATTTGAGAACTGAAACTAAACACCAAGAAAGAAGCTGCACCAGTATACACAATTTTTCACGTCTTAAAATCATGTACAGTGGGATCCATAAATATTACCGTACAAATTGTCCATCACCATGTTCGTGTACTTTACTTGACCCAAAGAGCTTCAAGAATTAAAAGAAAACTCAAAACAAGCTGTTGCCAACTTCTGCACTAGCATACATAATAATCCATCGCTTAAATGAAACATAGGATGTGAGAAAAAATTAATGAAAATAGTCATGGAAAATTTGCACGGTAATACTCATTGATACCACTGTACAATGCAAGGTTAAGTCGATGGTTAGTGGTGGACAATTTGCCTGGTAATTCTTATATATCCTGCTGTATTAGTCCCTCATTTTTCCGTTTTAATTCATGTTTCTTTATTTTCTTTCTTTGTTGTTCTTCTTCTTACACTTGCTCTTCTAGTGAGTACACATACTAAAGCAGAAAGACCAATTTTGTTAATATACTTAATGCCACAAACAGCCATTAAACACGGATAAAAACACTCTTCTGGAAAACAACTATTTTTGGAACCACCCCATCAAGACTAAGAAGCAATAGCATAATTGCTCTGCGACGACATTAATGAGCATTTCTACATTCTGATTTCTTCATATAGGAAAAGTATTTATTTTACACGAGAGCGCTGAACTAAGCTTATATTACATTTCTTGGATCTGAAGTAAAATAAAGTAATAATTATTTTCCCACAATTGATGCATGCGTCACTTCAGATCCAAAAAATGTAATATAAGCTTAGTTCAGCGCTCTCGTGTAAAATAAATACTTCTCCTATATGAAGAAATTAGAATGTAGAAATGCTCATTAATGTCGTCGCAGAGCATGAATGCACCGCATGCGTTCACGAGACGACTCTGGACACTGAATGAAACTACGTGCATATACAGTTAAAATGTACCATAGGACTCTCAAACATACTTTATAAAACTTCATCAGCGTAGTCCAAATGCAACGCAATTCACTACTTTGGTTTTCATTGGTTAACGGTTTTTACGTGATTTTTTCGACCAATCATTGCCTCTCATTTAGTATTAACCTAACAAGAGGGCCAGTTTCGGTTGAATCTTTAATGAAAACCTGAACTGATGAACGCCTGGAGGGGGAAAGAGGGGGCAATGCCTTAGCTCAGCAGTTCGGTAATTCCTTTAAAAAAAGTACAAAAAAGTGTCAGGTTTCATTAAAAATACACGAGCTCAGAAATCTCATCAATACGGCTTCCTCCTCCTCCTTTTTTTTATGAGAACACCGTTTGTTCTGCTGAAGAAAAGGAACGATTTTAGATTAGCGTTTTAATCCTCATTGAAGGCAGTCTTGCGCACGGACGAGCGAGCGTGGATTTTAAGAGGAAAAGCAAAGCCAAGAAAGAGTAGGGGAAATGTAAAAGACGGCTGGAGAAATAATGATGAAATGACAGTACAAACAAGACTCAATTAATTTGCGAAAATTGTAAATCTTTGGAGGAGAGGGGGGAGAAAGAGAGAGAAAAGAATTCGCAGTGTACACACGCTCCCTATTCTACCGACCGTTCCATTTCATCCATTAATCCAAGTTGGAATTGGAATTGGATGAAGAATCGAAAGCAGGCGAGGGGAGAAAGTTCTTCCATTCGAAGGCATGTTTTCGAAATTGAAAGCCTTTGAAAAGTGAAATGTGCTCTCCTTGTACCTTGGAATTGGGCGAACACGATAGAGAAAGGGGTATGAATTGAAAAGCAAGGAATGGAATAAAATGTGAAGAGGATAAGGTATGGAGAAATCGAAGAAGAACTGACAAATCCCTGAGAAATATGAAACGTTATCATCTCTCCTCATACGCTCAAGCCGTTGATTTGTTTACTTTGAGATCTAATTTTAAGGTTCAGTAATATTTAGACAGAAGAGAACACTGCAAATCAAGATGGCGGAAACGAAATCTTCATTTAAAATGAAGATTTACAAGCGGAAGCAAAAACCAATCAGAATTGACGAGAAAAGGAAAACTATGTCCTTGATATTGACTGAAAACTACATACAAATCAGGTGTTCACGGAAGGTGAAGAGAAATTGGCTAATTGAGAAACTGCATAAAACCGGCTAAAGAGGGCCTGATGAAAGAAAGAGTTCCAGAAACAACACGAGATGGCTCTGTAGTGAAGTATCGTCGCTAGGAGAAAGTAATGAGAAAAGTGAGAACATCTAGCAAGAGAATGTTACAAGTAAATGCGCATTTGCAGCAAACGCTCGCGTGATTACCAAGTTTATACTTACCCACTCTCTTTTCCTTCAGTCTTGAACATTTAATTTTAATTACCACTTGAAAAAAATTCACCCTGCCACTTAACAAACAAAAGTTCAGCGAATCATGTAACAAACAAAAACTAGTATGAATTATGGCGAATGAAAGTAAGTTAATCTTCTGATGGATTTATTACCAAGAGTTGATTCAAAGGATGTGGTACAACAGTGAGTACCTGGGAAAACATAAGGAGGGAGGAAGTTTCGACAGATCGTGCTGTGTACGACATGATAGAATTACACAAAGGCTGGTAAACCAGGAAGGATGTTCGCCAGTAGCTGGTTCACCCATCGTGCTTCACTCCGACTAAGGGTGACCAGAAGTTCCTGATTTTCGCAGGAGTCCTTTTTTTTGAGGGTCATGTCCAGTGATGTGCAGTAGACTATAAGTTTACGTGTACATGCGTTGTCTACACGTAATCTACGCGTAGATTACATTGGGTTGTAGTTTACATAGACTACGTAGACAATCTAAAGTGCATTAAAATTAATTTTCAAGGGTTTCATGAAAAGAAAGTGACATTTTCAACTATACTGGTTCCTAACGAAATGAAAAGAATCCTGTTTACAACAAAATTTACCTTCCCTTCTATTATCAACTATTGACGAAGATAAGTAGTATGCAAAAACAACAACAGATGGCAGTCGTGAGGCAAGAGTGGTCTTTTCCCCATAAAACACTAGAATATTTCATATATTAGGTTTCTTCCTAGGTGAGAAATTGTTCGAATTTGGATGAAAGAGTATGAAAAGTTCTCCTCACACATCAGCAACTCATACGCAGTATAATTTTATTTTAATTCCACGGCGCCCTTTGCTAAGTTATCACCTTTCGCCATGTTGTTTACATAGATTACGTAATCTACGTGTATAAAATAGTCAACGTGTAGAATGTAGACTATCGTTGTTTAGGCGTAGACGCACATCACTGGTCATGTCTTGCGGTCTGCGATGACAATCCAAAGAAACAAATATGTCCTATTTTTCAACAGCGTCCTGCGAAAGTCCTGAAAAACATCCAGACGAATTGTTTACCTCTGTGAAATTGTTAGTGCCTTTTAAATTAATGGTATTGTTAGTTTGCAAAGAAATACTTGTAGATCTAAAAATGTTTGTCCTCGCGACATTCGTCTTACTAGTATAAAGCTTATATTTATTGTTTAGAAACAGATGTTGCATTCAGTGTGTTCATGATATGATATGAAAGGTACAGAGTGATGACTAAAAGTATATGCAGGAACGCTTTGAAAATTGAAAATTGCCAATTCTGGTGGTTTGCATGTTTGATGCATAAATGAAATGATTACTGCAGCTGCGGCAAAAGACAAAGATATTGTCAGTATTGATTAATATTTTAATATTATTTCACAATGTATGGATGCTTTATGGTAAGAAAGTAAGGAAACACAAACACACACACACACACAGACACACACACACACAAAACAGTATGAACGAGAGAGATAGGAAGGTTAATCTGTAAAATTAAAAAGATAAGCAAAAGGAGGAACGAAAAAGAGAGAAATGAAAAGGGAAATATATAAGAAGGGAATAATATCTCCATGGTGGGAGGGGGGGAGTGGTTGAAAGCTAGGATGCCAGGTGTCCTGAGGTCGAATCCCAGCCTGGGCATGAATGTTCTTTGTGAGTGTCCATTCATTAACTAGGACTCTACTTAGAATGAACAATTGAATGTAGAAATGAGACATGCAGCACCATCTAACGTTACTGGACTGTACTGCTGCAAGTTGACGCGCCTCATTCAAATAGCATAACGGTGGAAGAAGAAATGTTCATCTTAATTGTAAAAAGGACCACAAATTCAGCATGAAGGCGGTCAAAGAAGCGTGTACAAAACGCACAAAAGTAACTTAACATTTCAAAACCAATTAGGATTTTACCCAATGAAGTCCTTAATACATTAAATCATATCGAGCGTCAACATGATGGCAAGTATACATATGCCCAAGGGCTGAGGCTTATATGAATATGTTATTGCAGTGACTCACTAGAGATCAGGAATGATTTATGACGCAAGAGGGCATAAATCTCATTCATTTGTCGTAAATGAGACTAAATTACACATCATTCTACAGCGCCTAGGGATTGGAGATGGAATCTGCCACCTATTAATCAGATCTTCTGACGTCACGTGATAGTTCTGTACAGACTGCATAAACCAGAGTTTGTTAGCATTGTCCAGTGAATCGTGCATATGTAATGACGCGAGATAATCTACAGTCAACAGGTTTCCGTATATTACCTGACACATATTGACATGCTTGTTGTTGATGCATAGGTTCTCGATATGCTGACACTTCTTTTTCTCCGAGCCTTCTTTGTGAGGTACTGTTACATTGGCATTTCTGCGAGAATTGCTTCTCGATAAGGCAAATTGTTTGTGCGAGAATTGTTTGTCGATAAGGCAAAATGTCATTGTTGCCATTATAACGTCTTAACATGGCCCCGCATAAAAGAAAAATCGTACTGCTTTCTATATTAAGTCGTCAGTACACGATTCAGCAAGAAAGCCATTGGAGAACGTTCCTATTGGACATCTTGAAAGGTTTGAAATTGCACCCGTGCAAGATCAAAGAAGAAATTGACTAGTGGCAGTGTGTACGTTACCAAAAGAAATACCGTACTTGGCGGCGTATAAGACGCACTTTTTTTCCATTAAAAATAGGTCTGAAAAACAGGGTGCGTCTTACACGCCGACACTAAGTTTTTTATTACCGGTATCTTCAATTCGGATTTAGATGAGCTTTCAATTGACTCTTTGCCGGCCCGTGTGGTGGAGTGGTCAGCACATCGAGGCTACGACGCCAGGGGTCCTGGGTTCGAATCCCGGCCTGGACATGGATGTTTGGGAGTGTCAATTCTTCGCAAATTAGCCAAAAGTGGCACAAAGGCGAAGTAAAACAAAGACAATCAATCCATCAATCAATCAAGTAACTCTTCATTTGGCTCTGGAGATGAATATGTGGGTTTTGAAGAAGAGGATCAACATTATTTTTGAAAATAAACATACTTTATATTTGAAACACTGTAAATTAATTATAATATTCAGTGATAAAGCTTTTCCTAAAAAAAATGTGTACACCGGCAAATACGGTAAATAGACTAGCTATTAGCCGTAACAAAGATAAACTTTCTTTCCAAAGCAAGATGTATGGAATATTAGCAAGTCGAAAGAGGTGTGATGTTGACATATTTTCTCGGTAGTTTTTTTCTCATTTTGTTTATCTAAACAACAATTTAGTATCGACATAAAATATTATATTTTACGGCTGGTTGTCGAATATTTTCTTTTTATCACATGCCTCACTGCTGTAGAAATATACCGGTACATTATTCTTCGTTGTGTAATTGCGATTATGTTCTACCACTCCTCCACTAGGGAAAGGTTTGTGGGAGAATGTAGTTCTTGCTGCTTTAATGTTTGGCGTAGTTATTGTTAATAATAATAATAATAATATCGAGAAAGTGTTTCCTTCACGCATTTAATGTATGCAACAGAATCAGCAATCAGCACCTTTCTAAAGACAGTCGGACCCTGTGGCCGAGTGGTTAGCACATCGCGCTGCGACGCCAAGGGTCCCGGGTTCGAATCACGCTCGGCTTGGTTCTTTGTGAATGTCCATTCATCAATTTCATCATTTCATCACTCATCCCCATCTTCGCAAATTAGCCAAGAGGCACAAAACGCGAAGTAAAATAAACTAAATCAATTAATCAATCCTTTCTAAAGACACTCGAATATCAACCTTTCTTTCACGTAGTACACCCTGGACTGCATTTTGCAGACTAACGAGGCTCTGTCGCCTGGATCAGCCATGAGAAACATCAATGAATGGCATCCTCTCAAAAACAAAATGTTTAATTCCTAGGCTGCCGTAAAAGAAGCATCTCAGTTATATGTGACGTATTCTTATCCAGGATTCGAACCTAGAACTCTTGCTTTAAGCTGCGTTGCATCCTGCAAATATATGAAGCACTGGATTCAGTTGTGTGTAAGGCTGGGAGTTGGGGGAAGGGGTGCGACAGCAACAATATTCGAGCATAATTGCCAACAGCAGTCAAAGGAGGTAAATTGGGGAGGATATAGGGGGCGGGGGGGGATAAAGCGAGACGGAGAAATTACCAGAACCGAAAGCGAAGCAATTACTGCTCCCACCAAACGCCGCAACAGCATGTGATAACAGACATCCATCCAGCCAAATTGGAAAGAACATCTCATTTGTTCACTTGTCCTGCAGGGGGCGAACTCTGATGACGTCATTGTTCTGTTTTCGGCCTCCAAGTCCCTACACTGGCTCCATTACGGCTGTTATTATAACCCCACCTGAACCCCCTTGTACATATGACTGTGGCATAGAAAGAGTAAGCGGTTAAAAATGAAGTCAATATAGACACAAAAAGAGGAAAGGAAGTGCATGAAAATAAATTTGGGACAACTGAAACCGCTTTGTAACTAATTCTGTATCCGTAGCTTCATATTATCGCATAATGGACTCGAAATATTTTGAAAAGAATTGAACAGCAACCATAAGGATTTCTGTTAGGGTCAAACCTTATACGCACTATTATGATTATTGTGGAATTCCAGAGGATATTTAAAAAAGGCAAAACGACATCATACTAAGCAACAATAATAAATGTTTGTGGCAATCATGAATCCGTGCTGTGAAGTTGAACACATAGTATAGGGTGAAAATTGACTTTCTGCAAGTGGTGTTAATGTCGAAATGAAACCGCGATGAGGAAGATGTTGATGTTTTCTAAGCCCTGTGTGTCTGTGTATGCATATTGAGGATTCTCACAGTTTATCGAATAAGTGAATAAGTCATGCAAGTCCGCAGAATTCTTTATCGCCAGGAAAGCAAACACAGCGATTTCCCTCAAAACCTTCATTCAAACCTACTTTCTGTTTTCCGCCCTAGATGAAAATACTAATTACGATTACCTACATAGATAACAATAATCCTTTTAATTGTTCTGTATCAATTAATCAAATATTTTACAATTCATTGGACCTTCTAGCAAGAACATGAAGCAATATTATGGAAGGCGATTCCGATAAATGGAACAAAACTGCAGACTAGAACCTGGTTCAGGTCTATTGGATAAGTCAAACCCCCTTAGTCCTAGACCATCCACGCCCCACTCCTCGAAAACAAAAAGAGCATCAGAGCTGCCCTTTATGACGTATTCACATTTCTAGCTTCCACGTAAAAAATCACTTCAACTCGCTCGTAGCATTTGCTTTTGTGAAGCGTTATACCTAATAGACTAAGATTAGATTGATGTTAAACCCAAAAATATAATAGTCTTTATTGTAACTGACCTACTTCACAACCGGATAGAGTAAACTCATAATTCGCAGCAAAGAAAGCTTCTAGACATGTTGCTATTGCACAGCTCTTTCTATATATCTGGTCAGATTTGCCCTTGCACAAGAAAATTATGCCATTAACTCTAATTCGAATGAAATTTCATTATCACTTTCATTTAAAGATGAGTGAATTTGTCTCTCGAATGATATGGATTGGTGGAACGCTGATTACGTTGCAGTAGCACACGACAAAGAACTATGAATTACTTTATTCTAAGTTTACAGAAAGTTATTGCATATTAGTTAGCAGAAGATCTGATATTAAAGCTACAGAATCTGATGTTTGTACAACTTATTTTCCTTTTGAATTGATAGATATTTTCAACTTCGATTATTGACGGCTAGTTATAAGCAAGTTCATTTGATTGTTTATAGAGTAGTATGTTTACAGTCCGGCCAAGGGAAACGGAACTAGCTGGAAAGTACGATTCCAAACGCGAGAGGGGAAGCAGGTAGAACATTCACCAAGCCACTCTGTGGCATTTTGCTTGCATGGGTTCTCTTCTTGTTTTTATTACTGCTTTATGTGTTGTGTTTGTGATTTCTCTTACAATTCGTAACAAACCGTTTCGAAACAAAGGAAACTGTTACGTTTTGGTCCCTGTTGCACATTCTACAAAACGCCTCCGATATAATACACAATGCCACAAACCATTCAGTTTCTACATTTTCTTTATTATATTTATAATACTATGTATAATAATACTATTATTAGTGAATACTATCCTGATTACTTCTGTGTGCGAATTATAAGATTTACTAAGGATATCAATTTAATTGAATGATCCAAAATAATGTCACAGGTTTTCAAACAAGTTTATCTACTAATGTGACGTGATGAAGACTTTCCTGATACATGTTTGCTTATATAGTACAAGATGGATGGCTATTTTTTCCAATTCTGTACCCTTACATAATTCGTAAACATCTCTACGTATTTTGGCGGCGATGTTACTGCGTTTGAAACATCATTGTTGTTTCCACAGCAGACGATTTTCACGTAACCTGCATCCTGACCAAAGTGACGTCACTCCAATTTTTCCAATGAACACGTCCAGTTAGCGCATGCGCACTTCAGCTAAGGCAGCCAGACAGTATCAATGTACGACTGATATTCATCCATTGCACGTTACTAACTAGTCGAAGTAGAATTTATATTTTGAATGACTAAGGTCAGAATCAAATAAATACCGCTACATTCATGGAAAACGGAACAAGGTAAAATAACAATGTGGAAAATGCAAAAGCATTTGCCGCTATTATAGCTACTGAACACACGAACTCGGTCAACATTAAAATAACGAACTGTAAACATGTTCATTATTTCTAATGAAGAAGCAACTTGCACCAGAAAATAAACATTTCTGTACATGACTATGCGAATTAGTTGTGATATTTTTATACCTTCATAGTGCAACACTGCCACACAGTTTCTATGTTTTGTTTTCGACAATTTCACCTTACGCTCAGATTATGTAATCAGAACATGACGCAATTGGACCAACTTATGTAGTTCTAATAACTTTGCTGGTATTCATATCCTTCGTATCAACGGCACAAAATACAATTTCATGCCTGTCTGTACCACCACGAAAAAAAAGGGTCCGTACTTTTCTTGTATTTACTGAATCGAGACATTTTCCAACGTTTCCAGCCACACCACGAAAAGCGTTGATCTTTAAGGCAGGTCCGGCAACGATGTTGTTTGTGAGGTTTTTCCCCTTTCTCACACCACCCTCTCGGTTGAGAAGATGGCGTTGGAGTAGCTGCCAGGCAGGCAGATTCGAAATTTCTGCTCAAGGAGTTGGAAGACGATTATCACGGTAGATGATCTTCCTCCTCTTCTTCATTTTGCTATTTCCACATCGCTTCTTTATGAACCCAAGTGAAGACTGGAAATCGCTCTAGCGTTTTGTTCTCCCAGACACAAAAATAATGAGAGTTTTCGTACCCTTAGTTGTCGCTTTCTACCTTAAACAAGGATGAGTGCAAGGGCTTGATAAATTCGTTCTGCCCTTGCACAGCAAATGGAAGGAGTCGTGGTAAATTTTTGTGTACTGAAGTGGACACCATTACTCCTAACTTGCTAAACATTAATATCCTGAATTGTAATACGGGGAAATAGTTATAAAAGCGAGCATCTGCTAAGTGCTCAAGTTTTGTTGAACCATGCACAGTGAGGTGAAAAGAAAGCAAGAATTTCAAATGCAGAAAATATGTAAACAATAGAACTAAGAATCTGACGTAGCTTGCCCTAAAAAGTATAATTTAAATTGTATATTGTGAATTTCGGTAAGCCCTGAGCCACCACATCCAGGTCTGAAAGTGTGTCTTTTAATTAAGAATAGAATAGTCTAAACAAAATATACCATATATTACAAAAACGCTTCTTCTTAGTTCTGGGTCATTCCACGCCATTTCAACGAGGTCATGACACCCACCAACTCCGATTTCGAATAAATTTGGTATACACCCTTCCTTTATGGTTGAAAGAAACACGCTAAATTTTTCTTCACTCTATGTCAAACGGTTTTCATTTTACAGCACTTTGAAATGTCATCAAATCAGTGAGACCCTCGACACAAGATACCCTTGCTTACATTTTATTTCTTTTCTCCTTAATCAATCATCAGATCTCTTTGAAATTTTACACAAAGTTCAACGAAATAATGAGGATTTCAGAAAAAAATACATCAGCACCCAAAAAATTTTACAAATGCCTATAAAAAGACTAATAATGGATTTGTAGCCTAATTTTTGTGGTGGGAAAACTAGGTTACGAAAATCTGAATTTTCTTCATGTGGGTTTGATGGAACCAAAAACTTTTGATGATGAAAATCATTGCAAAGAAATGCTCTTTCGCTACAAAAAATAAAATTTTTTGTTTTTTTATTCCTTCTAACGAAAATTCTACGATTTTTGGAAATTGCCTAATATTTCAGGGTCAATCCGTACCAAATGGTCCAGCACTGGTCGCTCGACCATTTTTAAAATTTTTCATTTGTTTGTCGTTGTAACCCCTGTACAAGGGTAGTTCAAAACAGGCATTATTTTTCTGAAACTAGACTTCGTTTGAAAATGGTGGCCATTTTTGTTTCATGACTTGCAACATTTTTGGCCTATGCGGACAGTTGCGATAATTATGATAACTCAGCTAAAAAAAAATATAGAAATCTGGGGTAAGAAACATTGTTTTCAGTACATTTCAGGCTACATTTTATGTTCCGTATCTTTTTTCACCACATCTAATGCAAATGGCTGAAATTTAGGGTCAAACTGACTGATATTCAATTTTGAATGGAAATCAATGTATAGAATATATTTTTTTTAGTAGGTAAGCAATGAAATATCAGAGTTATAATTTTTTTTAGAGAAGACATGTACATCCAAAGTTTCAGCAGAAAATATTTTACACACAGCCGTACACGCCTTTTCTATGATAATAGATACTAACGGGCTTTCTATGCGTCAAATATTCTATATCCGCTAGGTGAAAAAATAACATCATTCTTAATATGCCCCCCCATTCGTATGTTGCAATTAATTAATACGTACAATAATTGTAATTGCATGATAGTTAATTAAAAGTAAATAATTATAATTGTAACTAATAACGTAAATTTGTCTGCTTTTACCAAACTTCCCCCTGTTGTAACTTTATCATATAATATCAATCTCGAATTTTTTACAGGTACCTCTTTATGCAGTAAATATCGAATTTTAATAGGTTCTAAACCAGATATTGTTTTGATTTCAGTTTTATGTCAACTTTATGCACGGAAGGCTAATCGAGACTGAACCTACAGTTTATTAAAGTGGGATCCGAACCAGTATGTGCCTCCACTGGGTATCGAACCTAGGACCCCTTGGTTACAAAACGTCGACGTAAGTAATAATTGCGCTGTTTTTATGGTTGATCGGTTAGCATGTGCGTCCACAGGATTTCTTTCTTCATCAGGACAATGCTCCTGTCCATACGGAATTGTCGGTCAAGGTTTTTTTGGCCAAGCATGGGATCCCAGTGTTAGAACATCCACCCTATTCGCCGGGCATCACTCCGTGCGACTTTTTTTTATTCCCAAAGGTCATATCAGCACTGAAAAATAACAACAGATTTACGACCATAGAACCTGTGAAAACAAAAGCGACGGAAGTCATGAACATGGTTTCAGAAAATGATTTCCAGCACTGCTTCCAGAAATGGAAGATTCGTATGGAGCGGTGTATCAATAGTTCAGGGGAGTACTTTGAAGGAGATAATGTTCGTATTGTACAAAATTACCAATAAAAGATTTTGTAGCAACAGTCCGTTTTTTTTCTAACTACACCTCGTACATGTTTCCTCTAACAAAAATTAAAACTCTGATATTTCATTGCTTACCTACTAAAAAAAAATATATCCTATACATTGATTTCCCTTCAAAATTGAATATCAGTCAGTTTGACCCTAAATTTCAGCCATTTGCATTAGATGTGGTGAAAAAAGATACGGAACATAAAATGTAGCCTGAAATGTACTGAAAACAATGTTTCTTACCCCAGATTTCTATAATTTTTTTTAGCTGAGTTATCATAATTATCGCAACTGTCCGCATAGGCCAAAAATGTTGCAAGTCATGAAACAAAAATGGCCACCATTTTCAAACGAAGTCTAGTTTTAGAAAAATAATGCCTGTTTTGAACTACCCTTGTACAGTCATGGAAAAAAGTTCTTCCCCATAAGGCTTTAATAGGAGCAAGTAATGCAGGAGGGTAGGCAACACATATTGCACCCTTCGATGATCGGGTGATTTTGCCTGTCTTAACACCGAGAAATGTGTTCCACGCGAAGGTCAACATGACAGGAAAGCAAAGAGGGTCACGTGACTATTGGTTACGTGGAGTGTTGTGCTTCTCCACGTCCCCAGTTCTTGATCCACATTGCAGAAAAAGCAGAGCTGCATGCAATATATGAAAATAGGTTGTTTTCAACTACACGCTTAATTATGATTTTCCCAATTGTAAATCTATCAGACGTGTCTCCCGATTTAGTCGGGACAGTCTTTTACTTTGAATACCTGTTTGTCATAGGCGTAACTTGACGGGAGCAGAAAGGGCATTTGTAACCCCCCCCCAAAAATCAGGTTTCTTAAAGCTGCTAAAACAGGAATTAAATACTATGATTTGACGCGTCCAAAAAAAGTATTATATTGAAAGATTTTTCCCAAATACGTAGATATCAATTTAATACTTTGAAAGTGTCTCAGATTTGTTTATTGTCACAACTTAGTGTGGCACAGGTCTACTACAAAAGTGGAATTTCGTAACAGAAATATGAACCCACTCCTTTTATTTCGTAGCCGATTTCATCTTGAAACTGAAATTAAGAATATTAGTTAACAATGTAATTGGTAAACAATAAAAAATGTGTTAGACCCAGTTCTTTAATACCTTATCATAATCTTTATCGCAAGTTTAAATTTTGTTGTACATAAGTCCACTTTATGCAAAAAAAAAAAAAAAAAGAGTAAAGTTCTCACCTGTGCTTGGCGCTACGCCATGAAGGCGTATAGGGGGTGTGGGGGTAACGCCCCACACTTTCTTGATTCGTTCGTGAGTGGGGGTGATGTGATCAGCATCACGCCCCTGACCGCCTTTACCCCCAGGATTTCCCCCAGGTACCCATGTCATTCGACGCTGGGGCCGCTTCCAACGTTAGAAAAGTTCCCGGGCTTGAACCGGCCGGGAATCGAACCCGGGGCCTATAGCATGGTAGTCAGACGCGTTGCCGACTGAGTCACCGGCACAGATAGACTAATCTGAAGTGCATACAGTTTAAAGTGGGATCCGAACCACTATGTGCGATCACCTGGTGTCGTACCCCAGACCCCTTGATTACAAGGCCTTCCACTACGCCATAAGTGAGGCGCACACAATCTTTGTATTTCGACCTTTTTAAACCTATATGTATCATATAAGAGGTTGTTTAACGTTGCTATGCCTCTATGGATTATATTTAGCCAGTATTCGAGCACATAGCGTCAGGTTTCATAGAATATAAGCTTCTCTTCCATGTTTATGGTTTCCTGTCTGCAGTAGAAAAACTGGCAGGTTCCCATAGCTTTTCTTTCAATAGTCTTCCAATGGTTGCATATCATATCACTCAAATTTGATTCATTCGTTTCGAACACAATCCCCGATGGCGCAGTGGGATCGTGGGCGCCTTGTAATTAAGGGATCCCGGGTTCAATACTCGGTGGAGGAACATAGTGGTTCGGATCCCCCTTTAAACTGTAGGTCCATTCACGATTAGCCTAACAGGACATAAAGTGGACTTAAGACACCAAATCAAGCAACCAACACAATCCCGTTATTGTCCAGATTATCGAATCCAGAACCTTCGTCGCGAATAACATAAGCAGGAAGACAACGTGAAATAACCGAACAGAAACAGAACCTAAAACCTACATCGGATAGATTGGATTAAGTCGACGATACAGCACGGGTTCTGAAATGAAAAAGAATACGAAAGTTTAATGACCTCTATACGCACCCACTTTTCCTCCACTCAATGGGGAAGATATCCTTCTAGCTGAGAAGCCTTTACGTAGGAGTGCCCTGAGGGAACTTCAAGGCCACGATGATAAAGTGTTCTACGTGCAATAACGGGACCAAAACATACGTCAGATAGCTGTGTTCCTCCTTATTTCGTACGCCATTGATAACTGGAACACGTGACCTCGTCTTTGGTAGAGCAGAAGCCTGCTTGCTTGCCACCACCCTTTAGTTCAGTGACCTTCGCCGGTAATCAGCAAGAGTGAATGACTCACCAGATACTTGTTGTCTGTGAGGCTACACAAGAATAGATATTTCGTCAGTGGCTGTAAGTATTGTTTCATCTGCAGTTATATCAGTTAACATTTCAATAGTTTCCTTCCTAATGGTTACGTTAGTGATAAACATGTAAATTAGTTCTCGAGAGTGAACGTTTTATCTATTTGAACGGGGGATTTTTATACAGCCTGCATGTATTATTTTTTCCTGAAACAAGAAGAAATTCGAAGACGCAAAAAGAGTTGTATAAGAGTAGTTAACAAAAGGAAAAAAGAAGAAGAAAACGAAAATGTAAATGCTGAAATAAATTATGGTAGAGATCGAGTGAATAACATTTTGTCATGGGGCCTCCTCGATGGCGTAGTGATAACGTCGTCGCCTTGTAATCAGTGGATCCCGGGTTTGCTACACGGTGGATGCACATAGTGGTTAGTATCCCACTTTAAACTGAATTTCGAGTCCAGATTAGCATATCTGTGCACCAAACCAAAACTAAGAAAGAAATTGTCACAGTGTAAGAAAATTTCATGTTCAACCAGATACGAAACAAAAGGGAATAATATATTGCAGGTTGGAGTTCACATCTGTAGCATCTAACCAGCACAATTATGAATCGCAACATATCGTATCAGATCCATTTTTATTATACATGTATGATAATATAAGAGAAGTAGAGGAAAGAGAAAACCAAGCGAAACACGGACGCCTTCTCCAGAATTTCAAATCTCGTTACATAAGGTTCTGGGTTGGAGTCCCGAACAGGCATGACTTTCTTGTTCTTGCCCTTTTATCTGCTTCATTTCATCATAATTCATCGTTATGGTTTACCTGCAGGGGAAGAATAATGACAATAATTGCCAATACAAAGCTAATGACAAACAGAACAACTCGATTACGGAGGTGCCAAGAAGAAACGAGACTTGACAGTGTCTATGTCTCTCGGTTTGTCGAATTGAAAATTGCTCTCCCGTTCTCGGTCTCGATTAGTTAAATATAGAAATCGAAAATGTATGTGAATGAATATACATGTATTTTATATATTCCGGTTTTGTAGGAGATTTCGTGAGAGATGAAATAAGTACTCTTCCATCGTATTTATTTTTATAATTTTTATTCCCTGTTCGATGATCGCGACGATAAGGACGAGTGACCATTACATGAAATTGATGACGAAATAGTCAAACACCCCCGACAAGGACGGTACTCAAACTCATGCTATCAAAGCTCAATCCTTCCCGAGAACTCGGAATCACCAGGCAAACTTAAGCGAATATTTTGTTATTTGGGTTGCATAAACAACAGGCTTTAAGACGTTACGAAATTCTACGTCCCGTGGCCCAGGTATTTTTTTCTAAGACTGTACAGGGGTTACAACGACAAACAAATGAAAAATTTTAAAAATAGTCGAGCGACCAGTGCTGGACTATTTGGTACGGATTGACCCTGAAATTTTAGGCAATTTCCAAAAATCGTAGAATTTTCGTTAGAAGGAATAAAAAAAAACCCAAAAATTTTACTTTTTGTAGCGAAAGAGCATGTCTATGCAATGATTTTCATCATCAAAAGTTTTTGGTTCCATCATACCCACATGATGAAAATTCAGATTTTCGTAACCTAGTTTTCCCACCACACAAATTAGGCTACAAATCCATTATTAGTCTTTTTATAGGCATTTGTAAAATTTTTTGAGTGCGGATGTATTTTTTTCTGAAATCCTCATTATTTCATTGAACTTTGCGTAAAATTTCAAAGAGATCTGATAATTCGTTAAGGAGAAAAGAAATAAAATGTAAGCAAGGGTATCTTGTGTCGAGGGTCTCAAGAGTGACAGACAACACTGATTTGATGAAATTTCAAAGTGCTGAAAAATGAAAACCGTTTGAGATAGAGTGAAAAAAATTGAGCTTGTTTCGTTCAACCATAAATGAAGGGTGTATACCAAATTTCATCGAAATCGGAATATATGGGTGTCAAAATCTTAGTTTTTGCGTTGATTTGATGTGGAATAACCCTTCTATCATTGGATTAACTAAGAAAGTTCTCCCGTGATGACTTTGGTGTTAGATTTTTCTAACAAATGTTATTTTTTATTAGTTGATATTGACATAAACAGATATTAATGTACATAACTTTTCTGGACAATTAATATATATATATATATATATTACAATACACGAATTCTACTGCACAATTTCAGCAGACACTTCTTTCTAAGCAAACATGATCATAACTACCAAAACGCGTACATCATGTTAACTCTCAGAAATACTAAAGAAGCAAGTCACAGAATATAAACCTACTTGCTCTCTACTATAGCCTTGTTTCTTAATATAGCAAACTTTTTCTATTCTTTCTAGCTTTTGAAACTTTAGAAAACTGATTTTAAAATGTTGAAACGACCCTAGTGACATTACAGGAACTCAGGTTGGTCTCTGCGTATCTTAAAAAAAGTTCTTCAAAGATACCTGAAAAAAAATTCTCGTCAAAAGGTTCAAGAATTATAACACGCTCCACGACGCCTTATTCGCATTTTCTCAACTGAAACTAGCCCCGTTCCTACGAACCACCCTCAAAGGGGAGACTAAGAAACACATACGGAAACCGGATTTGAAATCTATCCTCACCCTGATCCTATTTTGATAGACTTCGTAGCTTTATGGCGTCTGAGCGAGGGATCCGATCCTTTCTAGTAAATCCCTTAGACTTCACTCCACCTCTCTGAGGAGCTCGTAACAAAGACGAGTGGCCGTAGGAAGGAGGAAACGTTACATTCCTTCGCTTCTATCCAATTTAAACAGTTTAAAAGCCATCTTGCCACGTTGTTGAATTTGAAAACACCATCGCGTTCGACGTATCCAGATTTTTTTTTGTGGAATGGACCCGGCAGGAACATTGTCAAACTGGCTATAAAGGAAAGTTTAATAAGGAATTAAGTCGAAGCTATTGGAACTCCTCGTACGTCAATCCTGCTTGGGGGAATTTTATAACATTCATGTGCACGCTGAACTTCTGATGCATTAAAAAAAGTAGTAAAATAGGTTAGTTTACTTAAAGAAAGAAGTCTGAGATCTTCTCACTTGGACACTTGGTTTGTGAGTATCTAAAAGGTGCCGAAAGGAATGAAGATAAAAAAATCACTCAAAAATTGGGTGATCATTGATCAGTTACTTTCTTATCACATTGTTTTCAATCACAATACCTAGTTTCTGTTCACGGTGTCACGGTCAAAGTTGGCTAAATGTTTTAGGAAGCGAGGCCAGAATTGAACCAACAGGTTTATATTCTGTGATTTTGGTGATATGATTTGTAAAGCAATGGTGTACATTAGGTTATTAGAAGTAGTGAGGTTTGACAGATGCATTGTGTTTTTTTCGTGATAAAGAAACGGCCTTGAAAGATGAAAGTATCCATGAAACGAATACGAAATTTATGCGCTAGTGTTGCACTATGCAGATTGGAAAAAAGTGTCAGAAAGCGAACACACGAAATCGAGTACACAAATACACATTTCCCGATGTAAGACGTTTCTTTCTTCATGAGCAATAAACCCATTCATAGTTTCTAGCTTCAGATAAATTGAATATACTGACTGGTGCTTATTATAAAACATGAAATAAACATCATTGCCCGATTTTTAAAACGAGAAATAAGATTGTTTTTGTTTCAATATATTACAATATAAATACATAATGCAATACAAATAATACACTCTACAATGTAATTTAGTAAATCACTTTATGAGTTTCATATCGGCCACGGCCTAATCGCATAACAACATTACTTGTCCATGTGTTTATAACTCAAGTTGCCGTCCAACCATTTGATGGAGCTACTGACTTACATATTCGCTTTTCCAAGAGTAGATAGTTCTTGTTCAGGCGTTTAATATCTGCATATTACGACACTGTTGTTTCATTATTCCACATTCTAGTGATACATTAACTTGGCCACCAAGACGTTATTGCGGACAACGAACTTTAACTGTCATCTTGGAGACTGGCCGGGGTTGGATGTACATGTTGTATCCATGTAACAATTAATGATTATTTTAAAAATGAAGTGCCAAAAGGATCAATTGGAATAATACATATACGATCTAGTTTTTGGCGCTTTATCACAATTCTCCTTCCGCCTAGTTATTCGGGTATTTCCTATCGCCATAAAATCCATGTCTTCGAGCAGCAAATCGCCGAGGACGAAGATAACTTGCAGATCTTCACTCTCTTGCCAGATACGATCTTAGCAGACAAGGTTAATTACAGCCATGACGTTCTCGCTAATTCTATTGTCTACAGTTATCTGCAGATTTTCGCGGGTTTGCTGAAACGAGCATTTTGGGAGGGAAATGTGCGATAAGGTTCATATTGATTCACTTTTGTTTTTACTTATTAGAGTCTGGCCTTGTGAACAAGGCTCATTCAAGCGTGTCTACTGGGATTGATGAGTAAACGTTTGTAATAATGGATTAGGGGAGGGAATTTGGACGAATAATTTTCGTCTAGACATTGTTTCGACAACGAGTGGCTAAACAGCCAATCAAAAGGGCAAGACAGTGTTGCAAACTACTCTTTTAGAAAAATTCCTTGACGGAACGTGTTTTCACCAAACGCATCTTCATACTGGCTGTAAATGTTCACCCACATAAACCATATCATATTTTTTCTTTTTATGTGACTAAAACTTCATTATTGTCTAAACTGTTTCCAAACGTTCGTTTCGGAGTTCTTTAGTAAACAAGAATATCTACATTCAATGGGGCCTTTTTAGTCAAGTTCCGTCCTCCGTGGCACGACTTCAGGGGTTCCGGGTTCGAATCCAGACCTGAGAATGGGTGTTATTTGTGAGTATCCTTTCACCAATTTCATCATATTATCACTCTCTTGCGATTAGCTAAAACTGGCAGAATGACGAAGTAAAAAAAAAACAACACAAATCAACAATTTAATTGTCAGTATACTACATAAGTTTCCTCCCGTGCCGTGAAGGGACACAAAGTAAGTAAAGAACCGTGCACATTATCGAACTCGGTCGCATCCTGAGGCGAGATGAGCTCCAGAGCAACTTGTACCGGGAGGTTTGACGGATTAGTCCCCGAGATCAACCTTTCCAGGAATCGAAATGTAGCCTCCCGCGTGGCAGTCAGACACATTAACAACTGCACCTGCAGAAGCTCTTGTTGAGAATTGTTTATACCAAAAAACTGCGTTGATAGGTCGCCTTGCTGCCACCCGGGTTCAAATCCCTGGCGTAGGTGATTTCGGTCGGAAAATTTTAACCAAATTGTACTTGCATAAAGCGTCTCTGGGGTTCATACAGTCTCTAAAAGTTGGAGTAACCCTGGAAAGGAGTAAATGTGACCAGAGAGTGGTGATGATCACATCACATCTACAATGGCCGAGATCGCGCATGTGTGGGGCCCTATTTCCACAATAACCACAAGGTAACTTTATCTTACTTTTCATGCCGAAATTATACCTCCGAGGGGCATTGGTGAATGTACAGTGACCGGCAATAAAGATGGGACAACTAGATCCTGAAATACTAGCTTCCCTGCAAGGCGTTATGCGTGTTGCCTAACTCTACGGCGGTGGTAGAACTTGCCATTGAAATTATGCTATTAAAAATTCACTTATCTTTATTGCCGGTGAGTGTATATTACCAATTATAATGACAGGCTGACAGCGCACATAGTATATACATAAATGAATCACTATGGTTTGTTAGCAAATCAAAACCATGATAAAAATATAAAATAAGGCGAGGACACACGAAAACACTTTATAAACTTTAGGTTCTTAATCTCCAGTACACAAATAATACATAAAAAACAATATTATATAAAGAATGAAACATAAGTTTACTACATAAATTATTGAATCCCTGAAGTTCTATAACTCAACAATATATTTTTCCTAAGTAATATTTCATTTTACATTTTAATAACGTGGCCCTTACTTAATACAAATTGCAGGACACAAAAAACTTTCTAAAAAGAACATGTTTTCACACTACGACCTCCAGCGGAAAAAAGGCTAATTAAGCCACGGAATCTGTCACGAATACAAACTTGTATATTTCCCCTACCCATCGGAATGCTTTCATCTATTATATGTGGACTCATCACTGCAATCAGAGGGAAATCTGATGGGGCTGCAACTCCTCCAGAAATTTTCAGAAAGTCGTAGAAATTTTCATATGAAAACAGTAAAGAGCTTGGGAAAAACCAAGTTCTCTCTAAAATGAGGCCAGAGCACCATTTTTGTTTTGCGCTACTTTTGAAACGAAGATTAAAAATTACGAAATATTTTGTGCCATATCCCACCCCAACCTGTAGAACATAGATATACAATATCCACCTTTATAATTCCAGCCTCCACCCCGAAAAAAATAACTGCGTAATGTTAGTGTGTGGGTTTGCTTCCGCAGGCCCAATTTCAAATTTCCTAAGGGACTTTTGAAACCATGTGTGATTTTACAAGGATTTGGTAACAAATTGTATAACTGGATGCTTATAATATTACTATAGTAATGCTTTTACACGGACGAGAAAATTTGGTGGCAGAAGAATGGCTCAAATCCGATTACTCAATCAAATCTTAATTTCGCAGCTTTGGAAGTCCGAGAGACAGATGTACACTTCCTCTCTTCTCTTCATTCCAAGTGCTCTAAACCGGCGTAAACATCTCACCAGGCTGGATGGGACCAGCCCCTAATTGCTTTTAGAGTTGGTCACTTCTCCACTTGGTCACATCTCCCCAGGAGAGGGTTTTTTCTAAGAGATCACTTAGCCCCAAGTCCCCACCGCCAGCAGCATCTTCCACGGTCACTGCCTTTCTCCTCTGAACGACTGGACCCTTTCGGACACGGCAGCAGTTCACTTGCCTCAACCTCTCCTGGCTCTTTACCACTTGCACGAGGCACACGCACTTTTCGAAGAAAAAGGCAACGCCGCTTGCCAAGTTGTTAGCTGCAATAATATATTCCAGTATCTATAACATGTTAACTTATTTGTTTGTTTACTTTCCTGTGTTATTTATTTTCCAAATTTAAGGAATAGGACAGGAAGGGGGAAAACAGTGGCGTGCCTAGGATTTTTGAAAGGATGGTTGGGGGGACGTATATTTTTCAGTAGCCAGGCCTCATTTTGACATCCATTCTTGCCTTTTTCGTCTTCTTTTAAGGAATTCTGGGCGAAAGGGTTATGGTTATGACACCCACCATTTCCCCTTGGGCACGCCACTTTGGCAAGCTAAAAGCGGTCAGGCAACCTAGCAGATTTAAGCAGTGCATTTTTATTAATGCTGTGGACGTTTATGCAATTGATTCGGTTTAATTCGAACTCCAAGGGGAGCTCCAAAAGTTCGAATTATCCAAAATTGGAAATAACAAAAACATGTATCATTAAAGATAATTTGAAGGGTAATAAACTTCTGATCGAATCACCAAGTAATTAGAATTATCCAAATTCGAATTAACGAGAGTCCACTGTAGTTATGTAATGATTTAAGCCCTGATTTATAGCTATCCAAGTCGCAGAAAACATACGGAATGATGTTATATAAGAGGTTTATTTTAACAATGCGCCTGAAGGGCTGTCGAATACACAACTAGTGAGAAAATAATATAAACCTCAATAACAAATCATAATACAGTAACAGAAAATAAAAATAACTGACAAACAAATATCTTGAAATAGCCTATAATTGGTTGATTGAATTGATTTATCTAACTTCGTCACTTGGCTAATCCCTAAGATGAGGATAAGTAGTGATGAAATTCATTAATGGACACTCACAAAGAACAGCCTGGATTCGAACCCGGAACCTGTTCTGTCGTCACTGTGATCACCTTCCGCCACGGAGAATTAGCCTATAACACCATAAACACTCTTGACATGGATTCTTCCATTTCTTCATCCCTCAAAGGACTTCCGTTCCTATAATCTAACAAGATTCCCCATTATTTGAAATTTAGACTAATTCATTACACTCATTAAATTTATTATCTTATTTATAATAGTGGTTTAATATTTTATTTTATAAAGTGTGTTGCTTTATAATTAGGACCTATTAAAATATGGCAATAGTACCTAGCCTGAATAGAACAAAAGTGCTGTGAATAACAAAGAAATACCCAACTGTCTACTCTACTAAAAAAACAACTTAAAAGTCACTGAACTTTACGACTATACCACTACTCCTTACAACTCCATCCATGCCACGAATTCGGACTCCAATGGTTTGGTGTTCTGTTAGTATGCTTTAGGCAACAACAGCTGTCGATTCGGACATTCTCTATGTGTGTAGCGATATGGATTTGTAATAACTAATAATATTATTAACGATCGTAAATTATTACCACTAATCCCTCCGAAATCTACAGTATATACTTTGTTAACTTGCACCAACATTTGGGTTCACCTATAGGAAAATCTACTTTCTAGGGACCTCACATATGGCCGAAAGCATCGACTGGAAAAGCCAACACTACCCTCCATCCTTTTGTTCTTTTTAATTCAGACCGGTTTCCACGCATTGGAAAGACAAGTTTATAATTACACAACAAACCACGTGTCAGGCATTGTTAACGCCTTCAATCTATTCAAAAAGGGGCAAAAATAAAACAATAGATATATTTTTCATATACAAAAATGTTCAATTAATGCTGCAACCTACTATAATTGAGAGAGTTCAATAACTTGACCTTCGGCGAAAACCAGATTTTCAAGTGAGCAACTCTTTTTCGTGTATGTATTCAGAATGTCCATTGCTTCGGGAATGAAATGTCAAGTGCATCCACTCCAGAGGTAAAACAAAGGGTTTTAATGAGTACATATTAAAAAAAAATACTCTCTACCTGTACCTGAAGTGTTGTTCGTATCGTTTTGTTGTGGGATTAGAGGAGATTAAATGCTCCATTGTTGAGGTAATTCTCCATTCGATTATTGTATTCCCACGGAGTCCATTTTGTTGAAAAATGAAGAATTCGAGGTCAGCTTTTGTTTCAGAAGAGCAACCTGGATCATCAGTTAGCGAGAACAACAATCAATGATTACTTTTTTGTATTTCATTGTTATTTTTACTGGTGAATCAGTGTCTGGGATAAGGCTGCCCAGGGGTGCCCATCCCCCAAGATCCATGACGCACTCCCCCCAAAAAGGTAGAACATTTCCCCCACCCCCATTTATGCCGAATCAATTACTCAAATTATTTTTGTCAGACAAAATTTGCTGAAAAATATAATACCAGAGGTGCAACCACGAATTTTTTTTTGGGGGGGGGCAAACACCAGGATAAACGTACCAATAATAATAATAGCAATAATAGCTTTATTATTATTATTACCAGTAGTAGTAGTAGTAGTAGTATCAAAGACATTATTATCTTCAAAAAGGGGGTAGAAGTGTGTGTTAAAGCATTTGTTTGGAACAAACGATTTGAAATATTTTTTGAACACCGTCGATTTCACATTAGCCAATAATGGAAATGAAGCACACAAACTGTATTTCTGAATGGCAGAAAATGAATGATAAATGCATTCCGAAGATGCATGTGTTACTTTCATGTAGAACATACGTTTTACACATATGCAACATGGAGCGACATAAAATGGAAAATACATATGCAACAAGCTAACACTAAATTGTGTGTGAATTCAAAGCTTATTCAATACAAATATACAACACATATTATTTAAATACATTACATTACAGAAAAGAAGCAGAATGCGAGCGAAGCGAGCAAGATAATTTTTAGATCCAATTTTTGTAATTGAAAACAATATTGATTTAATAGGGCGCAAATAATTTCACTGGACGGCATGGCATTTTCTCTTTTACAACTTTTTTTTTAGATCATTCGGCGCCCATGACTGACTCCCACCGCCCCTAGCTACAACTCTGAACTTGACGAAATCGAGAAAAGTAGATAATGCGAGGGAAGCAAGCAGAAAAAATTTACAAAATGAATTTTCATTTGCATAAAATTTGAAATCGAAGGGGTAATTGCTCCTCTGTGCCCCCCTGCAGGTGCCCTTGGCTGGTTGAAGGAGCAATGCCCCCCTGCCCCCCTGTGGTTGCGTCACCTATATAATACAGACATATTTAAGCAATATATGTTTACTTTAGATACTTTAGGCTCACTGCCATTGTTAGTCAACCTTATTCCGCACAGTTTGTCTGCTCGACTAACCTTGTATTAATGCGAATACCACCCCCCCCCCCCTTCCTCCATCCATCGAAACCGATTCTATAGGCATAAGAGGTGGTGTTTCATTTCAACCCTATCGCCGCGATCACCCAGAGGTACGTGGAAAAACTATACATAATAACCAAAACTAAAAATCAATAACACGTCAATCAAACGATCCGATCCCTCCCATTTTTGTGTGAAGATATATAGAATTAATGTAAAATGTTGTCCCCCCAAAAATTCCCATGACGCAGGTGACGGACTCTGGACTTATTTTGCAACCACTGAAGATTCTGTGTCCACGTCCCGGCCTCGGTATTCGTTTGTATTATTATTAGGGCTCGGATAATTATGCACTAAAAAATGCAAAATATGCATGCACATATGCACTAAAAAGTGTAAAATATGCACTTAAATAACCCGTTTAATTTATAAATGCTGTATATTACAAACGATGATAGATTACATGCCAGTCAATGCATATGCATTATTCTGAATGCTCATTCGCTACACAGATATTTTTCAATTAATATGGTTCTGCGTTAAATGAAACACAATACATTACAGATCAAGATCATGATTGAATTTGAGAACAACATGATGTCTCAAATTTTCGAACTTGAAACTCCTTCTGTTTTCAGCTAGAATAGTCATATTCAGAAAACACACGTTCCACTTCTCAAGATACAAGTGGACTGTATTTTAGGGCTATAAAGTCAGACGCATTAAGTTCCAGATTATCCACACGTTGTCCATTTGTATACAGAATTTTGCAAACTTTCACCATTGTTGCAAACCCACTGTTCTTTTTCAATACTGCATCCAATTTTTGTATACACAGGATCTTCAACCTGGTTGAGGGCCCCTTTAACGTCTTCTATAATTTTGATGCTTGTTTGAAGTTGTAACCCTTTGTTTTCTAATCGACGAATGGAAACTTTAGGCAAGACGTACTTACCACATTTCATATAACCCAGGAAAAAGGAGAGTAGAAAGACAGAGAAAAGATAAAGAGAAGAGAAGCGAGGAGAAGATAAATAAATACAGTATATGCTCGGTGTTGGTTGTGGGTAAAAAAATATGCACAACATCAACTTATTTTAATACAAATATGCACCTGCTTATGAAATATGTATTTTTAGTTAAAAGTCCTTAAATATGCATTTGCATATGCAATATGCAAAATGCATAATTATCCGAGCCCTAATTATTATCATCATTGATCCGCATTGTCACGACACAGCGTTAAATACTTTTGCTCTTCACTCTTATAACTTTTCTTACAACAAACCAAGAACAATGAAACAATGAAACTTTGAATTTAAAGTTTCGATGCCCAAGGAATTTTCTACGAAAGCTGTAACATGGACACTCAGATGCATTAATACCCCCCCCCCCTTTCTCATATTTTCTCATATTTTTCCTTTACTGCGAGGAGTGTAGGATTTGAAAAATTTGTGGTTAGGGGATATGTAACCACCCCTTAAACACCGGGATGGTACATAAATTGCATATATTACTCATATGAAGTGCAACCCCAAGTGCCGAAAATTGGCTGGCAGAGTGGGAATACACAAAACAGAGGGAGGAATTCTCCTCTCATCCCCTTCAAATACGACCCTGAGTACGGATGCTGTTGGCCAGATGTATTTGAATGTAATGGCAACGTGTAAGTGTTCGTGTAAGACTAAACTTCCTAAACTAATACGTATATGGAATGAATCATGCTCGGATTAAAGATGGCCAAATTCGGATAAAATTTTATCCGCGGATCGGATAACTTTCCATTGGATATCGAATATCCGGATATCCGATATTCGGAATTTCCGGATATTCGAATTTTAGAAATGTCCGGATATCCGAATGTGTGCATTGTCCGAACATTTTCGTCGTTTTATCCGTATTACGGGCTCTCCGCATATTCTTTTATCCGAATCCCAGATATTGGGATTATTAGGATATCCGAATTGCGGATATTGGGATTATTAGGATATCCGAATCCTGGATATTGGTATTATTAGGATATCCGAATTCCGGATATTCGTCTTATTATGATATCCGAATTCCGTATATTTGGATCATTAGGATATCCGAATTCCGGATATTTGGATCATTAGGAGATCCGAATTCCGGATATTCGGATTATTAGAATATCCGAATTTCGGATATTCGTATGATTAGGATATCCTAATTCCGGATATTTGGATTATTAGGATATCCGAATTCCGGATATTTGGATCATTAGGAGATCCGAATTCCGGATATTCGGATTATTAGAATATCCGAATTCCGGATATTCGTATGATTAGGATATCCGAATTCCGGATATTGGGATCATTAGTATATCCGAATTCCTGATATTTGGATCATTAGGATATCCGAATTCCGGATATTGGGATCATTAGTATATCCCAATTCCGGATATTTGGATTATTAGGATATCCGAATTCCGGATATTTGGATCATTAGGAGATCCGAATTCCGGATATTCGTATTATTATAATATCCGAATTCCGGATATTCGTATGATTAGGATATCCGAATTCCGGATATTGGGATCATTAGTATATCCGAATTCCTGATATTTGGATCATTAGGATATCCGAATTCCGGATATTCTGATCATTAGGATATCCGAATTCTGGATATTTGGATCATTATGATATCCGAATTCCGGATATTCGGATTATTAGGATATCCTAATTCCGGATATTCGGAACATTAGGATATGCTAATTCCGGATATTGGGATCATTAGGATATCCGAATTCCGGATATTGGGATCATTAGGATATCCGAATTCCGGATATTCGTATTATTAGGATATCCGAATTCTGGATATTTGGATCATTATGATATCCGAATTCCGGATATTCGGATTATTAGGATATCCTAATTCCGGATATTCGGAACATTAGGATATGCTAATTCCGGATATTCTGATCATTAGGATATCCGAATTCCGGATATTGGGATGATTAGGATATTCGAATTCCGGATATTCGGATCATTTGGATATCCAAATTCCGGATATTGGGATCATTAGGATATCAGAATTCCAGATATTCGGAACATTAGGATATCCTAATTCCGGATATTCGGAGAACTGGATTATCTGTTGCATCCGAAACAAATATCAGATAATTTAAAATCTGAATATCTCTTATCCGCATTTTGTGACCCTTAGCTCTGATAAGCTAATCGGGACTGGAAATTTAAAGTAAGAACCGAAACCACTGTGCACTGTACCTCCACCGAAGATTGAACCCGAGACTATTTGATTACAAGGCTAGGGTTAAAGAAAGAACGTAGGTTAGTCACAACGCGCCTCTTACGGTTAACACCTGTCTTTTCGATATTCAAGGGCTCGATACTGCATCCCATGCATATTAACATGAAACATATGTTTCCTCACAAAGTCGTCTGGGTAGTGGGACGTACTTTCTGCCGTTATAAAATTTCTCAAGAGGAGTATTTTTACGCTATCTCCCTCCCAAATTATTTGAAGACGGCGCCTCAACTATCAGCAGTCGTTAGATAATTCCTCAAACACTAGACAAACAGTAGAATTTTCATAATTAATCAATAGATGGCACATTGTAATAGTATTGAGTTTACATTCTAACTGAAATTTGTTTCAACAGGATAAGCCTTACTTTTAAACTAAAGTTCAAATCACCAACCCTGAGACCTTCTGTAAACAAAACCACCTGCATGCAGAAAGCATTGCAAACTCATAGAAGTAAAATAATCCACACGAAAATCCAGCGTTGTTACAGGATTCATTACGTGAGGTAAAACAACGGCCAATTTGTAGTATGGGATACGCTGCCGCAAATGACGTCTCACTTTAAACCCAATGCTCTTTCTTTTTTTACTTATTGCTTCACCTTTATGGTTAACTCTTTGCACCAGTAATCATTTCCCATAAATTTGCTTCTTTCTTGCATGCGAATTGAATATACATTGTATATTCATTTCAAAATATATTGTATTTTACTTGCATTTTTTAGACAAAATTATATAACATGGTAATGTATATTTCTAAGGTTTTATGTAGATAGGAGTGTATTTGAAATTTGCTTGTAGATTTTATGTAAATTGTATCTTATGTAAGTAAAATATATACTGGACATAAACAGCCATGTGCAATGCTGTAAGTCCAATAAATATATTGATGATGATGATCAAAACAAGACAAAGAGAGTTCGTAAATTTATTGCGGTTGGGAACTTTGACGAGCATCCTAATACTGATTTTTGTTCCGCCAAATATAGTGCACTTCGTAAAATAACTTGGTGACTAGGCAAGGCAAGATAAGTGTGAACATTTTGTAGGAATATGCATTGTAACTTTCAATGAGCTTGGAGATTTGTGTACATAATGAAATTTTATAACATTGGTTATTTTCTAAAACTAATCATGTGAACAGCAAGGAAGTAGTGCCACTTTCAACATGGCGAGTTCTATGCGTGCGGGAAGGTCTCCGTGTTCAGTGATACATCGAATCGGTGAGACGGTTTGTTTACAGAAGGTCTCAGGGTTGGTGATTTACAGTTTAAAGATAAAGTTTGATCTATTTGTAAAAAATTACTATTTTTAACAATAGAGGCGGTGATCAGACATAATTAAAGGGGACTCAGTTGACAATGATCAAGAAAATCCACCTGAATTAATTCAGCCTCCTGAACACGTTTCGCTGCTTCCCTGCCTTACCCATCATGCACTTCTCGCTCCCTCCCTTTGTGAAATGTTTCCAATTTATGCATAGTCAGCACAATTCCTACCCAGCGTTGCCAACCGCATGACTACACTCCTACGGTTGGGTAATTTTAACCGTATTTCTGCAAGCTAAGGGACACAGGAGGAGTCGCGATGGTCTAGTCGATAGCGTGAGTGATTGCAAGGAGAAAGACCCGTGTTATCTCAGATGGGAATTTTTCAGATCACAGCAGCAGTGGTGGTGATTAGGGGGGGGGGTAGTTTCCCCCTACTTCTTGCTCCCGCACTATGGCTTCTTAACGCTAAGATTTTTCTGCCAAAAAAAAGGAAACCGCCTTTCCCCCAAATTTTGGTACCCAATCACCGCTACGGCACAGGCGTTTGCAAGAGATTGGAAGTGAATCATTTTGAAGAGACACCCATTGCGACCCTTAAATTTCTACAATCAAAACCAGATTCATATAATTGGGTGCATATTTTATCAAGTATTTTCCCCAATGACGCAGTGGTAGCGTCGTTGCCTTGTAATCAAGGGGTCCCTTGTTCGATACCCGGTGGAGGCATCTAATGGTTCGGTTTAAACTACAGGTTCAGTCCCGATTAGCCTCACTGTGCGTAAAGTGGAATACCAACTCAACCAAAGTATCTTTGCATGCGATTACCTAAAACTGCTTCACATTTCTGAACGAAATTGGGGGATGAGCAAAGTTAAGGTTATGCAGAAATGAGATAAATAATTTTGCCCGAGTCGCTTTTCTACACACCTGGACTAACCGTGAAGATAAGAACAAATGAACAAAGATCTCTCCACCGAGGGTCTCAGGTATGAGTCCCAGCCTGGGCATGGACACCCATTGTGAGTGTCCCTTCATCAATTTTATCTAACGATTCTTCATCTTCATCGTCGCAATTAGCCAAAATATGCCAGACAAGACGCAAAAATCTCGCCCAGGATTCGACTCTCGGACCCTTACCTTAGTAGTGGGTCACGCTAATCACTCAGGTTTGAAAAATCTTAACGATTAAGAACATATTGAACATTTCCTAGAAACTTTTCTAAGACATAGTTGGCAACACTGCTCGTTCCCCTCCCTTACAACTACCTCGTTCGCTGATATTTTCGACAACTCCAAACTGCAAGACCGTTTGTTTCCTTAAGCTTTTATCACTTTATTCTTGGTTCCTTCTTGCCCTTCCCTTTTGATAATTCCCGCAGATAACTCTGGAATTTCGAAATTCTAAGAGACTATTAATTCAGACCTTGCAAAACTTGCGACCTTTTCCTCAGCCAACCCAAGTTCCTCATTTGCATTCAAAATTTCCGTGCGAATTCCTTTGTCTACCGCACCTTTCTTTGTCTCTTGGCGGTGGCTCCGTCTACATAGTAATATTTCGAGGAGACTTCCTGTAACCCTTTAATCCCTACCTCTTTTAGGGTGCGAGAACTTCATATTTCTGGACCTCCCATTGAAAATTACCCAGGTTTCACAAAGAGCAGAAATATGGACGTTACCACTATTCAATTCTACTCGGTTTCCTGGGAATAATTGCTTTTTAGCTGATCGTTAAAGTAAGTTTGCTGAATCATAGATGGCAGCACAGTACGAAGTTTTGCTTAAGTCTCTTTCAGCGCATTCGTACAACCGGTTACAGAAATAAACTACACTTTTCTATGGGAGATAAGGTACTGTATTACTACGCCAAAAATAACATTTATTGTTACAAAATATTTTTCTTCTATGACATGCAATACAAAGCATCCCGCTTATTTCTCTCTCGTGCGCGCGCTCTATGAATGTGATTTTATGAATGTGCATGTGTAAAAAAAAACCCTGACAATCGTAGAAAGTAAACATTTTGAAAAAGTTATGTATAAGTCAGGGGTTTCCAAACTCTTTCGTTTCTCTAAATTTATCATTCATAACTCAACACAACACAATAGTTATTGTAACGTTCGTGTTCGTCACAAAACAGACAATCACACATTAAGTGCGCGCACGAGAGAGAAATAAGCGGGATGCTTTGTATTGATTTTGATAAAAAAATATTTTGTAACAATAAATGTTATTTTTGGCGTAATAATACAGTACCTCACGGCGCCCTTAGTGTTTCTAGATTCTTCCGCAGCGCCCAAGTCAGAATGCAGGCCTATCTAACACTTGCACGCTCAGTTAGTGTGGTTAGGTTGCTAGCCTTAAGTTAAAAAATAAACACATATTTCAAATTCAGAAACATTTTATGTGTAAAAAGTAATAAATAAGCACATATTTAGAAGAATCATGTCATTGATTGAATATATTGGAACATTTCGTGGCGCCCCTGTAAGACAGGCAAGACACATACTTTGGGAACCACGGTATAAGTGATGATTACAGAAATATTATTATTGAAATCTAGTTTTGTGTTGATAGATTTGTAGGTTTCAATAATTTGGAGACCCAGTTTCCAGAATTCGAATTAGAAAATGTCTTCCTATGCGTTTTTCTGATACTATAGTTAAATGATGACAGAAAAAAATCAACACGAGAAGGGTACACGATTGATGGAAGTTTAATTGCCGACAATGCGGTTCGACATTGATAATTTAGGTTGTTGTAAAGATCCAGATAAGAATGCCAAGTGAATAAGCATGTAGCAAGTGTGGAAAGTTATATCACTATAAATGTCTACAGTTAACAGCGTTGCATTCCAGTATATCTGATACAACATCTCAAGAGTATGTGTGCAAGGTATGCGATCCGATGTTTTACCAGCATGGGACCGAACATAATAAAGATACTAACTTTAATGCATTATAATTATTGGAATCTAGTTTTATGTTGTTAAATTTGTAGGTTTTCACGTCTCTTTATTGTTTCTCTTTCTCTGCCTCGTTTCTTTATTTATCTCTCTCTCTTCCCAGGGGACCCGGGTTCGAATCAATTTCACCATCTCATACTAATTTGCCAAAAGTAGCAGAAAAGTGGCCATAAATAACAAAACTAAAAAATCGTGTGATCAAATATCCACCATTTCCGGCCGCTGGCAGCAATTTCGATTTATCGGAGAAGGCCAAGAACGAGATTCACGAGATTTTCGCATCCAAACCGGCCAAATGCCGTTGTGGTGGAATCAACAATTACCGGAAAGATATGCCAAGGCATTTAATGTTCCAATAATGAACATTTTTTCCTTGTATGCTTTTCCTTAATAAAAGTTAGGTTCATTAGTGTCCGAGAATGTTTGAATCACTGTAATAAGAACCCGGAGTGTCTCTCGTCCTTAAAATATTTCTTTACATCTTGACATCTTTTAAAACAATTGCGAGGGTCACAATATATATATTTTTTATGGTAATTACAATTATGTTAATTAACGTGGTAGGGGAAGAAGAGGACCTAGTGATTTCTCATGATCAGGAGTTCTCCCGAAAAATATCTTCACTTCTTCTTCTCCCTCCTTCCTTCTGGGATGGCTGCTAGGCTTCTGGCTGGGAGGCCGGTTTGCGAATTTTTTTTCCAGTCAACTTGTGAATGCGGGTTCGTTTCTTGCTCTCTGATTGGTTGTTGGAAAGTTAGGGTGCTCTGATTGGGAGAATATATTATTTCCTATTTTCATCGCGAATTTGCTGCTTTCTAATCTAACCTAACGTACAGCGCAAATAAGATATTCTCACAATCAGAGCACCGTAACTTTCCAACAGCCAATCATAGAGCAAGAAATGACTGGAAAAAATTCGCGCGGCCGGTTTACCTTGGATGTTTGCCAATTGACATCAGGGAGCCAACTGAGCTCTCTGCCTCGCTGCGCTGGCTTTATACTCACGGTGGCGCATGGTCGGCGAAAATCATAACTAAGTGCTTCAATAAGTGCATGCATGTTACTTGATTATATGCTGAATATTAGATTCCCGAATGTTAGGCTACCCAACTGGGCAAGCTCTCATAAAAAAATGAAACCGTCCCAATTGTTAATTCCAGGACTGCAAGGGGGAACTCGGATTGACAACCGGACTCCCATAAAAGCGTCGGTTGCGTAACCGAGGGAGCTGTCAGTGTTCGATGGGGTTCAAAACGGTTAGAGATCGATTACTTCACATGAACTCTCCAGCCTATTATTACCAGCTTGTAGTTAGAGAGTAAAGGTCTTTAAGATCTTGCCTTGACTCATTCTCACCCAACAGGTCGGTAGTTGCCAGGGCTTGCCCTGAGTTGATACCTTCTTGAAGATGAGACCTGCTCGAAGAGGTTCATTTTTGTTTTGTTTATAAGTCAACCGAGGAAGCAGATCAGACTAGATTTTACCAGAATGAGGAACATCTTGGGTGAGAGCAATCGCTGCTGAATGAGCTGTTTTGTCTCTCGATCTTTGATGTTTTAGAAATGCGAATTATCCATTCATATTCTGTATTTTAGTATTGTCGTATGAACCTAGGGACGGGTAGAAATGTGGTATATTTTACCCTTTTTAAAGTTCCGGCGAGGCTAATCTGGCCTCAGGGTGCAGTGAAAGAAGCTGGAAGGTGGAGACAAAAACAAATGTAAAGATGTCAAGCGGCACATTTGACGACTCGGGACCAGGACGAGAAGGAAGTTTGGAAATCGAGACGAGAACGAGAAAAACTTCCTCATTCACATGATGACCATACCAAGTCCTGTCCCTGTAGATACCTCATTTCATTCGCCAGAACTGTCAGCAAGTCAGTCAGAAAGTAAGTGATTTAAGTAGAAAATCCAGTTAAAAGCGCACGAGAAGAGGGGAGGGGGGAACTAACCCCGGGGTAAATTAAGGTTCACGTACCAATATACGCCCAAAACAGCACAGAAGCAATCCTACCCCTTTAAGATCGCCAAGTGCAACACGCGCCATTATCAGGAATTCAGCACTTTACATAAATGGCCCTCTATCAGCCCTTTTCTGCCCTTAGTAGGGCTGTTCCACGGAAGCCTCTTATTCTTAGCCTCCAGCCGCTGTCTTTTCGTGTTTGTCAAGGATTGTTTAGACTGGATTTTCCCGAGGCTTTTCTCTCCCTCCCACCCCCCGCACCGGCCCCCTAAGGAGGGTTTGACAAACGCGAGTCAAATCCAATTTTCGAGGCGCCTAAATCCTCTTTGGGCGCCTACAACCTCCAGCCAGATAATGGGACATCCATGAGAAAGAAAACTCGACGGAAGCGAGAGAAAAAAAAAGAAAGATGGCTGCTTCTAAAAGACGGGAAGAAGCGTAATGGGCAAGACTTCGTGGCAGACATAACGAAACGACAAGCAATATTTTGTACCGAGCATTGTCCTTAGCAATTGCTTACTCGTGTAGCGGTCTTCGAAATGCGAGCTTCTTGAAGAGAGGGGGAAAGGGGGAGCAGTGTCCGTCCAGAAAATAAAAATCCACATGTACTTAGTATTTAACCATGGTTACCAAGCAGTGCATCCGCATATCATCAGATGGAGTGGTTATAGATTTTTAATGAACTTCTAATGAGGATAATTTACAGCTTAATTAGATACTTAAAGGTCCTTTATGATCGATTGCTTTTGATTGAAGTTGATGTTTTAAGTCCACTTTTTGCACAGTAAGGCTAATCGGGACTGGATCTACAGTTTAAAGTGGGATACGAACCAATATGTACAGCCACCGGCAATAGAAATGGGACAACTAGATCCTGCAATACGATATGCGGATTTTAATAGCAAATTTTCAAAGGCAACTTCTACTCCCGCCGTAGACTTAGGCAAAGCACATAACGCCTTGCATTGAAGCGAGTATTACTATAGGATGTAGGTGCCCAGTTTTATTGCCGGTGACTGTACCTCCACCTGATATCGAACACGGAACCCCTTGCTTACAATCGACTATGATCATTTGTTGTCTCTCACGTCGACAGCGGCGGATTAAGACGTTCTCTCAAAGGAGGAGGATGCCTTTACGGCGAACCTAACTTTCGGCACCCATCACAAGCAACCTGAAACTACTGTCCTGCCATGTATGTCATGAAAGCACTACTGTAACTATAAAACGTTGGAGGCCCAAGTGAGTGTTGTGATTTTGTTTCCCTCCCCATGCCATAGTATTTTACGATATGAGGACCGTATTACAATTATGCTGGCGGCGATTAGGGGGGACGAGGGGGCAGGTGCCCCCCAAATTTTCACCACTTTTGCCCCCAAACTATGCTAAAACTTATATAGGCCTACAAAGGAAAATATACTGTCTTTGCCCCCCCAGTTTTGCAATTTGCCCCCCCCCCCCCGGTTTTGGAACCCAATCGCCGCCACTGATGAACACAAAACTGTGCTTATAATTTTTTTAAGTATCTGGTTAGGGTTAAAAAGCACATAAAACTCGGAAAACAATACCGTGTGACTGATATTTATTGAAAATACGTAGTTTGTATTTTGCATAAAAAATGGAACTTAACACACATGGAACAATCAGGAGTCAAGAAATAAGTAACGCTAGTAAAGTCAACGTGAAATAATTATTTGAGAAAAACCAACTAAAACATTCTCTTGCGTGCTTTGGCATGAGCAGGGTGGTATTGTAGGGGAGATGGGGGGATTTTCCCCCTCTGGGTACTTGTGTCCCCCTCAGAATTTATCCATGAGGGGAAATGTTATATGGCATAAAGTCATTATCTCATGCTGTCCCTAGACAGTTAGTAGAATCCCCCCACTGGAAATGTCTAAAATACCACACTGGGCATGAGGAAAGTGTTTCACAGGGTGTTCAACTTTTAGCCGTTCTGTTTGCCTGTGGCCATTGTTCAACACGAACATATTTGAAGACTAAAATTAGTAAACGCTGTAAGTGCCACAATAATTCAAACACCGTTTTCCACGTTAAACTGTGAAATGTGCCATGCTTTATAATGTGTTAAACGTTAAATGTGGCTGGTAGCCCTCTAAGTAGTTCAAAGGGCGTGTAAAGAGGTCACTAGTGCGAACGTTCTTACGGGCTGATGTGCTGAACGATGTGATTTCCCAACACTTTCGCTTTTGGCACTTACAACGTTTACCACTTTTAGTCCTCAATTGTTTATCTTGGTCGAGAAACATTATTTTTTATTGACTGAAGTTTCGAAAGTGCGCGTTCTGCAGAGGCCACAATCAGGGTAAAGTGAGGAAGATAAAACAAACAGTAAATAAATCCGAAAAAGAAGTGCAATAAGCGCTTTCCAGAATAAACGCAGTGAGGTCACGAACGGTAACCAGTTTTGTGACATCTTTCTTTATATAGTGTACGAATGTAAGTATTTGGCGTACGAGATCAGAACTATCGTCGCTTCAGCGAAATTACTGGCACACTTTTGAAGTTCGTTTTCTGATAATGCAAGGAACGCCGAAGGATAAAGGTTTTTGTTAAAGACCCACAAAGTAGCGATTCTATCAACACTCCACGTTGCTATCTTCTGTATTACCACTATTTTTTCAATGCTGACGTAACTGGCGCGTATATGATTTTCAACTGGATACGTGGTTATTCCAAATAAAACACAAATTACTGGACAATATACAATGTAGAGGTATTTAATTAGGCCGACTTACAAAGTCACTAATCTTTTCCACTGTTGTTGTAAACCGTTCGCAGTTAAAAAAAGACGCCTTCACAAGATAAGATCATTCATCTATCACTATTTACAAGCAGAGTAAATTCTTCAGACAAAATCCACGTAGAACGCGTGGCAATAACATGTTGTTGTTTGACTGTCACATGCTCTGAATTTTGTGACTTGATTTTGAAGAAACATGTTGCTACATTATAATAATGAGTATGTTTTACCGAGTGATTAATATCTCTTTACATTGGACAAAAGGCCTTAAGTCATTGTTTTTTTCCTAAAAAAAAAGAGAAAAGAAAGAAAAAATATCTAGTTAATTCTCCAATTAGATAAGCAGTCTCAGCGTACTCTTTATTTCTCTGTATCACTGCTCAATATACCCGTGAATGGCATTCAACCAGCAGAACTGCAATGTTGGTTGGGTTGCCTGTACACAAGGCGCTTGGTGGTCAGACATTGATGCTCTTTCAATGACCTGCTACTCAGAATCACCGAATCGCTCCTGATATGGCGGGCCGGGTGTGACCAGAAATGGACTACAATGTAGATGTGTGCCATGTGATAAAGGGTGTGAATATTGAACACTTATGAAGTCTGCAAAAATCACGGAAAGTTTGCCTTTTACTTGGTGGAACGCGAATCGTTTATACCGATATTTAAAAATCTTTGACAGACTTTAAAATGACCCTGTATTTCTAAGTTCTCAAGCTTCATTGCATTTAAGGAAGTCATTCTATTGAAAAACCTAAGTATGTTTTAACTTTCTCTGTAATGTAAGTATTATGCGGTCGTCCACATTTGGGCATGAAAGTGTGAAAGTGGGGTCAGTCAGACTTTAGTACATTGTTTGCTACATTCTATTATGTTCTTGACCATATTTATTTAAATTGATTTTGACTTTGGGAGTTTCTGAACAAAAATGAAAAAATAATCTTTGACAGAAAAAACAGTTCAAATAATTACTTTAAGGAATGACACATATGGAAAACGAATTGGAGGTACGACTTTAGTAAATAAATAAAAATTAGAGTACAATCACAGATAAACAATACACAAAACGTATTCGTAACTTTCCAAAATATTTTCCCTGAAAACAAAGCCAAGAGTGGACTGGACTATCTTTTCCTCTCTAGATTTCCTCCTTCAGACATAGGAACTATCTTATCTTGGGTTGCATTGTCAATATTCGACTTTGCTTTATTTGGAAGCAGCTTCCATTTTTGACTTCATTCTCTATAAACAAAGATTTCCTTTTGTTCCTCGGGCGGGCCTTTATTTCTCAAAAAACTTCTCCTTAAACGTAGTGTTAGATCGACCGCGAACGATCGAAAAACCGATGCTACAGATGGGAGGGGGAAAGGGTGGGGGGCGATTATTGACAGCAGAATTCAAGTTGAGATTCCACAAGGAGAGTTGCGCCAGGCAGCAAGGGCCAAGGGATTGAAATGGACTGAATCTCATGCTGGAGATGTAGGGTCTCGTCTCGTCTCATGAGCCCTGCATCGTTCTCGTTCTCGGTTTCAAAAATCGATAATCTTAAGTATGGATGAGATAATTGAGAATGGATTTGCAGTTTAAACTGTGATTTGCACTATTGGGGCATGTAGAGCCAGCGGGAATCGAACCCTGGACCTTTTAGCGTTATTGATGGATAATTTCGTTGCGGTGGACTCAACAGAAAAGGGGGAAGAGGCTAGCCTGCTAAGATTCTATTTCTCCCATCGCTCTATCGCTTTTGTGCTCTTCCTTCTTCATCTCATTCTTTCTCTATTTATCTATCTATATCTACGAGGCGCGTTCAGAAAGGAAGTTCCGATGGTGTCCGTGTAAGGCGCTAGTGGTCAGAGCTGGACGCACGTATGCAGGCAGGAAGAGGTGGTGTCTGGCTGTAATCTGGTGAAGTCGTAGCTCTGTAAAGGCACTCGTTTTAGATCAGTACTAGGATAAAATGTCCCCTCATACAGTCTCCCGTCGACTATGAGGTATGTGACGTGTTCCAGATTTTTTCACACTCAGAACCGGGATCCACTGGCAACGTACCGAACGTCATGAAAGACAGTATGATCAGACGATGGTACAGACATTTCACGAATTCCCATGTGCAGAACTCCATACAGACGAGCGCACGCAAGCTTCTTTGCATCACTTCAAGTGGGAGATATTCGATCACCCCACTTACATCCCCGACCTCGCGCCTAGCGAATTTCATTTTCTTCCTACAGAGTAATTGATTTCTGGCAGGACAACGTTCTAACAGCTAAGCTGCTGGACATCCATCAAACGGTTGCAGTCTTTTGCGGTAGACACATACGAGTATGACATAGGATTCAAAATTTAGTACCACGATACAACAAATGCCTGATCAATGGTGTGTTCAAAATGTAGGACATGAGTCATTGTACCTAATGAAATAAATGTTAGTTGCTACTGATGTTCTCGTTTTATTTTATGGTTAATCGGGACTTACTTTCTGGACGCGCTTGGTATTTCTACTTTACATGCATCACACACCTTGGTTTAACAAAATCTCGACCAGGAATCTCGAACACTTCTCATCTAGTCTCGATTTTACGGATGTCTCGAGTCGACAAGTCTCCAAAGACTTGGTCTCGTTTTTGTTCCGATACCTAAAAGGCCATGTAGATTTCAGTCTCTTCTAGTTTCGAAATGTAAATAATAATAATAGTAACAAAGTCAAAGTTGAATACAGAATGCGCCTAATCTATGTTTACAAACATAATATTTCTAAGTTACTGACATCTGTTGGCATATCGCCAATTTTTTTTACTTCGAAGCGATTTTTCGGAAACTTCCATTTTTCAATGACTTTTTCTTATGATTTATAAATCAAACACTACATGGTAATGAAATATTGTTTGTGTTTATAGTGTAGAGTTTGCAATTTTCTTTTGGGGAAGGAACGTTGACTCTCTTGCCCACAAACAAAACGTAAGGGACGGTGCCAGGGATTATTTTTAAATATGTGCTGCTCGCAATATGTGACGTCAATAACCGACTCTGTAGCAATAATCACTACTTGATTGCATTTGGAAGCAGATGCGCCCTCTACATTCCAAGCCATCAAGTTATATATCGCTTATCCAACGCCCAAGATTCTTATTCCCACCTCAGCTGTAGCAATAAGACATTTATTCTTCAATTCCACGCACATTCCTTACTTGAAAATTTCCGAATCACGATCCTGAAACGCCCTGTATAATTCAAATTAAAACACCTCTTCGCACTGTTTCAGCGAGAACAACAATGGCCAGGATTTCGTTCAGGTACAACGATCCTATTGTTACGAGCAACAATGCAGCAGGAACATCACCACCGAGCGAAGGATCTCATTGGAGCCAAATTACCGGCGAATTAGAAAATACCACGGGACGCTATCTCAATTCATACATTCCACGCTTACTCAGAGAATCGCATTTATAGGGGTCGCTCCAAGAGAACTGTTGGAATCTGCCCTGTAGAACATACCTTTAAGAATATCTGTCTTTAATTAAGCCCTGGGATTCTGGCTTTTAATGCGAATATTTACTGCGTGGTCAGGGGTGATATTTGGGCCCCTATCTCTTGGTATGTTGCCAAGGTACGCCTGAAGGTCTACTGCTGGCAGCGGTAAATTGGGTTTTGTGGTAAATGTACATCGACGACCGAAAGATAAAGAAGGCAAAACCGACCAAACGATGACATCCATTGCCAAAATCGGATTCCTTCGCGTTTTATTACCCCGTATAGGGCTACAATAGAACATCCCTCTATTTTTTGGTACTAACGGTGTAAGCCGCCAGGAAGCTTTTGCACATAGAACATGACTATGGCTTGTTGCGTGTCATCTAACGAAGCAGCGATAAGGTTTCAAAAAGACAGGAAACTAAGGATCGTGGTCCAAGTGAAAAATTGACGGATGAATCAGCGAGAAAACAAGAAGTAAGGTCTTACTTATGTTCTTACAATAATTAATGCTACATTCAACTGGAACGAATTTATTTTTGAAAACAAATAACTACAACTGGAACGCCGTGATTTTGAGAAAATTAAAAAAGTAACTGGATCGATGTTACTGGAGTAGTTACTTTAAACAAGTAACTTAGTGGGAAAAAAGTTGACAATTGAAAATATAAGGAATGCAGTTTAAAGTGGGATACAAACCATTATGTACCGCCACCGGGTATCGAACCCGTGATGATAATCAGTTTCATTTACACTTTTGGAAAGACGGGGTGTAAAGCTTGCAAGGAACGTCCAGTACTCTGCTCACCTGTCAATCATTTTACTACCACCAGCGGTGGGGGGGAGGGGAGCAGTTGCCCCCTACTTTTGCTCCCACACTATGCTAAACCTTATCTACCAAACTGTCTTTGCTCCCCCCTAGTTTTGAAACCGAATCTCCGCCAAATTCACTTCACTGATTTGTTGTTAGAGCGACCGTATGTTTTTATTGAAGATAATCGTTAACTTCGCATCAGTGTTTCAGTCAATTTAAAGTTAACACATTGGTCGAACGTAGAAAGATGGAAATAATTTGCTAAGTAATTTGAAACAATTTGTACTGGCAGAAACAAGAAACATCAATCGCATATAATCCATTTCGAGGAGGACTCATTCTCCGGATGCCATAGACACTTGTATCCTATTTGTAATTGCATTTTCTCTTATTTTAAGTAGCTTTCCGGCTTCGTTTGGCTAATCGCGACGACGAGGATAGTTGGACGTTCACAAAGAACATCCATGCCCATTCGAACCTGGCAATTTTGGTGAGATATCGAAAGTCGACCACTTAACGTGCTGGTTTGGCTCTTGGAATATTAAACACAGAGACATTCACTATATATAGGAGTAGTGCAACATTGAGGTATATAAGGGGGGGGGGGGAAACTTTGACATTTAAATTGGAATATTTTTTCTTGCGTAAAGATTATGTGCACTATACTTTAGAAACTGAATCATTGACTTACAATAATTACAGTTATAAGCGTAATTATGGAAAGCAAGGGGCATTCGCCATCCCCAAACTTTTTTGGTTTATTAAAATTTAGAAGTTAAGAGAATTTTTTACACAGCTGCTTTCTAAGCGGACGGCATACACAATAAGATATTTCGTATATTTGTATATTTAGAAATTTTCACTCTCAAAATTGCAATCGGGGGTCACTTTAAGGGGAGTTTGAATTTACCAATCTGGTTTTCACTAATTTCATCACTACTTTAATTTGAAAGTATTGATTTCCTAAAAATTTCGGAGAGGGCTGCAGTCACATCAGCCCCTCTACATTCGCTAGTGCTGACGGGAACTACGCCAACTTTATGGGGATCGGTGACGTCATACTATTACATAATATAGTGTAATTCCTTCAGATATTAGAAAGCAGCTTCGAATCACGATAAAGCAGTACGTAAATTAAGAATTATTAGATTATAACTAACAGTGCGACAGGTTACAGGTTAAGGTTGATTGGACTTAAAATTTTTTGTTGTTACAAAAGCATCCAGTCTACATTTTCATGCTAATAATTACCATATATAATTGTATTAATTATTACAATACAGTGTCACTGAAATGCAATCACATGAATAAAATCCAAAAGAATCTCCTGCCCCATCTCATGGACACCTACGAACCAAAGCCATTGAACATAACAGTAACGCAACAATTTCCCACCAGATGACGCAATACTCGCAACTCAGAGAGTAGCACAGTAAATACAACCACACAACCTTACTTCCCCTACCCCCGGGCTTGATTGGCACACTACATTGTAAAACGCATTATTCCGTACGCACAATCTAGAACGCAGCGCGTACTCCCTGTTTGTAGCTTAACTCCAACATATTTAACCACGCCAGCACAATGAATGCAGGTGACGTCACGTTTTCAATGTTACACGAAGCCTCTCCATCTGTTAGTGACATGGTTTGCCACAGTGCTAATTACTTCTCCTAATTACAAATATCAAAACAATTAAATTCGGCATCAGGGGCCGGCTTCGAACACAGCGCATCGCTAATCCACTCTGCCTAATTGCCCGTAATCTGTTTGTTCTGCCTTATCAGCTATTCGGAGTTCAAATCCAGATTTTGCTTTCAACTTTCTGTTGTTCATTTACAATAGAACTCCTTCGTAGCCCTTATTTTTGTCAGAATGCTAGTCCTTGGAAAATTCCATTTCAGAAGTAACTTCTAGCTGCAGCTATTTAGATGGAGAACCGTTTACCTAGTTAAAAGTGAGTCAGTCACAGTTACCTATGTGAAAAGTAACTTGGTTATAGTTTTATTTGATATAGTTACTGGATCAAAGATGATCACTTGTAAACGAAACCGAATTGTAGTTTCTTGGTTTAAAAGTAACAGTGTTACAGGTGCTAAGTGGAATAAAGTAATAGAGTTACATCACTTGGCTGAAAAGATGAGTTACTGTTACTTTACAGAGGAAGAGAAACATTTGTTCGGAAAAATATACAGGGTGATTCATAATGCCATCCGGAGTTTCAATCGTTTATAGTACAAGAACTATAACACATACAGCAAAAAGATGCGTATCAGTACATAAAGAATCTCTTCAAGTTTGGTATGTACCTTACAAGTGCTCGATAGGTGCACCCGTGGTGACGTGGCAGACATAAATCCAGAAATCAAGTTCCTTCCACACACGTCCTAACATATCACGATCAATACAAGGGACTGCATTCATGATCCTTTCTCGCAGTTGTACTAGATTACGTTGCAAAGGGGGCACGAAAACATGATCGTTCGTATGGAATCTCCATTGTACCGTCACAGTCTAGCGAATTCTAAGACGCAGAACGCTTTGTGTTCACAATGCACTCCATGTTACCGTTGCCTGCGTTATACTGCCACCTAGCGGCTACACTTACGTGATTGGATATATTACGAGAGCAAGCTCGGGGAGATTCTTTATGTACTGATTTGCATCTTTTTTGCTGTATGTGTTATAGTTCTTGAACTATAAACGTTCAAAACTCCGGAAGGAATTATGAATCACCCTGTAGAAAGATACAATACAGAGGAAAAGAGAGGTAACCGAAGAGAACAGATAGAGAGGAACGAATAGAGGAAAATAGTACAGAAAAAGACAGAATCATCGTATAGAATGATAAACACTTAGATATTCTAAAGAGATACAAAGAGAGATATAGATCAAAGACTGGGAACACACAGAGGGAAAAAGGCAAGGAAGAACATACGTAGAAGGAGAAAAATATGTAGAATGTAGTGAGTAAGAGAGAGAAAAAGAGAGAGAAGGCAGAGGGAGAAAACAGAGAAAGAGATAGAGGGAGAAAGGAAGAAAGAACATAGAGAGGAAAGAAACAGATAAATAGATAAATACAGCTCACCGCTCAGAAGATAATTCCTAACGGAAGTGGAGTGACGTAGCGACATGCGACTCCACTATTAGGGTTGGGGGAGTGCACACTGAGTGAGAAACACACGTGGGCTCGCTGTAACCAGTGCAGCGACGCAAGTCGTCTAGGGTTACCAGAAGTTGTCTTTTACCCGGACATAAGATCTTTTTCGGGTCCTAAGAATGGTCCGGGCGGATTTTCAGTAAAATTTCGAAATCTCTTCTTTTGGGGATAATGACAACTACTTAACTTAATGATAAGTAACAAATTGTTATTTGTACTGATGATTTACAAAGCTGTTTCCTGACTTTAGGCCTGGAAGAAACAATTCCGAGGCAAAATGCCAATTTATGTTATTCTTTTAAGGGTTCCCGCGTAGCCAAGTGGCGGAGTGGTTAGCACATCGTGTTACGACGCCAGGGGTCCCTGGTTCGAATCCCGGCTCAGACATAGATGTTTGTGATTGTCTGTCCTGAAAAGTCCTGAAATAGAAATATGAGTGAAATGATATGAATGAATGAAGTGTGATGGGGGAAGCTTCCGCTTAGGGGCTTTTCTTTAAAAAAACAAAAAGTGGTTGGCACTCTCGTATTTGGTGCGAGAGGTCCCGGGTTCGATTCTCGGTGGGTGCCACCAAACTTTCGGCGTTGACCCAGCGTCGTGAGGACAATGGGGCAGCTACTACAAGAATAAGCAAGCTCCGGTCACGAAAACCAGAAAAGAGTGGCGATGGGATCCGATGGGCTGACCACGTGACACCCAATGAAAAGCCGCTGTGGTAGGCCCTTGCCCTTCAAGGGCTGTTGCACCACGGAGTTTAATTTAGTTATTCTTTTAAAGTAAGACACCAAGTTTCACAACCGTACGGGCATAGTGAATAAACAGTGGCGTGTCCAAGGGAGGGTTGATGGGGGTTATTACCCCCCGCTTTCGCCCAGTATTCCTAAAAAAAGAACGCCAAAGGTAGGAAATTATGACAAAATGAGGGCTGACTACCAAGAAAAAGTATACAGAACCCCTCCTTTTCGAAAATCCTGGGCACGCCACTGTGAATAAATATTAGAATATTCAGACATTTGCCTATAATGAGGCCTATTATTAGTTATACCGAAACGGTGTTAAATTACTTTACAGGGGTGTGTGATCTATAAGCTCACCAAAACACCAGTAATTACAAAACGTGTGTTCGAAGTGCTGCATCTTCGTCGAAAGTTAACTTCTTGCAAATCTAAAAATGTCCTCTTTTTTAAAGTTTGTCATATGTTAACCCTAAAGTCGTTGCCGTATATTCTTTTAAAATTCTTCGAAATACAGTCTATATAATGCACAGGATAAGCAATACGAAAGTATTCTGGACACTGAAAGAAAAAGCAACAACCTGTTGCCACAGACACACGCTGTGTGTGATTGACGCAAATCAAGTCCTACGCGCTTCCAAAAGGACACTAGACGGCAGCGGAAGACTTTCTGCTACCTCAAATATCTGCAAATGGACCGGTCCTGCCTTTTACCCCGCACCCCGTCTCCACTCGTTTGGGGATCTTCTGATGAGCTGACTGCTGTACATACATGGTAAGAGGAAGAGAAACCATCAAGCGAGTAAGAAAACAATGAGGACAGACGAGAGAAAGAAAGCGAACACTTACATCATTAACGGAAATTAGACAGAGAAGGAGATACAGAGAAAAAGAGACAGCGAGAGAATCTAAATAGCCACCACTACCAAAGTAGAGTCAATATTTACTCCTTACCCTATGCCTCCAAAAATCTGTCACTACGTCACTGCTATACATAAAGGGAGAAATATAACTAATTTTAATGGTCAATGCTCAGGAGCGTATATTCTAAGCTAGCTAGGCTACAGAATAAAATACAGGAGAAAAATTGATCAGAAATTGTAATCAAAATTATTCATACCGGTGACATGATGATGGTGATTCTGGAGTTGGCAACCTGATTTCCTATGAGTTGGCAACCTGATTTCCTATGAGTTGGCAACCTGATTTCCTATGAGTTGGCAACCTGAATTCCTATGAGTTGGCAACTTGATTTCTTAGGAGTTTGTAGACTTTCTATTCATAACCCAGGACCACGTGACAGTGAGATCGCCAAGATCTTGAAATCAGTATACGCCATTGTCAATGCCACACTTGCAACATAATTTAAATTTTTACGTATCTGAAGATCAATTTTTAAATAAAATATGAGCCAAATGGAGTGTTCAGCTCCTCTGGATACGCCACTACTTTCTTCTAGTAGCTTGACACACCGTTGGTTTCACTCAACGTCGGTCTCCTGTGATTTTGACTTCTAAGCCTTGGTTTGCCCAATGGCATAACCCCTCCCCCTCCCCCCACTCCCACGGGCCAGGGTCATCATTGAGCCACATACTTGCCTATCCCCTGTCAGCCCCATGGGAAGGTTGAGAGCGCATCAATCATTTTGCCTCCGAATGTTGACTCAGTTAGTAATTTTCCCACCAGAGGGTACTACAGTAGAACTTCCTAGCAATGTTCATGAACTTCTCATGAAGTTAAAATAAAACAGTCATAGCTGTAGTTCTAATTAGTCTTTAAATGTGACGCATTATATATATAGTAACTTTGAGAAAGTTTACCCAAAATGCACTTTTTTTTTGCACTAACTAGCTGAAATACGCTGACTTATTGAAGTAATTTGTAGAAGAAAGGGTTCAAATATGGCGTCCCACTTGTAAGCAGGCTCCTTTAGATATACAGCAAACCTCGTTAATACGGACCCACATAAGCTGGACTTCGCTTAATCCGGACAGGCAAAAGGAAAAACAACAACAGATGCAAGGTTTTAAATGTGGTCAACAAGAGAACCTCCCAAAGAAAAGGCAGTCAACCACTGATGAAATTCTGTTTCCCGGAGACTTTGTACTGTACTGTATAGTGTATTTAGGTATATGCCCTTTAAATACACCATAAAAAACGTGTTTTCTTGCTATAAACGGAGTTTTAATGCACTTTCTACTGTTATTTAAGTTAATCCGGACTTTCGTTAAACCGTTCAACTTATCCCCCCTATTAGTCCGGATAACGAGGTTTTACTGTATGTACATAGAGCTTTGTTTTTAAGTTTAGACATTTCACACAAAAGTGTGCTTTTAGTTGCCTAAAATACTCTAAAATCCTTAAACAGGTTCTAACAATCCTAAAATAGGTTCTAAAAATCTCAAATTAGGCTCGAAAAATCGTGAAGTAAGTTACAAAAGAACTTGAAATGGTTCAAAATTTCTGAAGATTACGGATTCGGTACAATCGTTACAAACAAAATTTCAGAAGAACCCATAACAAGTTTTATTAGGTCAAAATCAACAACGTCCTCAACTTTACATTTTTTGATTCATTTGAAATTTGGCATACTGAGGTGGGAAAATATGCAAAGTTGTAGATCCATATCTTTTGTATTTCCAAAATTACAGTGGTACAAACTGTCATTTTGACCGTTTTTATTTTAAACATATTCTTAACTTTAAATTGCAATTTGTCGGGATTAAGAGCACCTATATGAGTTATTCAGAGAGCGTTGGAGAGGTCTCGAAGGGCTCTTTCACGCGAGATATAGTATGACTATGCCAGGGCAAAAAATTAGAAAATGAAGGTGGTGTATAGAAAATTTTGGTAGTCATTTTCTCAAAAACTGTTTTTTAATTTAACAAAAAAATTGTATTTCGTACCCTATACTATAACTCAATAACTACAAAATTTAAAGTGGGATGCTAGTGGGATAGATACAGAGTACTATATTTAAGTTAGGTTAGGTAGGGGTAGGACAGGTTAAGTAAGGTAATGTACGATAACATATTTTGACAGACAAAGTTTTACAATTCAAAAGTAAAAGTCTAACAGAAATGAAATACAATATTGTTTGAATTAACGTTCGTGAAGGTGATGTTTGTATACCCAGTTCTTACAAATACAGGGTGATTCAAAAGTCAGGTCCCATAGGCAACTCCGTTATTAGTGCACATAGCGAAAAATGGAAAGAGGAGAAATTTGTTGGAAATAGATGAGTTTCAATCTAAAGTGCTTGAATTTTTAACGTAGCATGCAGCATCATTGATAGCCAAAAATGTCACATGCTTGTCCCCGGTATTTGACACTATTCCACTACGCATGTCACACATTCAAATTCATAGTCAGTACATTTGTAGCAATTCTGAAGCGATGCTACGCGGTTGCACATAAATTAAGTGTAAAATCCCATTTTTTAGGAACTCGTTGCGTCGAAACGATGCGTCAAGCAGAAAAAAATATGAATATTTGTTTACTTACTTAAAAAATATTATAGGCTATGCAAGTTTGTGCTGTGCCATATTCGCTGTACATGTTGAAAAAGCATCATATTTGGCAAATATATTATTTGCACATCCAGTATATTTGCACATCTTGAGAACGAACTCTACAATAGATATAAAGAGAGTAAATGGAGTCTGTATTACTGTACGTTACCAGGATACGATTGTTATGTATTTGAAAGGTTTCTAGAATATTCAATACATAGCAGGTTTAAGCACACAATACATCCATCATCTTGTATCTCTTTCCCATTCTTCTCCTCTTGTATGAGTCTGCTTTAGCATTTCCTCTTGACAACAGTCTGTTTTCGAGGGAAGCAGAGGAAAACAAAAGAAAATCTGCAAAGCTCGTTCCTTTTTATTTTGCTGATGAGAAGTATTTGCATTTTGAAATTAATGTATGGTCTAACTTGTGAAAATTAAAGCAAATTTAATCATAATAAGTGTTGCCAGTGGATACATATTTTTCGGACAATTTTCTGTTTCAAGCCAAATAATGAACGAATTCTTAAGGCGAGGAGGGACAATTACGCACTAGTTGTGCATTTATTTCAATATCGTCGGATTGGGTACTGCTATTTAAAAAAAGGGTTTAGTATGCAAGAGAGTATGCATTTCTCTCCATGTTGCAGGTGGAAACTGTTTTTCAAGTTGATTAGCAAGCTAGACACGATGATCGAAAAATATGATTTATAAGTATTTACAGAATCACATGTATTCCTTATGGGAAATCAACTTCAAATTCAAGTTACGGCTAATCAAATGGGAGTTTCGACTTTTCCTACTACTATGACATAGTTCAACGTGTCCTTTTCCGTCCATGTATTTTTTTACTTCATTGGATGTTTGATATTCACGAGAGAACAAATAAAATAATGGTCCCATAAACCTAATGCATTTCTCCTTGCCTCATACGGCCATCCTGGCAGTGTTGCCAAACCTGATGTGCATAAAAGAGCTACATTTCACCATTAATAGAGCTAAAGATGACTTTCAAGGAGCTAGATTAACGAAGGCTGCATAAAGTACCTCCTAGGGTAATTTTAGGTGTCAGAGGGAAGGGGACGTTGCTATTACCGTTAGCTTTAAAGTGATGGCAATTTATTCTTAGTTTTCAGCGCCTAGATTTGGCGGCATCATCAATCTCAATAATCGAATGATATTCATATGAAATCGAAAATAAAGGATTCCCGGATAATAATATTGTCACCTTCACCTTAGCCACAGCGCTGTATATAAAAATACCTGGGGAGGAAAGAGGGGGTGGGTGACGCAGGCTATATATGAATGTCACGTCACGTGCAAAATGTACACTCATGGCAAAGGTTGGTCTTTATGGGTCGGAGCCAGTGGTGGCATCATGGTGGGGCAGCGGGCGGGTGCCACAGTTCACAGTCAAACGAGTGCACGAAAGAGCCAGATCTGGCTCCAAAAAAGCGAAGTTGGCAACAGTGATCGGCAGCTTCCCCAGCGAGAAAGACCTGGGGAAAATTGTCCCTCCTCGCCTAAAGAGGATGATCTCGGTCGCACAGCATTCTGAATTAGTGCAAATCAAATTAGTGAAAAATGATACTTTAATTTGCAATGAAGAAGCTATTAAAACACTTTCAGAGCATCAAAACTATTGGCGATAATTACTTATCTTAGTATGTGGCTCTACAGCCTCCTCTTCAACACGCCTCTATTATTATTCTTGCACATCCTCTAATACTCATCCTTGTTTGAGTTTAAGCCCACTTTGTACACAGAGAAGCTAATCGATACTGGATCTACAATTAAAGTTGGATCCGAACCACTATGTGCCTTCACAGGGTATCGAACCCGGGAACCCTTGATGAGTAGAGAAGGAGGGAAAAGAAAAGAAAGAGGTTGAAGAGAAAAGGGAGAGAGGGGAAATCAGACATTAGATGGAAAGAGGGAGAAAGAAAAAAAATGATGGAAAAACAAAATGAAATGAAAAATAAGAGAAAGATAGAAATGTTAAAGAGAAAGAGAAATAGAAGAGAGCAAGAATAGAGGGAGGGGAGAAGCAGGGGAAAATAGAAATGGACAGATGGAGGCACAGAAAACAAAGAACTGCGGAGAGAAATGAAAGGAACGCTGAGAGATAGAGAAATAAATAAATAAATAGGAAAACAGAGAGTGAAACTGTAAGGAAAGACAATAAAATATATAAAAGCAAGAACAAGAGAAGGAGGGAAGAGCGAGAGAGAAGACATGATATAAATGAAAAGATAGAGACAGAAAACAAGGAGACGCAGAGGGAAAGAAGAAAGGTAAGACAGAGTAGGTAGAAAGAGTGTTTGAGAGAGTATGTTTTCTGGACCAGCAATTTATCTTGTGTTAAGGTTACGTTTGGTTACGCTTAATCCTAAATTACCTCGGGCTTTTGATCATTTATCAATATATATATGGCCAATTTTTGTCTGCGTACATGCTTGTAAATTGCACGGTATATATTTTACGCCAGATGTGCAGAATGAGTTCTGAGTGGGAGGACTTCGGGAATCCATTTGCAACAGAACATGTGGGGGGGGGGGGGGGAGCTGATACGCGGCAGCAACGATCATGTTACCATTCAGTTCGTATCAATCCATTGATGTGGATCGGAATATCAATCAATATTTCACACAGCTAATAGTTGAGGTGAGAGATATGTAGCACAAGAGGGGCGGAAACTGAAGAGAAGCAGGAAGGAGTGTTATTGCCACGAGATTTGGCAGAGTTTTGTCTCGTATGTAAAAAGGTCTGCCTCGTTCTCGTATCAGTGTGATAGGAAAAGTCTCGGTACCAGAAGTATTGATAAACTTTCGTTTCAAGTTCACTTTATGCACAGAAAGGCTAATCGGGACTAGACATACAGTTTATAGTGTACCCCCAAGGTATCGATCCCGGGACTCCTTGATTACAAGGTTGAACTCACAGTTTAAAGTGAGAATCTAAGCCCAATGCAGGAAAAGATTGAGAAATACAGGTTTGACTTCTAAATATAGCAACGAAATTATGGGTTCTCCACTGAAGGCAATGAACCTACATTTTTGAAATTCAGTCTACCATGCACAATTGCTAACTCACGCCGATAAAAAAGAAACTATTTAACGTCCTCTGAAAAATAGTGTTAAATAGGCCACACTGTGCACTGATGCCACAAAGAATTGAAGAATCATTTTCCATCCTTGAGGTAGTACGGGAAGAAGCCGTTTTAAAATAATTTACGCACAAACCTTCACTTTACAATTCCACGGCGTTGTTTTCAATAGCAGAACCAAGCATAAAAGCTACGTAGGGATCGTATATATCAGAATGGATATAACTCACCCGGTTGACTACAACTTCCGGAATAGTCAAGAGATGGCGCCACAGCTGCTTTCAATGGCTTCTTACACTCTCGGCTCTCACGTTCGGGTCTTTTGTCAGCGAACGCCTCAACTTCTGTGAGTAAAAGGGCTGGGAGCTACCATTATGAAGGACTGAGAACTCTTTTGGAAGTTATATACGAGCCCACAACGGACATATGGAGTATCTCGTTTTTCTTTGTTGAACAACTGTTCACCAAAAGCTTGTTCTGGATGTTGCCGGAATAAACTATGCAGCTAAAGGGAAGCTGGGTAAGTAGGATAGGGTGTTGTAGTGTGGCGCAGGATGCAGTTATATCATAACGTGACCTGGCTGCTACAGGTAATATGCTGTAGTGATTCACCCAGCGTAGTCATAAACAGTCCTTCCTAAGATGCAAAGTTCGGGGGTGCAGATAGTATATTAGCTGTGCTGAAGCTGCACGAATACCAATAACCCTGCACTCTTCTCCGCAAACCTTTTGACCTTCCGTAAACCATCCATTACTTATGACATATCCCTCCGCATAGAATATGTAGCAAATGAGCATGATGCTATTCCCAGCACTTACTGCGACATATATTAAATTATAGAATAATGGATTAGGATCAATATATCGTGGCAATCTATACGAATTTGAAGTTAAATCCTGATAATGAATTGACAGAAATTGAAGAGTTTTCGCTGAATTAACAACAACATTTTGTTGAAAATATTACCAAAAGGTGTTACTTTTTCTTCTATCTTCATCATAAGGACTGGAATCGGTTGTGTGGGGGCGGGGGAGATTCCTCTCCCCAATCATTTGGAAAATGTATAATATATATTTGTGATATTAATGAAAGTTAATCTACTTTATGCTCAGATAGGCTAATCGGAACTGCACCTCTAGTTTAAACCGCTGTTTAATGTTCTCCATCAAGAGTCGAATCCGTGACTCCTTGATAACAAAGAGACAGTATTGCCACAGTACTACCACTACGGGGAGGCCCGTTGCGAGATTGGTGACTTATGCAGTAGAATCCACCATTAATTAATGAAAATGACCATATGATCTAAAAGATAAAGCACAAAACGTACGTACAGTCTCATAAGGCAGTTCTGGGCAACCCGCTGCATTTGTAAAGGAGCGCTCTGGCATGCAAGTGTGGACTGCAGAGCAAACAGCGTTATTGTGGGTCAGTAAAGAGGGAGTGAGCTAGGTTGGATGCTTCCTGGGGCGCGTTGGGAAACAGTGACATTGTAATCATGGCTGAAGGAAAAAGAGAAAAAGAAGTGGTTCCATGAAAGGAGGGTGTCTTCCCCTGTAGTGTTTTACCTCTCAACAAAAGTGGCTGGCTCCCTTGCAACGCAAGTGGCTTTTGCTTACTGGCCTTGAGGTGCAGTATGCAGATGTGAAGTTCGCACCGCGCCGAACGTGCTGGATTCAAGCTTGATGTGAATTGAGGTCTCCGAAACAGAACGGAGTAGGCACATTGCATATCGGTAACCCTTTAAATTAGGTCCAAGGCTGTAGAATTAACAAACAGAATAATAAATATATTTCTATATATTCGTTATTGTATAATTGTAATTCAGACGAATCATAGTAAGGGATCTGCAAACCTAACACGGAGATCTCAAGTTCAAGTCACCAACACGAGCAAGCAGCAAAGCAATATTAAAACGAAGTTCATAATTGAACCAATTACAATAATATGTTGTCAGAATCAGAAGCAACTACATGATAACATGTACATTAGTAGAAACGACATCTGAGACACTTACAACTTCATCGTATTCACATTGCTGAAAATACGATCTCCGTCGCTCCACAGACTCAGCGAGATTAGCAACAGCCTAGTTACCAAAATTCTTCCGCCGCATATAGTGCGCGTCTTACACGCTTTTTAAAACACACTGTTAAGTAATACTTCTTGAACACACTGTGTAGGTACAGCCAACAGCAAAGATAATAGTCGGCAAATTGTACATGGCTACAATATCCTGTGTTGTTTTAAAGAATGGAATTCTGTTGATGCGAAGCAGATGTTGTCTTCTGCTTATTTCGATTCATTATCATCATATTGTGGGAAACAGACTGGAAGAAAATGCTGATGGAAAATTCGCATACCATTTTCTTTGCCGTTCGGTGTACAACAAAAACTCATTTTTCTTTTCGAATTGGTGTCGTTTATAGAGAGCACATCAACTCTCGTGTATAACTGTTTCCAGTAGTTCATCTATCACGTTTCAAGATAGGAAATTCCAAGAAATCACACCCGTATAATCGAATCTGTATTAGTGTTGTGGAAAAAAGCAGAACGGATAGCGATCGCACTGCCATCTAGGATTTCATCTATTTCTGGAAGCATTCAAAGCGCAACGAAAGTTACAGCATGGCTTCGGTTCTTAGTAACCTTGCGAGAAAAAGTTTCCCCCACGCCAGAGATTTCGACATCTGTTCTCGACAGCGTCGAGCGCGAATACGGCCTCGTGACCACCAATTATAGCTGCCAAGTAGAGGGACTTGTTAGCCGGAAGCTTCCCTTTAGTCAGCACAAGAACAATTACACATGGTGCCAATTAACTAGCTAATTAGATAAATCGTTAGCGTGCCGACCGTACCGATTGTCGCTGGTTCGAACTTTGAGGCTTCACATTCGGATCGTGCCGTGAACCGAAGCAAGGCTATTGGTTGACATAGCGTGGGTGCATATATAGTTTTATCGTTGATTTTTGGCACCATATGCTACGATATCTTTCGTTTAGCAGCGTTCTGTACTTATTACTTCCCTATATTGTCTCATGATATTCTATACCATATGTCCATCGACATAAAGTTTCGCAGTTACGAATCATTTTCAAAATGTACATTCAACCGCAATACAAAACGAGAAGAGAAAGAGGGCAATAGGTAGTGGGAGAGAGGCTGGAGAGAGAAAAAGAGAGATAGGGAGAGGAAAGAGGGGATGGGAGAGAAAAAGAGTGAGAGAGAGAGCGAGAAAGAAAGAAAGATAGATAGACTGATTGATTTATTTGGTATTTTAAGTCCACTTTATGCACCGTAAGACTAATCCTATAGTTTAAAGTGGGAACCGAATCACTATGTGCCTCCACCGGGTATCGAACCCGGACATCTTGATTACAAGGCGAAGTCGCTACCACTACATAGATAGATAGATTGATTGATTTGTGGTTTTAAGTCCACTTTATGCACAGAAAGGCTAATCGGGACTGGACCTACAGTTTAAAGTGGGATCCGAACCACTGTGCCTCCACCGGGTATCGAACCCGGGGCCCCTTGATCACAAGGCGACGATGTTACCACTACACCATCGGGGAGGCACATATAGATAGATAGGGAGAGAGGGAGAGAGAGAGAGAAAGAGACAGTGTCAAATCATTGCAATTCAACAAATTATTTATAGGTACATTAACATGCGCACTGTAATTCTATTAAATACGTAGCTATGTAGTTCCGCATACAACAAACAGTTAATTTTACATACGACAAGCTTTGGCTGTGTCTTCCCGCTTCGCCTATTCCCCTTTCGCACAGTACCGATAAACTTGTTTTATTGACCCAAGTGATAACGCGCCAGAACGGAAGTACCTTTTCGCCCAGAGGGAATTTTTAAAAGATGGTTTGAATGTGAAGGGAAATGTGAAAGTAAGAAGGCAAATAATCAGGTGCGGCTTCCAAAGGGCGGCCTTGTCGCATTATTTAATGCATTAATAACAGAAATACAGGTACATGTACATAAGAATACACAGTACAAACACAATATCAACAATAGTATTAGCCAGTGAGGTTAGGTTAGGTTATAGGTGGGGTGTAAAGAGAAAGGACAGGTGCCTCTACACATTTCCCTCTGAGCGAAACGGTACTTCCGTTCTGGCGCGGGTTATTACATGGGACAATAAAACAAGTTCTTCGGTACTGGGCGAAACGGGCATGAATCGCTTTGGCAACTCGCGTGCACATGTGGAGTCTAGCGAGCGCTCGTGCTTTCCGCCTGTACCTTGGATCTCAAGGCCAGCAAGCAGCAGATCAAGAGTGGGGAAATTACTCACGAACGCGACCGATGAAGCCTCTCTTCCAAATTTCTCCCCTCTCTTACAAAGCTACAGTTCAGCTGCTCGCCCTGCAATCAGCACGTGCATACGAGAGCGCTGTTCCACAATTTCAGTGGATTGACCAGTTGGTTCAATATTATACATACGAGGGGGTATCGTAAAGTTTTGACAATCACCATGAAATGTTTTAGCTATAAGCGTGAAATTTTGTCAGTAAACTTATGAAACCCTATGTAGCTAATTGTGCAAAAACCAAGTGATTGTATTTTTTTGTTTTTTTCAGAAATCGCATGAGTTAAGAGGAAAGTGTGAGATGGATAAAATTGAAGCCCGAAGTGTGATAAAGTTCCTGCATTTGAAGGGGAATAATGTCCGGCAGATCCATGATGAAATGAAAGCTGTCTAATGTGATGACTGCCATCATATGAGACTATTGCGAGGTGGAAAAGGAATTTCCAAACTGGACACATGTCACTGACAGACGAGCCAAGAAGTGGGAGACCGTCATGCACAGACGATGCTGTCAATGTGAAGAAAGTGGAGTGTCTTATCCTGGAAGATCGACGTGCAACCATCCAAACAATAATGATCGAAACGGGGCTTAGTTATGGTAGTGTGTCAAAAATAATTCACGAAGAATTGCACATGACAAAGGTGTCTGCACGCTGGGTTCCACGCTTGCTGGCTCCTTTTCAAAAACACACACGGTGCGAACTTTCGAGGTGGATGTTGACCCTTTTGGAGCAGGATGAAGATGATTTCTGTGGTCGTCTGGTAACCATGGACGAATGTTGGGTCTACCAGTACGATCCAGAAACCAAAATCATGGGCAAGAAGTGGAATCACTCCCATTTCCCCCCACCCAAGAAGGCAAAGGTGCAGAAGTCGGCAGGGAAGGTTATGCTCTCAGTTTTCTGGGATTGTCGCGGGATCGTATTCACAGACTACCTTGCGAAGGGTCAGACCATCACTGGCGACTACTACTGCACACTTCTGGACAAGTTGCAAAGTGCTCTGAAAGAAAAACGGCGCGGCATGCTCACGAAAGGCGTTCGTCTCCTGGCTGATAATGTACGCGCTCACTCTTCGCAAGTTGCGATCGAGAAGGCAAGGCAATGTGGCTATGAAATCTTGCCGCATCCACCCTATTCTCCCGATCTCGCACCAAGTGACTTTTTCTTATTCCCTGAAATGAAAAACCCGCTGCGGGGTCGCCGATTTGACACCACAGTTGACGTCATTATGGGGGTTGAGCAATGGTTTTCGTCGCAATTCAGGGAGTTCTACAACGAGGGCCTTCGGAAGGTCAAGAAACGATGGGAGAAATGTGTGGCTATGGATGGTTACTATGTAGAGAAGTCCTAAGTCCCTCAATATAAAACACCAATTCTAGCTCGTTTAGAACAGGGTGATTTTGAAATTTACATTGACTCATATTCTTGAAAATTGACCAGTCATCGGTAATATATTATCTTGTATTTTTATCATTGCTCTTCTGCCACTCTTGACTGATCATGACTATGAGGACTAGTGATGATTAGACTATATCGACGAAGGAACACTCAGAGAGAGCAGCCATGACCAGGACTAGACTCACACTTAGGAAATTCGATGGCGAGTCCGAGAGTCAACCACTTAAGTAACGTACTCGGCCACTGAAGCCGCCAAATAAGACCGAGAAGAGAAGATAGAAGAAAAGAAAAAGAAAAATGAGATAGAAATAAACCGGAGAAGTTATTTTTCATTATCCGGGGTGAAGTGGTGTGGTTCCCTCCATGCTACATGTGTTTTGTTCTTGTCTTCATTCTTAATCAATTCTCTGTACAATCACAATCAAGATATTTCAGCATGTAGCACATTTCTATGCATATATTTCTACATCATGTTTCGCTTCGATGACCACTAGAACAAGTCTAAACATTTCTAGAACTGGGTTCACTGGTTTAAGTCCACGACGTTCCTTCCTCAGACAGCCATCCGCTTGAAGAAAACAAGAACATAAAAGAACAAACTTCTTTCACCATAGTCAGGAAGAGACGCCACAAACACACATTTGCTCCAATTCTCAACAGCTGTTTACGCCACACGAAACCTTGAAGTCCTCTTTTCTTCTTGTCCCTCTGCAAATGAAACATCTCTACTTTTGCCCTTGCGATGCTTTTCCTAGCTTCAAAAGTCAGCAGGAACATATGCAACGAGGAACAACGTTTCGACATGCAAAGTCCCGCTCCACGTAATCTTTTTGAGTACTTCCCTTGTGAACAAAGTAGAACGAAGATTTTTTTCATAAACTTTTACTCAGTTTACGAACTTTAAATGTAATGAAATTCCTACCTCGCCGAAAGTTCTTGAGAGAAAGAAGAGACATTTTTTCAGCATTCTCTAAGACGTTCCACCCAAAAAAGAGGCTGAGAATTGCTTTAACATAACACATAGATCAGTTAGTCCTAATTTATGTTATGTTTTTTGTTAATTATTTAGCAATACTGACACTTAGCATGTAGCTAATATTCTTGGTTAGAGGTGGTACTAAAACAGAGAGTGTGTTTAAAAATCGAAAGGGATTTAGGGCTCGTTCGAGACGAGATGAGGCTTCGTGTCCGATACGCTAATGTAAGGAAATTGTCTTGCTAAGCAACGTTTCCAGACTACCAAGCAGATATCTAACTTATTTAATTATATGTATAGATCATATATCTCGTTTATCGTAATTACTGAGTCAATCCATTACTGACAATGAACTGGCAACCAAAATTATTTAAAAATATCTTAATGAGCAATACTTCATAATGAAGAAACCCCGATGCAGATATCTCTGACAGTTTTCATGTGAGAAGCCATCAAACTTAGGGTTTGCGACTTTTGGAACACTCTGTAGAATATGTGGTTATCTAAGTTATGGTTGTTCGAGTTTTGGAATACCCTGTATAACCAGAGAATGCGGCTATCAAAATTAGGGTTGCACGAGTTTTAAAACACACTGTGTTACCAGAGGAGGACGTGGTTTTTTTTATTTGATTTTGATTTGATTTATATTACTTCTCTTTTCTGCCACTTTGGGCTAATCGCGAAGATGAGTGATACGATGAAATTTGATGAATGGACTCTAACAAAGAACACCAATGCCTAATCCGGGATTCGAACCCAGGACCCCTGGCGTCGTAGTGTGCTGTGGCAAAAGCAAACACAAGAACGTGTTTATCATAGTATGGTTTCTCGGCTTTTGAAAGACTCTGCATGATCAGAGTATGTGGTTATCAAAGTTACGTTTGCACGAGTTTTGAAACACACTGTAAATGATTGATTGAGTTTGTGTTTTAAGTCCACTTTATGCACAGCAAGGCTAATCGGGACTAGACCTACAGTTTAAAGTGGGATCACACACTGTAAATGAAAAATAACCGTTAGTTATCTGTACTTTACTTGCAAGGAAAATTATCAATAAGTGAATAAATAAATGATAGAAGGAACTCAACAACAATCAATTCACAGATTATCATTTCAAAAACTCTCTGTATCTTCATCTCAGAAAGAAAGCAATGTGATCTGAGCGGACGCAAGTTGTTAAAGGATGTGCCCACGTGTGGACATATGTTCTTCGTCGGAGATCGCAGATCTGACATTATCAAGGAGCATCAGGTGAGGTTTCCCAGACAGTGTGGTATCTTGTGCAGGACATTAACACTAACTTGGTTGTTTTATCAAGAAAATGGCACTCTGCCTCCCCTCCTTACCTGCCTTCTCAAATTGCTAGCAGGGCCGTTCCGTGGAAGGGCTCAAAGGGTTCGGAAGAAGGAAGAAGACAAAGGTAGAATAAGAAACGGAGAGGGATGCTAAATTAGTGAACGAGCTGTTAGAAGTTCTTTTTTTTGCTCATCCCATCCCCTTCCTTTACTTAAAACCAGCGGTACCAACCCTAGCATAATGATGCTAAACCTAGCGTAATTTGAGCTTCCTTGGCACCTGGCATCGTCGGGAAAATCTAGTATAATTTACAAACTTGCTTCTCTGGGAGGGAAAAATTCATTTTAAAGGACGATATTTTGAGAAATAGAAAAAAATCATATCCAGATTTTATCTCATACTTTTCCAACTTCACCCTTTTCTCTTCATCTTTTCTTTATTCAATTTTTCTTCATGAAAAGAAGTCGGTAGAAAGTTGTGGGGCACATACAAAGCAAATGTTCCCCTTGCAGTCTACGAATCAATTCAAATTTTCTCTTAACTCATATACTATTACCAATTATAAATAATAGTATTAATTCATTATTATCATCATTGTTATATTATTGTTATCATTATAGATCCTAGCACAATTTATCAGAATTTAGCGTAATTTCGAAGATTAAACAGCACTTTTTCTTATCAGGAGGTTGGCAACGCTGCTTAAAACACCCCCTATCCATACCACCCGTAATCGTTTCTTTTGCCGACCTGCACACCTCCTCTCTCACGCGCTCTGTTCTCGGAACATAGTGTTCTGGAGAATTGGACGCTTGGAGGTTTCCTTAAGGAGTGCTTTGCGAGGCCATTGTGCCTTGTTCTGTCACTATCTGGGGGTCGTATCGCTTGAAACACGATTGAGCGGAAAAGAAAAGAGGTCTTTTCCACGGGACATGCGAGACATCTTTTTGCGGAAACCGGAGAAATACTTCGTGGAGAGGATTAAGATTTGGAGAGGCAGTCTGCAAATCTTGGTCAGATGGGGCTGTGGTTTCCTTAAGGGCCTTTTCTCACGCAGGGACTCGGAAATATTGCAACAATTGTAAGCTAATTGTTGCTTCAGTGGTGTTAAAAGTAACACTTACTTTCCTGAGTTACTTTCTGAAATGAGTAAAGTAACCTGAGTCCCTCACATGCCATTCCATTGCTCTACCAACTGAACTGCCTAGCCAGGTCTGATTTCTTGCTTCTGCTCTCTTACCTGTCTTGAAATTATTTCCGTCAAATTATAAGAAAATATAAAATTAGGTTTAAATTGGTTGACAACCATTGACTCTAATGAAACCGTGTAGTTTCCTCAGGTCAACACAACTAAATTAATTTTGTAATTGCTGATTTTCTTGAGAAGCTGCGTTTGGAACACCGAAAAATTCCAATAAATACAACATGGGAAATCGATGAGTACGCTTTATATATTCTGAAAACTTCTAACTATATTATTAATTACAGTTTAATGAGTTTGGTGGAGCAAAACTGCCCATGGCTGTTAAGATTTAGTGTTAGGAAACTTAGAAATAGTAGCAGTAGACAATGGATAATGTCACATTGACATTGAATGTTAGTGAAAACCATCGTCAGGAATATTCACAGAAGTTTAAGACACCAAGCGCTTGGTCTTCATCGAGGTCCAGAAAGGCAAACGTCCAGGGCAACGAGGTCAAAAAGAACATATACATAAGGACAAAGGATCCTTTCTTGGGGGGGGGGGGGGGGGCTGGCTCTTCTGGTCCATATCCGGAGAGATGTAATAAGGACGGCAAGAGCTTTCGCCGGCAAAGAAAGTTCCCGCGGGCTCCTGTGGGAAGAGCAGAGAGGAGAAAGGACCTTACCGAAACTTTCCTTCGGGATATTCAAGTCACAGCCTCGGGAGGACGGAGTGACAGTGTTTAAGGAGAGCGCGGTCGATGGGGGACGCTCAAAAGAGATTTTCCCTACAGCGACCATAGCGAGAGACAATCGGCTCCCGTAACTCTGGAGAAACGTCGGGAGGAAAAAGGTTCTCCACGTCGTGGACAAGTTCTTCATCGCGTATGGAAATACACTGCCGCTGGAAGCCTGGAAACGTTCTCCGTTTGCGGCACCAAGCCCTGCGCTTCGGGGTAATGACGTTTTGGTCTGATTTTCCTTCAAAGTCTACATTTATCGCGGTGTAGTGCCAAAACACGAAGATTTGTGTTATTTTAATTCGCTTTTCTGCCACTTTTGGCTAATTGCGAAGATGAGGATGAGTGATGATATGAGGGATTCAGAGCACAAGTGACGTAACTCCATTTAAGGAAGTTTTGAGAAGAGGCACATTTAGGTAACTTAAGTACTATGTTTAACTGTTGGAGCACAAGAATTTGACAGTTGTGCAAGGGGTGATCCATCTACGTAGTCTACCCAATTGTCAACCTCACTTCTACGTTGTACACCCTGTACTGCATTTTCAGACGAACGAGGCTCTGGCGTCTGAACCTACGGCCAGTATAATCTTCGTAGGGCTGTGTGTTTGTTGTCCTGTGTTTTGTCAGCTTTTAACTGAAGTCAAAATGTTTTATTTTATTTAACATTACAGTTATTTTAGTTACGGTAAGGGGCTGGATCCCGTATAATGTGACGGGTGCAAAATAACCTGTTACGTTCCTAGTAACTTTTCTATGCCTTTACTCTGGCATCAAGACTCTAATGGTCTACACTGAAATCTATCTCAGGGTAGGTGTAAGAAAAGTCCAACCACTGTTTATAGTTTAACGGTAAATGTCTATTTTTCCACCAGAATAATTACTTCTGGTCGGGAGGCAACTCGAATACCGAAACTTGAGAATAGTTACTTTTTGTAATACTTAGATAAAAATATACTAGCTCGATGGACAACTCTGATTTGGCCAGACTTGGATTTATAGAAGAGCGGAATTACCCTATTCACTTCGACTTAGTCTTGGTATCCTCAACACACTCACTCTTTAGCCAAAATGCGGGGTATTTAACTCAAGATCTCATCTTTGAACTCCTGTATTTAGGCAATTTTATTATACAAAATTAATAATTATAACATTTAGATATTCTGAAAATACATAATTTCGTTTTGAGTAATTTACAAAGAAAATTGATATATTCATTTAAGTTAACAATTCTTTCTTAACGTTTATAAATCTTACATTTTGGAAATTACTAATTTAAATGTTCCGCCATTTGCTAATCATGATAAGGTTAGTTCACTAACAATGGTAATATCTTGATTTACTTCATAGCTTCATTCTTGTTCATTATTTTTTTGACTCACACCGCATATTATTGCGATTTCTAGCCAAAGTTGCTGAGTTCAGGAACTATTATATATGTTCCAAACTCTTGTTGAACATATTTAACTTTCTTCGAAACACTATTGACTTATTGAGTGCTGTAGTCCATTCTGTTCTTATGAAATAACGACTTTGGGAGGTGTTTTGGATTTAAAATATCGTGATGGTCATGGCTGTTTAGATTGTAAACCTATGTTTTCTAGCGAAACTATAAAGTATCTAAATAACTGCAGTACGAGGTTCAGATATTAATGTAGATAAGATATCGGAAATGGAATCTGTACTTGTTGTAAGCTTTTATATAAAGTCTCTCGGTCCTGTTGCCTTAAGGGACATTCAAAAAATAAATGGTTGAGTGTTTGATTAGCTTCTCCGCACTGACAGGAAGGTGATGGCACAATCTTTAAACGAGCCAAATATTGATTTACTAATACATGGCCTGTACGCATTCTTAATATAAAAACAACCACTGCCAAGGCAGATTCATGCTTTGGTACCAAGGTCTATGATTTCTGACTTGAGCATGCCACTTATAGGATGTGGTATTTTGTAGCTCTATTTTGCACCACTCCTCCCACTGTTTTTGTACCTAATAGCGATAGGTATATTTCGTTTAATAAGCTATCTTAATTAGTACAGTACATAAAGGTTAGTTCATTTGATCATTAACATCCTGATTGGTGAGTTCACGTTTACGTCACAAATTGAGTCATTCAAATGCCAATTAATAAATATTAATAAGAAATCAAAGCAATACTAAATATTTTAACTTTCGACATGTACCTTTTTTAGTTATAATCGAATGTTACGAAAATGTGCAAGGAAGTAACAAGCCCTTAAGTGTTGACGCACACAAAAAATTTAAATTCAAATTCAAAAAATAATTTGACGCTTAGGAGATACTTTCTTCTAGAACTGAAATGTTCATATACTTCACAGTTCTAAGTTATTCATGTAACTCCACTTTGATGAAAATCGGAGTTACGTCACTTGTGCTCTGAACCACTCATATGAGGAAAATGATGAAGGGACACTTTCAAAGAACATCCATGCTCAGGCTGAGATTCGAACCCGGAACCCCTGGCGTCATAGCGAACTGAAATAATCACTCCGCCACGGAGGTCGGTGTCGAGTATTCAAATCTACGCGAGCGAGGGGAGGATGATGGGTGATGCAATCAGCCGCTTGCATTGTTACCCTGCGTTGCCAAATTGAGCAGCGCTCTTAAAGGTCTTTGCTTTTATCCTTATCCACAATAAATATATGTATAAGACATGAATAAAGCGCATGTTAGTTACACTTGTATACATAACACGGGACTATATCATGTTCCTGGACATGCTCGAGTGCCAGAATCTGGCAATACAGAGAATACAGCGAAATCGAAGCTAGAGAAAGAAACAAATGAATGTCCACTTTAGTTCACGAGTGTGCCGGGATCTTTCTCGTTTGACATAGCTATAAAGTTTAATCCGAAAGACTGTCTCTCTACCGGAAATGGAACTCGAGACCTTTCGATTACAAACCGACTGCGTTTCCAGTGCGCCATCGCAGGTAGATCCTGCAAAAATTACTCTTGGTTGTATTTCTATTAGCATACATTTTCACACTGAAAATACAGGGTGGTTCAAATAATGGTAACCGAAAAAGTAAGTAATTAATACTTTCGGTTACTTTTGTTTTGGGCCACCCTATACTGTAGTCACAAATATTACAAAGAACTTAAGAAACCAAATCCCGGACACAGTAGTCGCTCAAGGAATAAGCTCTGCCAAGAGCATTGCCATCGGTAACACGTCGTCAGCGTATCGAGTCCCATCGCCGCTGCTTTTCTGCTCTCTAGACCGGAGCACACTACTACTTCTTCCAAGTAGCTTCCCAGTTACGTTCTTGGCGCTGTGTCATCACCGAAATTTCGGAGCCTCTACGGGGATTTAAACCCGTACCGCTAGCACCAAAGGCGATACACGGGAGATCCAATTTTATAACGAAATTAATTTTAGACTTACCTCTGTGAGGAAATGAAGAAATATCATTGATATATTTCTTGACTTTTACGTAATCACTATACTATTTATTTTCCCACTTCAGAGAATCGTTCTGACCCATCTACAGGTTAATATGTAGGTAGTGACCACACACACATTCACACATGTGTTGTTATAATCGTGTAACCTCACAACTGTTTCAACAGAATTATAACAACACTTTTCCTCTTTGGCAGAACAAAACTCACTGTTTTTTTAAAATTAATTTTTCATCCCCGCAACCATAATCTTCATGGCTTTTCACATATCCTCGGATATGTGATATCCCCTCGCAACACTTTTTACGCAATATCTCGTTTAGTATAAAAACCGAAGTTCGTTTCAGAAAGTTACTATGACAAGAATGATCGTGCCTGAACATTTTATTCTAAAATATGTTGTCTTCTCATTGGAACTAACCAATTGCATCACATTTTCGTAACATTTCTCTCGTAAATGTGTAAAATTCGCTGCTATTCTTACAAGAAGTCAATTTTGCGTTATTTCACCGTTTCGAAACATTTAAAACCTGACACTTCAACATTTCAAATATATCGACATAGGGGCGTGCCCTGAAAACAAATATCCGAAAGGGTTTCCATACATATATACTCATGTGTGTTCTGAGAAGATTACGCTTAAATTGAAAATCTGTTTTCATTAGTAGTCTTTATGTTATGTTACACTTAATCAAATTATTACTATCATTATATTGTGTATATGATGAATATTTCATATTTTATACATTAATATGCAGGTATATACAAATGCATACACGTATTTCATACTGCATTACGTCACTTTTCTGCCATATTTAGCTAATTTCGATGATGAGGATGAGTGATGATAATATGAAATTGATGAATATAGATTATCCACAAGCAGAAGAAAAAACAGAAACTTTGGTGACGAAAGGAAAGTTTAATTTCTCTTGGTAGACAAGTCTTAGCATTAACAGGCCACAATGTGTGGGGAAAAACTTGGAAGTGGAGGGCAAATGCCCCTTGCCCCTCCTAATTATCGCGATTGATTGTAACTAACATTCACAGAATATTATCTGACGACTACAATGTTTGATGAGGAAGTACCCCGACAATCTAGGTCACGTGTGGAGATAATTAGATGCTGGGTGAACCCCAGAGGCGTTCCATGCAGGGACATTGCTGAAAAAATCCAAACTTTAAATCACCCATCTGAAAATCGAACACGGCTCCCCCGTGCGGTAGTATGACACCTTACCGGCTGGACCACCGTGATCTCATGTTACTAAGGGTATTTCTAATTGCACACATATATTATTTCACTGTTCTTGTGTTAAGTCCACTTTATGCACAGGTAAGCTAATCGGGACTGAACCTACAGTTAAAAGTGGGATCCGCATCAGTATTTAAGTAGATTTCGTTTACGAAGCTGGTAGGTCACCAGGTCACGAACACGTGACCTCTTGGTTACAAGTCGACAATGTTATCACTAGCTAGTTCCAGGTTCGGAAAATAGGGAGGGAGAGGGAGGGACGGAGAGAGAGAGAGAGAGAGAGAGAGAGAGAGAGAGAGAGAGAGAGAGAGAGAGAGAGAGAGAGAGAAGAGTAAAAAACAGTGACAGAAAGAAAGAATGAAAGAGAAAGAAAGAAAAGAGCGAAGGAGAAAGAGAGAGGAAAGAGTAAGAAAGAGAGTGACAGGGAAAGACAAAGAGAGAGATACAAAGAAAAGAGCGAAAGAAAGAGAGGGGAAGAGAGGAAAGAGTAAGGAAGAACATAGTAGGACAGAACGAGAGAGAAAGAAATAAAAGAGCAAGAGAAAGAGACGGGAAAAGAGAGAGAGTAAGGTAAGAAACAATGACAGAGAAAGACAATGAAAAAGAGGGGAAAATGGCGAGAGAAAGAGAGGAAAGAGGAAACAGAGTGACAGAGAACGACAGAACGATAGAAATTGGAAGAAAATATCGAGAGAATGAGAGGCGAAGAGAGAAAAGAGTAAGAACCAGAGTGACAGAGAGAGAATGAAAGATAAAGAAAAGAGCGAGAGAAAGAGAGGGAAACAAGGAGAGAAAGACAGATGAATTAGAGTTAAAATATAATGAATCTATAAATACAGAGAAAGAAAATCAGAGACGGGAAAATGGGCATTCATTTCTGAGTGTTCTTTCATTAATTTCAACTAATCATCATTCATCTTCATCACCCTAAACAGGCAGAAATGTCGTGAAATATGTAAGAAGAAATACGCATTGTTCCCGGTGCAAATTCTAGGACGAATGCCGCACCAATAGTCCATGTGTTTTCCGTTTGGAGAGCTAGGCTTGTTATTTCCCAAAGAATTCACCAACTCTCGCGAAATCCACAATAGAAACGACACCTTTCTCCCTCGTGCTGCCCCCCCTTAGGATGGGATTAAAATTAAAGGCGCGTGGAGGATGGGGGCATATAACAGGCAATAAAACAGCAATTTGTGTACACGTGAGAAGTCGTGAACGACGCTGGAGAAGAGGCAATCCAGCCGGCCGTATTTTTCACAGGGAGGACCCCTCACGATCAGCGTCAGATGCTGGAAACGGCGAGAATGAAGAGGGGCCTGTCGCCCATATCTCCCCTGGCTTGGCTCGGCCGACGCCTTTAAAGAAGACATCACTTTTGTTGCGGTGTCTGTCCGTGACGTAAAGAAGTCCCGGCTGGCGTCTCCCCCTTTCCAAGGATTTCAACGAGTCATTCATTTTAAGACGTTACAGTCTCCCTCCCTTTCGGCATGGACTTATGGATGCTGGGACAATAAGGATGCATCGAAATATTCTCCACTAACGAGATGCGGTCGATACACTAATACCATGAAAGGGACAGTAACGACATAGTTGAATCGATTGAGAGAGAGAGAGAGAGAGAGAGAGAGAGAGAGAGAGAGAGAGAGAGAGAGAGAGAGAGAGAGAGAATATAAAAAGAAATACAAGTTAAAGAAAGAGATCTGTACAGATAGCCAGAAAGGAAAAGAGAGCAAGAAGAGAGAGAAATAGAAAGAATGGAAGAGAAAGAAAGATAGTGATTGAGAAGGACCGAAAGGGAGAAAGAGAGAGAGAGAAGAAAGAAGAAAATGGAAGGCAGAAAGCGAAAGATAGGAAAGCAAAGAGAGGGAGAAAAATCGAGGGAAAGATAAGGAAAGAGAGAAAGAAACAAATAAAGAAAAAGAGGAATTATAGTTAAAAAGATTGGTTGATTTGATTTATTCTACTTCACAATTCTGTCACAATAGGCTATTCGCGAATATGAGGATGAGTGATGATATGATAAAAGTCATGAAGGGGCACTCACAGAGAACACCCATGGCAAGGTCGGGATTCGAACCAGAGACCCTTAGTGTCGTAGCGCTCTGTGCTAACCACTCTGCCACGGAGGCCATCATTGAAGCTAAAAACAGAAATAATATATAAATACAGGAAAGAAAAAGAAGAGACGAGAAAGACAGAGAGAGAGAAAGGGGAGGGAGAGAGAAGGATTTATACGTTTCATTTTACCGTACGTCACTTCTCATCCTTTTTTTGGCTAATCGCGACGGTAAAGGTAAATGGTCACATAGACAATCACAAACAGGCATGGACATCACACAGAAGACGAATTCCATAGAGGATTATACAGTACTTGTTTGTGGGTACAGGTACCAGATAACACTGATCGGCATGAAAATCCTCCCACGAGGATGAAAGGGTGTACCTTATAGATTTCGAGTCGCTGATTACGAATATCGCATTGAAAAAGTTCCAGCACGTAAGGTTTTTTTTTAGGGGGCATTTTCCATAAAAAATTACCGAAAAATTGTATTTTTGTAATGAAATTGTATTTTTTATGCTTGGAATGCATAATTGTGTATTTTTACCTCAATCAAAGAATTATTACTATATCCTAGGAACATTCTTTCCCCTGCCCCCACAACCCCCCCCCCCGAAATAGAAGAAAATTCCAAATACACCCCACCCACTCCAAAAAACAGTGAATTCTGCCACAACACACATTTTTTTGAGAATTCCAGATAAATGTCAAAACAAAAATGTGAATAATATTGCATTTTAACATTACTACTGGAAGAAATATTTTCACGATGTCCCATGAGCCATAAGTGACTGGCTCTAAAATGAATGGTTATCTTACAATTTTTAACTATGTGTGACAGGCTTATTTGTGTATATTGGAGTTCAACGTTTTATTTTCGTTACACTCTTCCTACACTGTCACCTCGGCTTCCTTCAAGGTAAAAGGATTCGTAATCAACTTGTGGTCATTCGTTGGCACCCCCTTGTCTAGACGACAAACAGGATGTGGCTGGAAAAAGGTGCCAAGACATCCACCTCGTTGTCCCATGAAGCAGATATTTTACTTCCGAGGTGATCGTGGTGTAAGAGAGTCGCGTTACTCTGTGTCTGTTTATATCGTTAAGGAAAAATATTTCTGCGTGAAATATTGACATTTGTGTTAAACCAACATGCCACGAACTTGCAAAAACTCGGTAGATTCATTCTGCTACATATGTGGGGAAGTGGTCTTCAAGGAGCAAAGTAGGGCATTGTCACCGTTCCTAAAGACAGCGTACCACCTGTACTTTGGGTGTAAAGTCGGCGACCAGGATCGCGATTGGGCTCCCAAACAAAGTTGTAACTCGTGTGCGCGTTCTCTAAAAGGATGGTTGAAAGGTACACATAAATCGATACCATTCGCTGTACCTATGGTTTGGCGCGAGCCCCGGGATCATGTTGCAGACTGTTATTTCTGCCTGACCAATATTACAGGTTTCTGAAAAGGCACGAAGCATAAAATACAGTATCCTGACTTGGATTCCGCGAGGAGACCTCTCCCACATGATGTTGTTCTGCCTGTACCCGTACCACCAGACTCATACACACTGAGCAGTGTTTCATCCGACGAAGAACCTGAGACTTGTCAGGATGTTGCACAATCTTCGAGTACGCATTCAGATCCCAATTACGCCCCAGTGTCTGACACTAAGGAACCACATGTGATAAGTCAGGAAGAACTGAATGATCTGATCAGAGACTTAAACCTTCCGAAGACCAAGGCCCTGTTGCTTGCATCACGACTTCAACAATGGAATCTACTTGACCGAGATGTGAATATATCGATGTACAGAAAAAGAGAGGTGAGCCTAGTTCCTAATTTTACAAAGGATGGTGATTTGGTGTATTGCAGTCACATTCCGTCGCTTATGGAACAACTGAAATTTGACTACATCACTGAAGAATTATCTCGGGAATCATAAGTCACCTAATTACAAAGACATTGTGGGCAGGTTAATTACTTCATTTCGTACCATGGGATTTAATATGTCCCTCAAGTTACATTTCCTGCATTGTCACTTGGACTTCTTCCCTCAACAGTACAGCTTGGGTGAGGTCTCCGATGAACACGGTGAAAGGTTTCATCAACAAATAGCTACCATGGAGAGGCGCTACAGTGGCAAATGGAGTGTGAATATGTTGGCCGACTTCTGTTGGAATGCGACACGCGAGACACCCTGTACAAATTACAAGAGGAGCAGGAACACCAATTGACATGCAAATGTTGAACTTTTACTCTTTATGTAGTTGTATCTGCTTGTTTTATATTGAAATTCTGATGATAGCATGCAATTTTATATGGGGGGAGAATAGCACCTTTGCGTGGTAATTGAAACCCGCCCCCACCCCCTCCCTCAAAACTGGTACGTCTTGGAGAAAAACGGGTTGCGGATTCGAACTCAGGAGCTCGAAATCTATAAGAATCACCTAATTTGGTTCATGGGAGCGACAAAAAGTTTAATTTTGCCGAACAGTGTAATTGCTTGCCTACACGTATGTAGCTTCGAGGGTGTACTGCGTGGAACAAAGGTTTACTTTTGAGTCATCACTTACACCCCGGGGAGCAGAAGGAGAAATATTTACAACATTTATGAATTATAACAGTATAAATTACGGATTATAATACATAATCATCCCACTCTTGTTATATTATGAACATGAACATGCAGCGCCGTGTTGAACTGTGTATACAGGTGGGGGGAGATCACTTCCAGCACTTCTTGTAATGTACCTTCATTTCCCAACCATAAAGGTATGTCATGTACAAATTTGGTTTCATATCCTCTTTTATTAAGATTTTTATAGCAATTTTTCCGGGGCCCCTTACGAGTGGGACACTCTGTATAAGCAGACGTACTCGTTTACTAAAGAGCATTTAGTACATTTGTTTGTTGCTTGTTTAAACACATGTTTGGTTGCCAGAAACTAGTCTTGGTTATTCGAAACGTTTTCCTCTGTGAAGAGTTAACAATAATTTCTGTTGAAAGTTGGTTTTGAATTGAAGAAGGGGTGCAGAATAAAATTAAGGGGTGCGCAACAACCCTTTCACCCCCCCAAGTGCCGCCGCTGATTCTTACCTTCGCAATTAACATCCATAGCATTGCGAAATACTGGCGATAGATGTCATACTAGAAATAGATCAGATTTCTGAACGTTTAATTGTGTCTGTTCTTTCATCATTTAATTTAGGATAGTAGAAATATGTTTGAATTTATTCATGCCGAAATTACAGAGTGATTACTAAATATTTCACACACAAATATCCCCATACTGAAACTTCATTATGCTGTAGATTTCAGAAGGTTTCACACCCTCTCACCACAAAGAACGAATAACACTTCGTTCATGGACGTCCGCAGGATTCTTTCCAGGGAGGGGCAAGCAAGGTAATTTTTTTTTCCAGGGGGGCAAGGACACATATTTTCCTCCAAAATAGTGATGCCCCCTCTTGCCCCCCCTTGCGGACGCCCGACTTCGTTGCTCTTCGACAGTTCAAGCCAACAGCGGAGCGGCCATGTTGTACGAGCTACTGCGGAGGCGCATACTCCTCGATTGTTACTATACCTTTATGGCGTGTTGCTAAGGAACTATTTTGAACTATTTAAAAAAAAATCGTTGTGCATAAATCTGAATGAAATTTAGAATAAAATTCCTGTTATTTAATGACTTACCCTCGTATTTTAAAGTAAAATCCACATTTAGTAACACTGGTATTCAAATTTTAATTGCCTTTGTGCTTATGTTGATGTTTCAGTGGTCTTTTCATGTTTCGGGCCTGGTGATGACGAATATGCCAGCCTACGTGTTGTAGTGTTAATAAATTGGATGGTATGTGCCATTTATGCTTTATTAAGATGATAATTAAGTCCATGGCCTATTTGAAACATAAAAGAAGATAATTCACACCCTGGTACATTGTTTCTGTTTAATTTAACTCTCGCTAGTATACATGCCGCAAGGATTGTGGGCTTTATTATACAAATAAAGGTATAACGAGACAACGTATTACTAATTACATGAGTTACATCAACATATATAAACACAATAAATCAATGCGAAATGATATACTAACATGACACACAAAAGCAGATTAACTTTCAATATTTTCGTTTGTTTGTTACAATAATGAAGTGATTCCCTGCGTAATACACGTATGATACAAAAACATGGAAAATATAACAATGTAGCATGGGAGTGTCCACATAAAAATGTTAAGTGTATATATATATACAGAGTGTATTATAAGTAATAGGGCAAACTTACACAGTTGAAAGTACACAATAATAGAATCAAAAGAAGTCTCATTAAATTTGGGTCTGCAAACAAGCCGTTTTCGAGATAATTGCCAATGTGTGCTTACAAGCCGCCACTGACTTCATTGTTTGTAAAATTCGTCCTAGTTGGTAAAATGCTAATAATACAGTAAGAAAGTCATTGCAGATCTCATTGCTTTTATTGAACATTCTACTTACACAGTCCGTCCAGTGGGAAAGGTGACTAATGAGAAATGAAAGACAAGACGTTGTGGACTGGTAGTTTACAAGAACGTTTATTCAAAATAGACACCTTTTGAGTCAATACATGCACTGAAGCGGTTGTAGAACTTTGTGAAGCAGTCTTGGTACTCCTGTTTCGGAATTGCCTCCAAAATCGCGGTCGAAGCCTTTTGGATGTCTGGAATGGTGTCGAAACGCCTTCCTTTCAACGCCAATTTCAGTTTTGGAAATAGCCAGAAGTCGCATGGAGCTAAATATGGAGAATATGGGGAGTGATCGAGCTCCACTATCCCTTTTTTGGCCAAAAACTGGCGTACCAACCTCCTCTTGTGCACGGGTGCATTGTAGTGCAACAGAGACCACGAGCCCTGTTCCCGATATTCAGGCAGAACTCTACGAATCCTGGCCAAGATACGATGCAAAACACCCACGTAATACTCAGCGTTCGCAGTGTGACCCTCTGGAGTGAATTCCTTGTGGATGATGCGTAAAATCTCCGCCACTTTTTGGACATTTTCGTCAGTCACTGATGGTCCTGGTCGCGGATCGTCTTCAATACTCTCCCAACCATCAGGAAATCTTGCATACCACTTAAACACGTTCTTACGGCTCAATGCCTCACTACCGTAAACAGTTTGAATCATTTGAAACGTCTCTGTTGCACTTTTACCCAATTTGAAACAGAATTTAATGTTGGGACGTTGCTCCATTGCTCCGTTTCCGACCGACGTTCAGCAGGTACTGTCAGTCACAAGATCTGTGCGCGTCGACCGTCGATGCTAGCGCTTTGCAACTTTGCCGGAAGAAAGTCGAAATGTGTCGTTACGGAGTACATATACTCGTACTTGTCTATAGATCGCACTGGTGGTTCCGTGGCAAAAAAATCAGTCAACTTTCCTACTGGACGGACTGTGTACTTTAACAAACATTAGTATGTTACACGTTACAATTACTGTACACTCGTTCCTGTTAAAGGAGGTGTTCAAAGTGTCGTCCTTGCATCTGGATGCAATACTGTACGCGATTCCGTATTGAGTTTCGAATTCTTTCGACCGGTTCATTTCGGAATTGGTCACAAGCATGTACAATTCCCTGTATTGATTCTATCCATCCTGTTTGATTACAACGCCACCTCTCGGAAATGTTCTGTTTTGTAAACAAAGAGCTAACCTCGGAACCCGCAAGGAGTAAAGCAATCAGTGTTTACAAATTACAATCAGTGACGGATTGTAACCACACATTTGAACACATTATTAGCATTTTACCAACTAGGACGACGTTTACAAACAATGAAGTCAGTGCCGGCTTGTAACCACTCATTCGCAATTATCTCGAAAACTGCTCGTTTGCAGATCCATGTTTACTGAGACGTTTTACTTCTATTATCGTGCACTTTCAACTGTGTCAGTTTGCCCTATTACTTATGATACATCCTGTATATCCAAAGAAACACAATGAAACAAGGCGTTCATTAATAGGAACACTCCACAGTTAAAAGTGAAGGTTTGTCTTTATTCTTTTGGGGGAAGCCATCACCTCATCACGAAATAACCCCAGTCTGCCCGTAATTTACACACTGACATATGTTAAAGCATGAGAGGCTGAAAGGAAATCAATTTACAGTCACAAACAAAGACATGATTGATAAGACAATTAGCCTACGTGGATTGAATGCCACAAGTGAGTATTTACACACAACAACTGAAATGAATACTTACAGAGATTAGTCTGGCTACGCCAGTAGTGTAAGAAGCAAGGATATTGCGATATCTCACAAAATATTGACACTACCTCAAAATAATGCCTGATTCGTGTTCAGCAGATCGAAATCTATGGAAATTCATCAAAAAATAATCATTGATAACCTAAAACTTGTTTACCAGTGTAATTCTCTACCTCATGCGACTGTACTACAAATTATGTTTTATTATTATTATTATTATTATTATTATTATGATATAGATAAGAAAATGAGATAACATTTTAAAATATGAAGCACACTATCAATGAATTAAATATGTAAACAAAGCAGAACACTGTGCTATGAAGCCACGTAGGGGTGTGGAGGCAGAGCGCCGAACATTCTCGATCTCGGTCATAATGGAGGTACGGACAAGGTTGCTGAGAGCGTTGACTGGTTCTGGATTCGAATCCCAGTCAAAGGATGGGAGTTCCCTTGTATTTACTTCTTCATCAGTTTGATCTCATCATACTTCATTCAAGGATCTCCCCGATGGCACAGTGGTAACGTCGTCGCCTTGTAATTAAGGGCTCCCGGGTTCGATACCCGGTGGATCCCACTTTAAACTGTAGGTCCAGTCCCGATTAGCCTTCCTGTGCATCAAGTGGACTTAAAACATCAAATCAACCAACCTATTATACAGAAGGTTGTTCGGGATCTCTGGTGACGATTTTGAAAGCCGCTGGCGGCGCTGTTATCAACGTCAGTCCGTCCAAACGGTGCATGCTGAGTCACGTCAGTACCGAGAACGCGTGTGCAGAGTGTTGTGCCATTTACCTACAACGATGCCGAAGAAAATTGAACCATACTGGGAGGGCTACATAACAGCCCTTTCCGATGCTAAATATAGCTATTCGGCAATCAAAGGAATGTGCAAGAAGCGTGGTTTTGTGATATCGAAGAACGGGATCGTTGCGGTATTGAACAAAAAAGACAAAGGCCGACTGGGCCTAATTCCACAGGGGAAGAAACAGGCAAATCTACGAGTCGTACACCGGACATAGTGAGAAAAGTGAAGGCCCTTGTGTCAGGTGGTAACCCTGCCCCCCAAAGGAGTATCGCACGTAAGTTGGGAACGTCTGTGTCAACAGTGAACACCATAATCAAGAAGGACCTGCAACTAGAAATGCGGCATAAGCGGCGAGTTCACAAGCTGTTGTCTCGCCACATTGCGGAACGTCGCACGAACGCTAGAAAGCTCTATGAGACCTATCTTGCAGGGGAGAGATGGAAAAATGTGGTGACATTAGACGAAGCATATGTCTACCTTAGTGACTGTCACAAACCCCGCGCGATTTACTACCGCCCTCGCGACAAAAACAATTATCAAACATTGTATCGAGAATGCCAGGAAAGTTTTCCACGGGGTTTCATGATCATCGCTGGAAACTGCTATAATGGCAAGCTAGCAATTCGCCGTGTAGCTAATAATGTGAAGGTGAACTCCACGTACTATCAGGATTAGGTTTTAACACCCATTTATAACACAGATATCCCGGCACTGTATGGGGGGGCCAAAAACCAGGTCTGGGTGCACCAAGATAAAGCATCCAGTCATACCTCCCATTCGACTCGTCTGTTCTTACAGCGAATGGAGGTGGAAACTGGCATCCGTGGAATTCCTTACAGCGACATTCCGGTCAAGGCGCCAGATGGGTCACCCATGGACTTCTGTGCATTTGGACTCCTAAAACGGGCCTGAGGAAAGAGACGTCCACGCACTCTCAATGGCCTCTGGAAAGCCTGTCAGGAGGAGTGGGAAAAGTTGGACATGATAACTCTTCGGAAAAGCCTGTTGCAATGGAAATTACGTTGTCGGGCTATAGCGCGGAATGCTGGTTTTCCAATTGAGCATGATCGTTGGTGGCGACATGGGTTTTCATGAACTTATCACCCTTCCAACATTGTCCTCAGAGATCTCGAACGACCTTCTGTAATTCATTCTCATCGTCGCGATTAGGCATCGCGAAGGTGATGTGATCAGCATCATGATTCAGCTAGCTCTACTTCCTCTCAGGTATATATTGATGATATGCAAGGTGAACCCCCATAGCTGGTTTTCCGAGAAACTAGCGGGATTCGAATCCAGATCTCCCGCATGGCACTTAAAACACCCTATCGACCGTGCCACCGTAGCTAACTATTACTTACAAACGGACTTCTGCCTACCATTAGAACTTATAACTACTTACCGTCCGATCTCTTCGAAATTCCGTTTTAAGTTCAGAACTGCGCCACTATGGCCAAGAAAAGAAACAGCCCCCCACCGACAGACCAGGTAAGCTAATTTACCTTCTCCAGCCCCCACCATCATCCGACCAACCTCCATTTCCACCCCCTAGGAATCTTGCGATATTAAGGAAACTGGAGGTTAAGCTCTTATCTTTATAGTACACGGTTGAAATATTGCTAATCTATGCGACGAAGCGACCCGCAACTTTATCTACCCGTATCATCTTATACGAAGCTGTTTTTTTTTCTCCTCAAAATCTTTTCCTTGCAGCTAACAGTTTGGAACAGGCCCTTCATTAGATAGCTTTGTGGATCTTATAAATCTTCTGCTAATGAAGGTTCCTGACGGGAAGAGAAAACTTTCTTTTATTTTTTTCATAATTTCCGGAAATAGAAAATTATGTTTACACTTTCAAAGAGAGTCTAGGTGTTGGGCTTCAATGCGGGAGAGCCGGGTTCAGTTCTCGGGTAGAGTGATTTTAGGTGGGAATTTTGCGAACAATATCCGTGAATGTGGCGGCTCTGAGGTACCTGGGGGAGCTAAAGGCTGCCAGAGCGCGGTGCTGATCACGGCACTTCCACAAATTTTTTTTGCAATATATACGGGGTAGCTTTATCTTAAAATATATTTCAAAATTCAAAATATACAGGATAGAGCACGAAATGTCATACTATTGAACAGTAGAATAGTTTGGGGGCCAAAACTGAGGGGGGAAAGAACAGTTTACTTTTTCTTGGTAGACAAGGCTAAGCATTAAGATACCATAGTGCTGGGAGTGGGGGGAGGCAACTGTCCGCCAACGACCCCCTTATTGCTGATACTGTCATTCAAATGCCTCATTAAAACTCTACTTCGGATATTATTGATAACAACTCGTTTGAACCAGTTTCCAAATTCAAATACTTAGGAGTAATATTAACAAATGAAAATTATATTAAAGAGGAAATAAAAAGTAGGCTTAATTCAGGAAATGCATGTTACTTCTCCCTTCATAAACAAGGGTCCCGGGTTCGAATCCCGGTTGGGCTTGGTTGTTTGTGAATGTCCATTCATCAATTTTCATCATTTCATCACTCATCCCCATCTTCGCAAATTAGCCAAGAGGCACAAAACGCGAAGTAAAATAAGCTAAATCAAATCAAATCAAATCAAAATCTCTTCATAAACTTTTGTCTTCTCGTTTAATATCTAAGAAACTAAAAGTTAAAATATACAAAACAGTAATTTTGCCTGTAGTATTATATGGATGTGAAACTTGGTCCCTTACATTAAAAGAGGAACATAAATTGAGAGTATTTGAAAATAAGATTCTTAGGAAAATATTTGGACCTAAAAGGGATGAGGAAACAGGTGAGTGGAGAAGGTTACATAATTTAGAACTACATAATTTGTATTCATGTCCAGATATTATTAGAATAATTAAATCAAGAAGACTTAGGTGGGCAGGCCATGTGGCACGAATGGGAGAGGAAAGAGGAGTTTACAGGATTCTTGTTGGGAAACCTGATGGTAAGAGACCTGTAGGAAGGCCAAGACGAAGATGGAGGGACAACGTTGAGATGGACCTAAGGGAAATCGGTAGGGATGGAAAAGAGTATATAGAACTTGCTCAAGATAGGGAAAGATGGAAGGCCTGTGTTGCTGCAGCCATGAACCTTCGGGTTTAAGAAGGCTAGAGAGTTAGTTAGTTAGTTAGTAACACTTTAATTATTTGCATCCATCACATTATACGGAGCCCAGTCCCGTACCGTAACTAAAATCAACCCTTGTCTTTGAAGACTGAAATCTCGTTACCCATGTTACAAGCTGAGGCAGCAAAGAGGCACTCAGTACTGTGTATAAGGGCAAAAAACATGACAAAACACAGCCCCACAGAGGATTATACTGGCCGTAGATCTAGACGCCAGAGCATCGTTGGCCTGCAAGACTAGTTACCGGGGTATACTACGTGGAAGTGAGGTTGGCTCGCGTGCCTTACACTCGAAAACTCTATTTCTGGACTATTGCATTCAAGTACACTGAGATCTGAGACTGTGGACAATGGACGTTTTACTTTTAAGATGAAGTTTCTTTATGCAGGAACAGAGACTGTGGAATGATCTAGGAATGTTTCCATACTCAACTATAATAAACAAAAACCCCACCGAAGTAAAACAGTTGCCATGCAAATCATTCAGTCTCTTTGTTTTAAGGCACGAGATGGAAGAAAACTTACGGACGGATTTAGTGGAAACTCTTGATACGCAGCTGGCAACAATGCAATGAGTGCGAGAGAAGGAAGAGAAGTGGACAGGTCAGAGGTATGACCTTGAAACGCCGATTCTGTTGTAGCAGAGTATAGAATTTACTCGTCGTCAAGGAAACGAAACGTGTCCGTTTTCTCTGTGGCTGAGCGGGATGTCTGGTTTCATGACCACTTCCTTTCCTTCCCGAAGCGATCAATGGTCAACATCAAAGCGTGGGGCCCACGTCAGCTGCTAAGGAAATTTACGTAGGTTTGTGGGGGGAAGGGGGGTCGATTTAACACCCAACTCTAATGCCTGTCCTTCCCACCTCTGATTAGTTTTGTGTCTCAGTGGTTGTTTGTAGGCATATTTGAGAGTGGGGCAGTTTCTCATTTCAATTGTAAACTTATTGAAAACTAAACTGTGGTGAAACAGCCCTTTGAGGGACAGAGACTGGCAAGCGGTTTTTCACTGATGGTCACCGCATCGAGTCCCGTCGCCGCTGTTTTCTGGCTTTCGAGACCAGACTGCTACTATTGCTTCCCAATTGTCCTCACGAAATTGGTCAACACAGAAATTATGGAGCTCCACCGGGGATCGAACTCGGAAACACCCACACTAAAGACCAGAGCGCTAACCATGCTACCAAGCGGGAGCTTTATTATATACATACACAGTGTAGTATTTGAACAATATCCAGTCGGTAGGGAATTCCGGTGGTTCCTTGTGATAGGTTTCCTTAGTGTATGACAAATTTGTATTTTGCTTCTGGGGCGTGAGGGGCGATCTAAAATGTTAACGTCTATTCCACGAAGTACACTCTAAACAGCATTTTTTGCAGACAAACGAAGCTATGGCGCCTCGACGCACAGTGAACATTCTCCTAGGTGGAGCTCATGTTGCGTCCTGTCCATGTGTGTTTGTGATTGTTCTTTCAGCAATTTCATCGTATCGCCTTTCATCCCATCTTCGGGATGTCAGAAGAAATGGAATGTATGCATGGAAGAGAGAGAGGTGGAGGGAGAGGGGGGGTATGTGCTATAAAACTGTGTTTTCTATTACAGACACCAGACACACGGATGCACTACTGAAAAACTTCGGACGTCATGTAACTTTTTCGGACGTCATTATACAGTAAAAACTGCATATCCCGGAACCTCTATAAGAAGGAAACCTGTAAATATGGAAAAAAAAGTTCCCAGAACGGACCGATTTTATACCTGAAAATGACCTGCTTAAGACGGAAACCTCCTTAACGCGGAAACGGAACACCATTTAAAGACCAACGAGATGTTTTTATTCTCAGTAAGACAGAAATTTCTTCCTTTATTTTTCTCGCTTGCAAGAAAACAATGTAATACTGTAAGTGGAACACGCCTCTGTTGCCACTCGATTATTGGTAACATTGTCGATATGAAAGTATGCGCTACAATACTCACAGCTGTTACGATTCCGTTTCTTTCTTTCATCTCTTACCCTCTTTCTCCACCTTTCTGTGTCTATTTCTCCTCTGTTCTTTCTATTTTTCTTATCTCTCTTTGTTTCTTTCTTTTTCTTCACATTTATCTCAATCTTTATTCACTTCTCTTATTCAATCTTTCTCTTTCCCTCTTTCCCTCTATGCTACGACGCCAGGGGTCCCGGGTTCGAAAAGATACATAAGTACGTACTGTACGTTCTTACAATACTGTAAAAAGTGTACCAACATGTTGTGTAGTTACATAATTGTAATCTCTGCTATGCTTATTGAGACTGTATCGCATTTTTATTCATGTACGTACATGCATTAGTAGCTACTCTACATTATAAGTAATGCGAAATGTAAATCTGTCTTTCCATTATTTCCTGCAGCGCTCTATACTGTATCCTGTATAAGAAGGAAAACTGTTAAGACGGAAAAGTTTGCTCGGAATCATCATGTTCCGGGATAGACAGGTTTTTTACTGTGTGTGTGTGTGTGTGTGTGTGTGATGGTGTGTGTGTGTGTGTATATACGCGCGGTTTCTTAATGCCTCCGTGCTGAGGTTATACGGGAAGTTACGAAAGTATATCTCGCCGATAGAGGACTGAGTCCGGCAGAAGTATAAAAGAGAAATCCGGAAGGACATCGCTCTCAATTTACTGAGATAATTCTTTCGATACACTTGGCGCGGGATAAGGGAGTAACATTGTTCAGAGTCGAAGTACTGACTCTGACACGTCATGGACGCAACTTACATCTTCATCTAGGACAGGACTCTTCAGGAACAACGGGCAGGTATGATAAGTGTAGAGAGAGCATTCTCACTCAGTTACAACTCATCTTTTCCATCATTGACCGGGGTGGGCCTCCTTTTAGAAGTTATGAATCGTAAAACTCTTGCTTTATAATTTGCTACATCCCACTGACTCTTGATCCCCTATCTTTATTTGAGTCACACTTCAATATATATATATATATATATATATATATATATATATATATAGAGGGTGATTCTTTATGTAGTTTACAACTTCAATAATTTATAATTATTTATTGGAACCACATACAGACTTGGTTTATATGTCATTATTCAGCAAAACACTTCAAGTTTTTTATTAGAAATCTGTTATGGTTCAATGTGTGCACCGTTGGTCATCCTGGACACATCCCAACGAAAGTCAATTTCCTGCCAAACATTAACCAGCATTTCATGGGTAACATTAGCGATGGCTGTTGTGATGCGATCTTGAAGTTCATGAAGATTATGAGGTAGGGGAGGGGTGTACACCCTATCTTTCACAAACCCATTGTAGATTTTCGAGAACTGCGGACAAAACTCTCCCTAACAGCTTCCACCACATCGTCAGCCACGGGTGAACGCCCTGGAGCCTTTATGTGTCGCACAGAACAACCTGTTTCGATAAATGTCTGGTGCCATTTGTACACTGTTGGTCTGCTGGGCGGGTCCTTGCCGTATTCTGTGCGAAACTTTCACTGTACACTCGTCCCTGACTTGGTTTCTTCGAACCAGAACACGCACTTAGCTCTTTCCGCACCAGTGAAAGTCGCCATTTTCAACGATAGACCGGTGGCGCCGCATGTGATCAACTCCGCAACTACACACTACGTGAGTCAAAACTTGAAGTGTTTTGCTGCATAATGACACATAAACCAAGTCTGTATGTGGTTCCAATAAATAAGTATAATTTATTGAAGTTGTAAACTACATAAAGAATCACCCTGTATATAAAACAGTAGAAGCGTTAACAATGACCTTATATATGCATGATGGAAATGGATATGCTGTAGCAGTCCAGTTCGACTTTGGATCAGTTTAAAGCACGTATAAGTATACCTCAACTTCCTGGGCCACAAAGACGCGTAGTGAAGGAATACCAACTTTCAACTATACCCTGTCTCAGTCATCTCTGGAGCAAGGCCGCGCATAGCGAGGAAATCGAGTGGGCAGAGCGAAACAATACACCCAGCTGCAAAGGCTGGTAACCGCAGTCGCTTTCTCCCCTCCACGCAATCCCATCCTCTCGCAAATGTTCATTGGTGAAACCGTCTGGCGTCACTACTTGCGTAGAGACTTGTTTTCGTTCACCTGCTCCAGATATACCTGGGAGAGGGTTTAGGATCCAATGCGCGCTGTCGTAACAGTGTTGCCACATGAAGGGAAATTTCCCTTTTGCAGGGAAATTCGGACCGAAATTTTAGCCAAGAGGGAAAAGGGAATTTTGATTAAAAATACCACACAATTTCAGGGAAATTTTTACATTATTACAATTTATGTTAAGTTCCAGTTTCATATTCACATTTTAACCTTTTCTGTTCTTTTTCCTGCTCCCTTGAATATAGTCTGCATCTATTTATATTTCTGTTAAGTACATCGTTTTTCTGCACCCTCGGATAATAGTAACGATGAGTATTAACGATTAAATGGATTCCTGACCAGGATCCAAACCTGGTACAACTGGTCAGGAAGCGATGAAAGTGACATGTGAAAAAGATAACATTTTTTATTCACATGTACATGGACCACCGGAATTACTACTACTGCTGCTTCCACCACCACTAATAATAATAAAAATTACCAGGACTGCTACTACTAATAATAATATTATTATTATTGTATGATTTGCTTAGGTGAAGGGAAAAAAATGGTCCAAAAAGGGAAATTTTGCCCCTTTGCAAGGGAAATTGTGCCCTCATATTGTGGCAACACTGAGTCGTGACTCGCTGGACCAAACAATCGGCCGGACCAGTCAAATACAAAGCACTATGTCTTCGGGTGGGGATTTCTGACTTACGATACACATCGTTGTATCACAGAGTAGAGTCCTAACACAACTGAATAACTATGATAGTCACAATGTAATGGTTAATAAAGAATAGTGGCTGTAATCAAGAGGTCCCGGGTTAGATTCCCCGTGGGCGAACATTCCAGAGTAGTTCGAATCTCACTTTAAACTGCAGCTGTGGTCCCGGTTAGCCTATCTGAGTAGAAAGTCGACTCAAACTTTGCCACGTGCTCAAAGCTGGCGAGAACACAACTTCCTAACCACCCTGTAGCGAGACACATTCACTCGGCCTCCTCCTACGAGGGACAAAGATGCATGAGTCTCTTTCAGCGGAATTTCGCCGTCGCCTTTGAAAATGACGGACGGTGTGTTATTTTTAGAAACAACACGAAGTCCCCCTTTCGCTGGAGGGACACAATGGGTCGTCCAGGCTTTCATACACGTTCGCAGGCTAGTTCTTAATTACACCCGTCTCTACCAAGTAGACAGAGAATTCTACTCCCCTGCTCCTCCCATCAACTCATGCAAATTGGTGCCTCAGACTCGGAGAGAGCTAAGGTCTATACAGTGTGTGTTAAGAGCAGTGGTACCAACCCATATGGGGCGACACTAAACCTGACCTGGTAAAATTTCATCAGCTCCAGTACGAAAGTTAGAGCACGCGTTTTCCCTAAGATTTGGCGCATTTTTCAAAGGAGGATCCTCTTGCCAGAATCCGAGTCGTGGATCATGTGATATATCGGTATGAAGGTGTAGGTAGAACAGGACTGTAACCTATTGTTGGCAAGGTCTAGTTGCGGCACTACGAGCCCTCGAGAAACGAAATTTTCTATCCTGTGTATGCAATTTCATCACATCATTACTCATTCTCATCGTCGCGATTAGACAAAAGTGGAAGGAAAGAGAGACTAAATAAAAAAAAATCAAAGTAAAAATCTCACAAGTTTAACTACTCTGATCTACACTCTCCCGACAGTGGATAGAGGATAAATTTTCAGTGTACCGTAGCAAGCCATATATATTCCTTCTTTCACTCAGTTTTTCCTAAAAGAAAAAAAAATCGTGAATAGAAAACGTTATAACCTATCCCCAAAATTATCAATCCTATATATGATTACTACAGGATGGCCCATAAGTCGACACTATAGCTCGTGTCTGGTCTTACGAATGACGGCCTACATGCTGGCAAGGTAACTGGGGAGCGGGAGGAATACACTGCAGACTAACCAGACAAGAGCGGTGGCGCCGAGAGTTACGACGTCGCGGAAGGAGGTGCTGCGCGCACATCGTTCTGCAAGCTGCTGTGTTTCTCATCGCGCTGGATTGGTTGCTTCCCACTTCCCTTGCTGGAATGTAGGCCGCCGCCGTAACACCAGACAAGAACTATAGCAATAGTTAGATGCATTATTGGATACTGACTTGTGGGTATACAGACTAATGTTGTTCTGGATATTCCATTATACTTTCCCTGCAGATGGGTTTAATATACTGTATTATTGTTTTACAGCATGCTGGGGATGGTACTTGTCTCATGAACACAGAATCTTGTCTCGAGTTCGTATCTAAAATTTGCTATTGTAACTGTTCAACTTAAGTAATTTTTAAGGATCTTTTCTTCCTTATTTGTGTCTTTTCCTCTCCATATTTCAAAGTTTATTATGCAATATGCAAGAAATAGCAAAGAAGCAAGTAAATGAAATAATGGCTAATAATTATAGTTTGCCACAGTGTGATGAATACTATAGAAACCACACGCACCCTATTTGCTATAAAGGTCTGTATTGCACCAGTATGGATAATGCATGAGTTACATACATCATTTTTCAAACTATTGTGGACATATTTACAACTGTATTAATCTTTTCCTGCTCAAAAACATTTGTTTGACACTCGACGAACAAATAGGAACCCCTTAATTAATGAAGTATGTCTTGTTTACAGTGTCATTAATATTTAATATGAGGGTCTCCCGGATGGCGTAGTGGTAACGTCGTCGTCTTGTAATCAAGGGGTCCCCTGTTCGATACCTGGTCGAGGCACATGGCACAGTGGTTCGGATCCCACTTTAAACTGTAGGTCCATTCCCGATTAGCCTTCCGGTGCATAAAGTGGACTTAAAACAACAAATCAATCAATTAATCAATATTTAATATTAATTTTCGTAAGGCAGGTGAGCCAAAGGTGTTCCCAAAGTGGCCTACAGTACGAAAATCAAATTAGTATTTAACACAGGTAACAAATGGCTGTACATTAATATACCCAGTCCCTCTCAGGTGCACCATGCAGAAAACGTACTGTCTCGCGATGCCAGCAACCATTTTTATTTAAGTTATTGTGGACCCCCTGGCGTCGTAGGGACTGTGCAGACCAGTCCTCCACGGAGGTTGGTTATTCGTCCCTACTGTATATAATGCATGCCAACAATCAAACGTTTGAATCAACAATTTTCTCTAATGAGATGTAGAAACGTGAATAAATATGAATAAATATGGCTTCTTCAGCACAAGCATCATTTTCTAAGCCAATTATAAGCCGTGGGCCACTTTTGGGACCTATGGGCCACCTTTGAGACCCATGGGCCACCTTAGGAACAGATGTAACGGTTTTGTAATTCTTCATTTTTTTTTTTAAAGTTTCAAGCAATGTTACAAAATATCCATTTGGTACACTTTATTATTTAGTTACAGAAGTTATTTCTTTAAATTTCAGAAATTTCTCTCTCATTAGAGATTTGTGAATTACCCTAGAACCTTAACTAGGGCCACCTTTGGCTCACCTACTTATTGAGTTTAATAAAGGGGGATTGTGAATCTGTTACATGGTTGCATACACACAACATACAAATGATGTTTCTCGAGGATTCGTAACATCGAAATGAGCACAACTTCATACATCGCGAAGATGAAGTTGATATGATGAAATTGATGAAGGAACGTGCAGAAAAAAAAACCAATGCCCTTGCCGGGAATCGAACCCGGGACATCTGGTGTCGTAGCGCCTTATGCTAACCACCCGCACCGCACAGAGATATGTATGTAATGCTTACACCATATTCTGTACCCCCTGCCCCCCGGGAAAAATCTGGATTCACCTATGATGATATTCAACTTTGAATTTCTAACACAACTCAATACGGTTTTGGACCGAAATGGTTATTTTTCTTGTTAGGAGGTTGGCAACGTTGTTTGAGGTCACCCTCCAGTGTTCTTGTGCGGTAGTTTGGATTTTGAAAAGGGGAAGGCAGGAGCTCTTCGTCTCGAGCTGTTTGCACACGGTCCACCGTGCGGTTCGTGGGGAATTACATGACACAAGAGCGTATGCAAGAATAAAACGAATATTTTGAGAAACCTAACATCAAGTTGTGACAAATGAATAGCAATGACCACTCTTGGGCAGTGAAAATAAAACAAAAAGTGCGGTAGGTTAGAGCACTATTGAATTTCCATAAATGTCAACTGTTTATTGAGTCGCTAATTGCACTTTGTGCTCAGATACGGTAATCGGGACTGAACCTACAGTTTCAAGTGGGATCCAAGACACTATGGGCCTCCGCCGGGTATCGAACCCAGGACACCTTGATTACAAGGCGACGACGTTACCGCTAAGAAATCGGGGAAGCTCTATAAAAATATACATACATTAACACACACACACACACACACACATAGCCCACCACTCACAGCCACACATACTAGTAGCGTCGTCGCATTGTAAATAAGGGGAGCGGGTTCGGTACCCGGTGAAGGCACATGGCACAGTGGTTTGAATCGCAATTTAAACTGTAGGTCCAGTCCCGATTAGCCTTACCATGCATGAAGTGGACTTAAAACACCAACTAAATTTCAAGTCTGCTTTATGTATACGTAGGCTAATCGACATTGGAACTAAAGTTTAAAATGGGATCCGAACGGCTAAATGCCTCCGCCGAGTATGGACGACCACAAATCAGGTGTAATTCTGTTTTACGTCGCTTTTCAACCTATTGGGCTCATCGTAGCGTTGAGGGTGAACTGATGAATGAAGGATGTACGAGGCAAGCACAATGATACATAAACGCTTGACCAGGGTTCGAAACTGTGACCTCTGACATCGTAGCGTGTTATGCTGACACTTCACCACAGACACAGGCGTGCTTTTTTTAAAAAAAAAACTAAAAAATATAGACTTGGTGTGGTACATGTCGACTGACATAATTGAAGGCCGAAAATCGCTTTTGAAAATCAGTATAGGCTCAGCATTATGCATATTTGATGTTACCCCTCCCTTCCCCTTCAAAAAAAAGTCAACATTTGCACTGCGGGTGGTCTTTGATACTTCCGACCCACGCGTAGTTGCCGGACGCGGTCTCAAAGCCCATCTACTTCGGTATTCAAGCCTCACACATCCAATTCAATAACACATGAAACGATGCGTAAATCATCCACTTGATTGGTTACCCGCGTACGTGACGTCACTGGCCGATTACGAGGCAGAAAACAGCGACAAACGAAGTTTCCCTACCCCTAACAGCCGACAGTCAAATTATATTAACGCGATAGAAAGAGCGGCACGAAAATGACAAGTGAATTTTTAACCATATCGGAGTGCTACCCTCTGATTTGCGCCAGGGTTTTACTGCATTACCGGACGCCGCTGCTAGGCCCGTAGCTACGGCAGGCGTTTCGGGTCGACGTCGATACAAAATGACGGGCTATTAGAGTCAATTTCTCAAGTTTATCTCTCGCCAATCATCTCATCTGGCTGGAGGACTGGAGTTGCGCCACGCTGGTTGGTTTGCCTGAACCAGCACGGGTCGTTACCACCAATCGCGTTAACCGTTACGGGCTGAAGAGGCAGGAGGAGCGTCAGTAGCGTTCGTTAAATATGCCACCCGTCAGAAATTATAATAATAATAACAATAATAACAGTAAACATACAAATAGTAATAAACTTATATTTATTACCAATTTATTATTATTAACATTTTTAATATTCTATTCTATGGGAGACTGTTTTAGTTTTTACACCGCATGAAAGAAAGAGAGGAAATAAAGAGAGCGCGACAGAGAGAGAGAGAAAGAGAGAGCGACATAGAGAGCGAGAGAGAGAAAGGGAGAAAAAGAGAGATAGAGCGACAAAGAGAGAGAGAGAGAGAGAGAGAGAGAAAGAGAGAGGGAGAAAAAGAAAGATACAAAGAAGAAAGAGTTAAAGATAGAGCACGAGAGAAAAATATAAGAGCGAGCGAATGAGCAAGGTAGAGAGAGAGAGAGAGAGAGAGAGAGAGAGAGAGAGAGAGAGAGGGACAAAGAGAAAGAGAGAGAAGTGGAAAGAGTCAAAAAGAAATAAACTAAATAGAGGGAGATGCAGATGAAGAAAAACAGAATGAACTAGAGAGAAGAGAGATGTTGAAGGAGAAAACGGGAACAAGAGAGAGAAATTTCGAGAAAAAAAGAGAGACTACGTCTCATAATTTGGGAAAAAAACCAGTCAGTTTTGGAATTTTCAAAATTCATAGTGCCTTTTTAACCTTTGCAATGAAGTAATGACACGATTGTTGCATCTTGCGTTAGTTATTATTAAAAAGAAATCGTCAATTGTAATGTTGTTACCAATGAGGAAGCAACCGCGTTAGTAACTTCACTTTTGAAGGCTTTAGTACCTTTAAGAAGTATAAGAGTTGATAAATCCGAAATAAACGGTTACATCGTAGACTCATTTAAGATAACAGCATTAGTAGTGGGAAAGGCCATATTATAAACCCGAGAAAGTATGAACCCCCCTCAGGCAGATTTGCCTACACTTAAAACTAGCTCAACATGCCCATATGAGCTTTTTCCTCAAGTGTGGAACTCTGTCTAATCCAAGATTTTTGTAAAAATGCCCTCGGGAATTTCCCGGGAAAGTATGACCCCCCTCAGATTGATTTGCCTACACTTATAAAAGGCACTTCTGTGAGATTGTTGTCCATAAATTTGTTAAAAATATGCCCCTCTTGATATTTTTTTTGGCTACACTTAAAAGTAGGCCAAGATACACCACCTACCTACACCCACCCACACCCACATACACCCACACACACACACACACACACACACACACACACACACACACCCATATTCACACATATTTATTTCCGGTTTAAGTTTAATTATACACCAGGCCCAACTTGTGCAATATGCAGAGGCCCTCTAGAATTGCTATGTGACTCTCTCATTTCTTACATCATAAACATATGATTTTTCCCCTATGAGAATAACACTACATATGGTGTCATCAGGGAGTGTTTCGTGGAATTCACAGATAATTTTAATGTTTGTCCTGTCATTAACCACAACTTGTTTTCTTTTTGAAGTGTTGATGACAAACATGGGTCTCTGTGCTTTGAATTCATCTGGTGTGTAATACATGTCAGTATTGCCAGTAGTGAACCTTTTGTATGCTGTAAATGCCTCATATAATTTGAGGAAATCATCCTTGGACATGTCTAAATTATAATTTTCTCTAGGAAATACCTCATTTCTGCCATTTTTAAGATATATGTTCTTGATGTTGCAGCTATCAAATTTACTTGAATTTTTTTCCTGATTATTGTGTCTTCCAGTCTCAAACAGTACCACCACAAAATCCGGCATGTCATATTGTATACTGGAGAATGAATTTGTAGCATCAAACTCATAATAGGTACCAGTTGCGGGCGTCTGTACACATTGATATGTATAAAATTGTAAAGGAATTTGTGGATTTTTTAGAATATCTGCTTTGTATTTAAGAGCATAACTGGCCTCATATTCAACAACCGGGATTCTTAGCTCCATAGTCTGAATAATGCATTTGCCTTCATCAGGTAGGGTATTAGGCAGAGCTTCCCCTGTAGAGTTTATTGCACTGTACCTCATCAAAGCATTATTATCATTGGCAGCTCTTCTAAATGTGATTCTTAAACCACCCTTCCACATAATATCTTTGTAATCTGAGAAGAATCCTGGCAACAGGCGCATGGGGAACAGCACTGTGTGGCTCTTGGATAATATCTTATCACCAGCCTCAAATCCACCTATTTTGTAGTAAGAAGCCTCGGTTTTGGATAATTTTAGTGTAGCCAAAGCTGTGGAGGTAATGCCGGGATAATCTACTCTGTTTATAACAACACCATGCTTTCTGATCTCAATTTCAGAGAACAGATGTGGCACAAAATTGTCTACCAATCTTATATTTGAATTTGCCGGATAATCTGTACCATCGAGCTTTACAACATCAAATTTGATGTATAGATCTGCTCTGTGAGGGTGTATAAAGCCATCCCCTACATCAAGATCAACCTCAATCTCTGTGTTGGGTTGATTTAAATTTGCAAATGTCCTCCTGTTTGGGGGGAATGATTGTAGCTCATAACTCTCAATATTTTCCATTTTTTTGTATGTATTTTTATTTAAATATTAATCTCTATGATTGCAGTTGTTGTGGCTCCAGCAAAATCAACTAATTCTTCTTTTTCATTAGTGACCATCAACTCAATGTAATCTATTCTATTATGGCACACAGGAAAATATAATGTTGGGGATGGAGTGTAGATGATGGGCTCCATGAATTCAGAATTAGGTTTGAATGTTGCAATAATGCCAGTTTGTTTGTGAGTGCCTATGCCATTTGATTTGGTGATCATACCCTCGGCCACATTACAGTGAATATTCAGAGTTTCTATGGCTAAGAATTTAGGTATATTAATAGCAGTGTGTTTGATGGCTGGTTCAAGTTTTGTGTTGTTCTCAAATCCTAACAGCTCTCCTATAGTACCCAGATCCACTGTTTCTGTGGCAGATACAATCTCTACTCTGTGAGTGACAGAATTTTGACTTAACACTATACCTCTGGGTAATTGAGCATTTAGAGTAGATAGATTATATTGCCCTGGAGTGATGACAATTTTTTGATCCCCAACTGCAATTGTGTTGTTGTGGTGTGTAATATTAGGGATCAAGTACATGCCATAAAATGCTCTGAGAGCTATTGTTTTGGGATACACTATGTCATCATGTAATCTAAGTTTCAATATTGAATTTTGGCTGGTGAGATGGAATACCCCCATGATGTTTCAGATACCACAAGGCCTTTTGAAAATCTTCAATTGATGGTTTATTTATTTGAGACATATTTCTAAGAACAGATAAACAGAAATGTCCGCAATTAACATCTTTGAAATTTTGAACACGGGCATCATTGTAATAAAGATTAGCTGAATTTAGATATTTTATTAAATTTTCAGGTGGAACACCTCCAAATGAATCAAACACAAATGCCTCATTTTTTAAATATTTAAGATAACAGATCCAGTGAGTGCCCTGATTTTTGTACTTATCCAAATTAACAATGCCACATTCTTTGTTGAGTGGTTGTTCTGGTAAAGAATCAGACATGTACACACCTCTAAAATGTTTGATGCCCAGTGGCTTGATTAAAGCTTCAATATCTTGGTTTGTAAGCGGCTCTTGTTTTTTTTAAAACTTATTCATGGCTCTCTTAACACCTTTGCCTTGTTTCTCAATAGCCAGGTTATGGCGCCTCTGCTCATCTAATTCTGCCTTATTCTTCTTAGCATCTATTACTGTTTTTGCTATGGCAGCTGATCCCCCAGCCAAGCTCCCAACAGCCCCGAGAGCAGCTAAGATGGCAGGGATAGTAAATATAAATCCACCCACATGTGATTTTTTCCTGGATTGCTGTAATTTTTTTAATTGGGGGGTACTAAGTAACAATTTCATACCATGGCCTTTTGCAATACAATAATTTTTTTTCTTGCGCTGCTTTTTGGTTAAAAGACTATCAATAGTTTTAAGAGATTTAAGACCTGCATAAGGTACCTGATACATAACACCCTTGGCCTTCATTGTAGGTTTATTATATACATATTCACAACCCCCACCCCAGTTTTTGTTTGGTGTTCATAGCTATGGTGGTTCCCAATGCTGCTATTTTTTCACTTAAAGAAGCATCTTTGCTTACAAATCTACCAAATGCAGCCTCTTCTAATTTCTTGTCTGCAACATGTCTCTTGTCAAGATCAGAATGTGTGTTGTATGCTATGTCATGGTCTCTACAAGCAGCATCTAGGGGATTAACACCAGGATCACCTCTGTTTAATCTATGGTCCAATTTTGTGCCTGGACCACAATACTGAAAGCCTGGAATGTGTAGTTCAAATGGCAGCTTGTTTATAATGTCATTAACCAGCCCCCGACCCTCAGAAATATTCCAAAATTTAGGTGGTAGAGTATTAATAATTTTTATAAGATATCCAATCCCCTTAGTGTCATTTACTATAAAATTAGACAATTTGGTGCTTATCATGTCCATAATTCCAACCTTTTCATTGTAAAAATTGTGGTTGCCAGCATTTTCCTCCCCAGCTATCACCAATAACCTATCTACAAGTTTCCTGACATCATCAACCCACACAAATTCTTTAGGCAGGGTGTTGTACTGTTTGATTCCACTACCTGTCTTGATCTGTGACCATATGGGCTTGATTAAATTGTTGTATTTTGCTCCACTGCTCGACTTGACTCTTTTTTGTGTGGGATCATTGTTCTGGTATAGAGCATCTGATTTTATTAATATTTCTTTGTAATATTCATAATCTTGATCTGTATAGCTGCCAGGTCTCTTCCTAGTCATCAGTTCCCACAATCCAGGTGTTCCGGGATACTTAACAAAAGCACCTTTTTCTCCAAGATGAGATTCTGAATATACAATCAGATCATCTCCCATAAATGTTACTCTGAAATTGCCAATTCTATGTATGATGCTACCATCACGCTCTGTGTCAGCATATAAGCCAAAGACTTCATCCTTGTTATCTTTAGGTGTGCTTAAATATTTTTGAGCAAGAAGAACCAATTCAATAGGATCCTGAGTAGCTTCAATTCTTCGAGGAGCAACAGGACTAGGTGTATGAATACTAGAAAGAGGGGTGAATGGATAATCTAATATGCTTCTTGCAGCTACAGGTACAAGCTCTGTGAGCAAATTTTGATTTTGCTCTGTAACAGTTTTGATATTTTTACCTAATTCACCAATAGCGTCAATAATAGGCTGTTCTGTGCGCTTGTGTTGCTCATAAAAACCTCGGTTCTCTGATTTCCATCCCTTAAATCTTTTTACAAGATAATCTCTTAATTTAAGATCATCAATGATTGGCCTTTTCATGGTTATTTATTTATGTTTCAATGTCTAGAAAATTGTTGATTTTATTTCTATATTTACCACTATTGGGTTTTCTTGTCATATCAATTGTGACAAACCCATAACTGTCCTGGTTCCAGCACTTGCTGCAAATCTTGGAAAAATTATTGTAGCTCAAGTCCCCACCTACATATTCATCATGTATGTGTTTGAGGTTGGTATGATCTTGATGAAATACACATATAAAATTGCTGTTGTCTCGGATCAGCTGCTTGGGTATTTTTGAAAAAGTCTGTGCAAGATAGAAGCAATCAATGTTTTTGTGTCGGCCCTGTGTAAAGAAATTCCTAACCTTGTTTTGATTATCCAGTATAATGTCATCAAACACAACAACAGAATTATCGAGACATTCATGGAGTGGCTTAACATCTGATTCAAAAGTTGCAATATCCAGTCCATCATATAGCTTCATCAGCTGCTGATATTTTAATTGTTCCAAGCTCTTAGAGAAGACATACAAGTGCCTGTTTTTCCAGTCTAACCAGTTGGGTGCCAATAAAAAATTATCAATCATTAGTGTAGTTTTACCACAAGCCGATGGCCCAACAATAAGACACCTAATATTATCAGGCAGCAACTTGCCATTTCTCTTATTCTGCTGTTCAGGTTCTGGCAGCCTCTTTATAACATCCCAGGTGTTCATATTATCACTTTGTTTGCATCGATCCAGCTGTTTTCCGGATGACCTAGCCATTTGACAAATAACTTGTTGCCTTTTCTGCGGATGATTTTTTCTATGAGATATGTGTCAGGCTGTTTAGTTTTGCTGAGCTCTTCTTCATAGAACCTGCCTTTGAGAATTTCTCCTCGGTGGTCTTTTATTATATATGTGTTAAGGGTCCCAGGTTTAACTTGAACCACTGTAAATAATTCAGTGCTCCAGTTTCTTGTAAAACCTCTTTTGAATAAGTGCTTATATTTGCTGATTCTTACTTGATCACCCACCCTGTATTTGGCTTTTCTTGTTGTTGGCTGGTATCTAGGATAATAAACAGTGCTGATCAATTTTTGCTCATCCGATGAAGTTACTTCAGAGGGTTTCATGTTGATTGTGGAATTGACAGAGTTGTTATATTTATGTAGAAGTTCTGGAAGAATATTAATCCATTTATAATTACCTTGAAGTGTGAATTGTTTATACATAAGATTTTTTAGGGTTTTGTTGAATCTTTCCACAATTGAGGCCTTGAGATCACTGTAACTCGAATAATGTTGTATTGACTGGCTTTTAATAAATTGTTGGAACACTGAATTATAAAATTCTTTGCCATTATCTGTTTGCAAATAGCGCGGTGATCTTCCACTCTGATTGATGATTGTCCTGAAGGCTTCTGTAACATATTTTCCAGTCTTGGATTTGAGTGGCACAGCCCAGGCAAATTTTGAAAATGTGTCTATTACAGTGTGTAGATACTTGTAGCCCTTGTTGATTTTGTCTAAGTTTTTCAGCTGTCCACTTGCCATCTCAATCAAGTCGCTCTGCCATAAATCATCTATGCCTTTTGTGACTACTGGCAGTCTCTTATAATTATGTCTGGCTTGTCTGTGTAATTCATCAACAATAATTTGTCTAGACATAATATGTAAACAAGAATATTGCAACGGGTGTTCAGCAGCTGATACTACAGGATTTTCTAAATACAGTTTGTCTCCTATTTGTATATGAAATTCCAGAGAGCCATCATCTTCAACATAAGATGTTTCTAATGTATTGGGATCTGTAAAATCCTCTAACTTTACACTGGTGATTTTTGGTTTGTTATCAGCATTTGTTATTGATAAGGTAGGGTAGTGGTGTGCCTGTGGTTGTAGCCAATATTTGATCTTGATTGGTCTAAGTGTGCCCCCAACAAAAAACTGATAATAAAATTGTGCAGGGGACAGCATATATATTTTGCCACCTGGTGTAAATGGTGAATCATATTCTTTGTTGGGGATGCTGTACAATTCAAGAATTACTGTATGTTTTGGATTCTCGATTATGCCTGTTATTTCTTTTTCTGCTGTAAGCAATCTGCTTGTTACAGATTCAAGGTGCTCATTGATGGTCCTAACAATCTCATCGTGCCCCGGCTTGATTCTTATGTCCACAGCAAGTTTCTTGTATTGTTGCACAATTTCTTGTAGCTGGGTGGCAAAAACAGACAGAGCATTTGCTTGATTGGATTCCATGGTCCCTAGCTGTTGCTTGATATTAGCTACAATTTGCTGTAAATTTTCAACAACTGCCAATTTTGAATTTTGAGCAGTAAGATCATGGACCTGTCTTCTGATATCCTCAAACAGGGCATGCAGTTCATTAATATGTTGATTGGTTGGTAGAGTGGCCACTGTCTGAGTGAGTTGTTTGATCTCTGTCTGGATATTCTTGATATCTTCTGATTTCAATATGCGATTCACAGCTCTCTTAATATTTTTAAGTTCCTGTGATGTAGGCAGATTTGATACAGTATTTTGCAAAGATTCCAGTGCCAATTTCACATCATTTAATTCAGAAGCATCAACCACATTTCGCATAGCATCTTGGAGCAGGGCTATATCTGCCTGAGTAGGTGTTGATTGTTGTAAAATTTCAAGCTTTGTTTGGATATCATCGATCAAGTGATGAAAATGAGATAGCTCAGATTCAGTGTTGAGGTTTTCAAGCTTTGTGATCTGTTGCTGGACACTAACAAGAGTATCTACAATCCCGGGCAGGCGGGATTCTAGAGTTTCTTGTACATTTGTCAAATCACTTTGCACTGCTGATATTGTACCTTCAAGATGGGTTATGGTACTTTGAATTTTTCCAAAATCTTCATATGTCTCAAGTTGCAACTTGATGTTGGCTACACTCCGAGTTATTGCACTCAAAGCATCAGAAGATGGCAAATTGTTCATAAAATTTTCAAGTGTCTCAATTTTTTCTTTAACCTCGGCTATGGCATTGTTCAAGGGGTCCAGATTAGGTATCTGTAATAATTGAATCTGTTTCTTTAGAGTGGAAATCACTAGATCAAAATCTTCTTGTGATTTTATGCTTTTGACAATTGTTTGGAGCTGTGTCTGGACATTATTTATCTGCTCTTCCAATTGCTGTTTCAATTGCTCAGAGTTGGTGGCCTGGGTCTTAAATTTGGCTTGAAGAGCTGCTACAGCTTCTTCTAAACTTTGAAAATTATCCAATGTGGCCAAATCAGTATATTTCTGAAGAAACAATTTGAGTTCAGAATCAATTTTAAGAAGAGGGTCCATACATTGTGATTGTAAATTTGTAATTTCTAATTGAAGACTGGCATTGAGTGTGGTTTGTAAAGCTTGTAAATCACTTCTTAATTTCTTGACTCTGACATCAAGCATCAGAATCTCATCACTGTGATCTTCATGTCTTGTATGGCCAAATATATCATTAGGCATTTTTGTTTTAGTGGTTATTTATTATTGAATATCTAATTCTTAATTCTATAAAGAAGGGTATAAGCTTGTCATAGGATCCAGGGACCTCAATATATAAGCAGTCACCAGCAGAAACAGTATATACAGTGCCAGAAACCATGTTTGAGTGCTTAATTCTATAAATATTTCTCCCTACTGAAATTTTGACATCACCCTCAGGAGTTGTAATAAATTGTAATTGACCACCTACAGGTAATTGGTAATGATTTAAATTATTGTTAAATATGTACAATGTTTTACCTGTTTCATCATCAACATCTGTAAGTATGCTGTTCAGATGAATAATTAACAAAGCACTTAGTTTAGATATTATATCAGAAGAGGCTTGTGGTGTTGGCAGGTCCATAATAGCCTGTTTTTTGAACCCAAATAAGTTCATAGGCATGTTTATTTATTTCAAATCATGCTCTGTAATTGGGCATTGATTGCCATTTTTCAAATCACAATGACCCCATGGTAGAGTATGTATGCCACATGATAAAATGCATCTCTTATCATCATGTGGGTCCAGAGCCACTTTTCTTACAATATTTGTAGTCAACAAGTGATCCACACTCTGAATTCTGGATTCTGATGTTCTGATTAAACTCTGGGATTTGAGACAATTTTTATAATCTTCAAATTGGAGCTCTTTTTCCACAGTTACTCTGCCAATGCCCTTGGCTTTTTTGGCAACAACACCACTACATGTTTCAAAACTGTACATCATGGCACTTAACCCAGCAAATGCCAGAATAACATCACCAAGTGTCTCATCTTTTAACTTGCCAGGCACCTTTTTGTTGTGGTGTTGAATCTCTGTATGTTCACTGGCATCAAAGTATTTAAACAATTCAGGCTGGGACATATCTTGATAAACATCTTCTGTCTGAATATCAAGAATAAAACTATCCGTGTCCATGTACATCAGTTTTACACGATTCTTATAAAAAGGCTTCAACACATCATAATACAATTTTAACATATGTAATTTGGCCAATTCCAATATCACAGCCCCTACATAAATAGGCTTATCAAACTTAATCTTTGTTTTTTTCATGTTGAAGAGTGCCATATTTTCATCATAAATTCTTCTATAATTGAAATTAGGCTTTGCAATCAATTTTTTGCTCAGGCTGGGGTCAGTAATTATTTTAATATCAGTATGTTTTCTGACATTTTCAATAGTTTTGCCATACACAGAATTGACCATCAATTTAAACAAGGCCTTATCAAATTGGCTCATTGCAGATGTTCAAAGCTCTGTGTTTGTATCAATATATGGCTTCAACCATCTTGAGTGCCTGAACCTCAAAACTTTGCCAATTTTGGTCACTTGAACACCATGTTTCATCAGGAACTGGAGGTTTTTGTAATATATGACATAAACCTGTTTTGGCTCCAGAGTCATCATCAATTTCTTTTGTTTCGAGCCAGGTGAGCACTGAACCTCAGGAATTGGGGGCAGATCAGAAAATGTGTTGTGTAAATCATCAGGAATTGTCAGATCAACCTCTAAGAATAGGCCATAGTCACTGTCATCAAAATCCTTAAGATCTTCAATATTGAAATCTTCAACCCACTCAAGCCCTGCATATGGCAGTTTATCCATCATAGCATAACCATACAGGCTGTTTGCATCCACATAAAGTATATAATTTGATGGCCGTGCTGGATCATAATCAGGAATAGATTTGTTATTAGCTCTGGCATATCTCTGAGAGCATTGCACCATGCCCCCTCTTATACATTGCTCCATAAACAGATACATATCTTGATCTTGGATCAGATCCAATTGCATTTTAGTGTTTAAAAACATTGCAGACCATGCTAGCCCCGGAGCACTGTAAAAATATATTGGATCCAGTTTATAATTTTGCATGGAAGATTTTCTAAATGCCTGAAGTATATCAGCTAAGAGAGTGACATCAAGTTTTAAATATGCCATGTGATAATCACCAAATGTCTGGCATTTTAAATTGTTCCACATCAATTGGGCATGGTGATAATCTTCATCAGTGATTCCAGATCTTCTGATTTTGCTGTAAAACTCTTGTTGTGGTGGCAGAGAACACTCATCAAATTTAGAAAAATCTGTAACATAATCATATGGATATACACCCTTCCGCCTAATTAATTTCAGGTCCTGATTTGGAAACATGGTACATGTGATTTTGAATTGATCATCAGATAATTGAGTGGCCAGTGTAGCCAGGCTAGCAGACAGAATTCTGTATGAATCAAGAAATCTTAAGTGAATAGAAACACCATTAACTTTAATTATTTTGCTAATAGCTATATATTTTTCATCATTTTCAGCTAAAATATTTAAATTCTGCTTCTCAAACCCCTCGTACCTGATCAGATGATGGAAATCATAATTGGATGCACCATGGCAAAATATGGGGACAAATTTTGGTCTCTGGATCTTAATATTACAGCTATTACACAGGGCCATTAAGAATTTACCATCTGTATGAGAATGGTGTTTCACCTTGATATTTATATCTGAAAATTCAGAATCACATACCGGGCATTTTTCTGCATTGTTGAAATCTTCAATCTGTTTCTCTGTTAAAGGCAACATAGGTTTTGATTTTAATAAGATATTAGATGCTATGTCACGGCACTCATTTTCTATTTTATGTGCAAATTTTTTGATGGCATCTGGTCCCATGTATATATATTCTTTACTAACAACACCATCCTGTACAATCACATAATAAAAGCTGGAAGGTTCATGTAATTGATATGATGTAATTGAAGATTCCTCAGGGTCTGGGCTACAGAATGCAAGAGGTTTGAGATTTGATTCAAAATCACAGACTATATATGCTGGGTGTTCCAACAAGGCTTCAAACTTTTTGAATTTGACATTTTCACTTGGCATTGGCATCACCATATGAACAGGTTTATGGTTGCCACAGTATTTCAGATGCTCAAGTAACTTGTTTTTAGCAATTTCTGCATTCCTTTCACGAACCCTATTTATTATTTTTTTACCATCAAATACAGTCAAACATCTTCTGCACAACTTGAATATTGTATTGGATTTATCTAGTTGTGTTCTCACTAAAGCTTCAAGATTATGTATCAGAGTATAATGATATGTGCCATCCCCTTCAATTAAGAGCAGATCAATCGGAACAGTAGAATCATCATCAAATGCACTGATTCTGAGAGGTGCTATCAAGCAATTGCCACGGCCAGTGGAACAAATAAATATATTAATAGATAATTGTTTTCCATTGATATTCCTGGCCTTTTTTTCAAATTTATCAATATTCTGAAGAGACATTGGATATTCTAAACCCTCCATTGCTTCATCAAAATCATGTTCATGTTGTTTATAATAAGTTATTCTCTCAGGATGCCTTAAAACTGGATACAAAGCAGCTAAAATACACCACAAAAAGCATTTCTCATCATTATTTTCAATATTGACCACGGCTCTTTTGTTTTTAATATTGTCAGGTAATGGCAAATATGTAGATCCTTGTAATGGGCTGAATTCAGAAATATTAACATATAACTTGTGTGGAGAACCGCATAGGCTCCATCCAGACTCTTTTGCTGCAAATTCAGTGTGTTTAATATTCAATTGATCTATCAAACTGCTTATTATTTTGTCTGAATTTGCATTTGAGTATACAGGTACAGTTTCTGTTATGTGGGGCTGTGTAAATTTTGTGCCATTTGATTTCTTATATTGTGTAAACAATTTGAGGGACAGCTTATAAGAGCCATTTTGTGCATTAAGAATTGCCTGCACATCAGGATTTACACTGTTCAAAAAATTCTTAATGCCACATCTTGGCTCTGATTCAAACCGGTAATCCCTAAGTTGGCCATTAAAACTGCTATGGATAGGTGGTTCATAGCGTGGCTGCTTTGCTGCTCTAGCATTAACAGGTGCTTCATGCTTCCTTTTCAGACCAGATGTAGATGGTTGTGGGGGCAATGTTGATGACTGTACAGAACAAGTACCCATATGTTTATATGTGAAATATTCCAGACTATATTTTCTATGGCATTTAGGGCATATTTTAGTGGGAGTTCTGTATTTGTCTGGATTACAATTCTTTTGATGCTTAGCCCAATTGGGGCTGGATATATTTTTATTGCATTGATTACAATATTTTTGATTCGGCATTTTTGTTGTTGTTTATTATATAAAATTTCTTGGGGTTCAAATCAAAATTCTATGCTTAATAAAAAATATCAGTTGGGTTCAGCAGTGTGTTTTGTATACCTAGTGTATATACTTAGTATATATACTTAGTGTGTAAATATTTTTGGCTTTGGTATTTATATAAAATTTCTTGGGGTTCAAATCAAAATTCTATGCTTAATAAAAAATATCAGTTGGGTTCAGCAGTGTGTGTGTGTGTATGTGTGTGTGTGTGTGTGTGTTAATATTTTTGGCTTTGGTATTTATATAAAATTTCTTGGGGTTCAAATCAAAACTCTATACTTAATAAACCTATGACAGGTTGTCAAAAATTCTGTATATTAAATCAAATAGATTTGTAATTCAATTTATACAAATCTGCAATATTTTTGTGTTTAAAAATTATGAGCAGCACTGCAACAACACAACCTTTCTCTTCAACAGCTTTCACAATACTGGCTGATATGCAATGCAAAATATCTTTATATAGCCTAAGCACGGACCGCATTGAAAATATCTGAAACAATAAGCCAATCAGAATATAACACGTCATCACATTATGTCATAACCAACCAATCAGAAAACAACACATGTCTAATAATTTATTGCATAATATTAGGTAATAATTTGTTGCAAAAACATGATGCAAGAGAAATAAACCAGAAATAGGCCACAAGTGGACCGGAAGTAAATATGTATGGGTGGGTATGGGTGTGTGTGGGTGTGGGTGGGTGTAGGTGTGTATGTGGGTGGGTGTGGGTAGGTGTGGGTGTGTATGTGGGTGGGTGTAGGTGTGTATGTGGGTGGGTGTGGGTAGGTGTGGTCAAGGTCAAGGTCAAGGTCAGGGTTAACGTCAACGTCAACGTCAACGTCAACGTCAACGTCAGGGTCAAAATCAAGGTCAATATGTGTGTGTGTGTGTGTGTGTGTGTGGGTATGTGGGTGGGTGTGGGTGGGTGTGGGTGGGTGGTGTATCTTGGCCTACTTTTAAGTGTAGCCAAAAAAAATATCAAGAGGGGCATATTTTTAACAAATTTATGGACAACAATCTCACAAAAGTGCCTTTTATAAGTGTAGGCAAATCAATCTGAGGGGGGTCATACTTTCCCGGGAAATTCCCGAGGGCATTTTTACAAAAATCTTGGATTAGACAGAGTTCCACACTTGAGCAAAAAGCTCATATGGGCATGTTGAGCTAGTTTTAAGTGTAGGCAAATCTGCCTGAGGGGGGTTCATACTTTCTCGGGTTTATAATATGGCCTTTCCCACTACTAGCATTAATGTGGATAACGGGACAGAGAAAAAGACACTGTGACCAAACAAATGCTCTGTGCTACGCCGGCTCAGAGGGAGGACATAACAAGGCACTGAGGAGAGGGTGGAGGGGAGAGGGATGTAACAAATGGAGCGTCAAATAAGCATTCGTTCCGGGGCCGCAGCGAACAAACAAGAGCTGTCTGTAGGCCCTGCCCAGGCGACAGGCTAACAGGAGGATATCGTTCTGTCAGCGGGTGTATCGACAACATACTTCTGGGGCTGGGTCAGCATGTCCCCACCGTGTTACGCCACAGGTGTCTGCGATTTCGACTGACACGAATTGGCAGATGATCTGCCGGCTCTACCTCCCTCTTTTAAAGGGTGGTAATCGACAACTGTTCTGCAACGCTCGTGTGTAGGGATGGTATCGAGAATAGACTTGGCAGTGTTTCGATCTCGCCTCGATTTATGTACAGTCACCGGCAATAAAGATGGGGCACATAGATCCTGAAATACTCACTTCCCTGCAATACGTTTTGTGTGTTGACTAACTCAACGGCGATAAGTCAGCTGCAATAGCAACTTTGGCAATCGCTGCTGAGTTAACAAACATAACATTATTGCCGGTGATTGTACATCCGTCTCGTACTGTAAGGGAAAGTAGGCTTTTATTAATTGATTGATTTGGTTTACTTTACTTCGTCGATCTACCACCTTTGGCTAATCGCGACGATGAGAATGAGTATTGATGTGATGAAATTGATGAGTGGACACTCACAAAGATTAGAAAAACACTGTATGACTAATATATCAGCGTATTCATATGGTGTTTATTGTATTTGTTTTATTCTACGTCGCTTTTCTTCGGACCTTGACTAATCGCAACGTTGAAGGTGAATAATGATTAGATTATAACGATGAAAGAACAATCATTTACAAGCGCAAACGGGCAGAGAACAGAGACCCCACAGGATTACGCTAGTCAAGAATCAAGGGGCCAGACCCTCGTTAATTTTCAAGAACGTACAGGGACACCAACTTTTCAAAACCATTGTGCGGGCTCAAAAAACATGAATTATAAGTTCAGAAAATTGGAAAATCCTTCCTTCCATGTATTATGATATTAATGCCACCCAACAATGCATGCACTCCACCACAAATCAGGATAACAAATATAATAATAACTATAACAACACGTTAAATTATTTGGTGGTCTCATGCCACTAATATTCATGTACAGTATACATAGCTATTTCTAATTCATTTTACAATAAAAGTTGTCCCTCATGAACCAATGCAAAACCATAGAGCCTGATGTCGTAACAATATCTATAGTTAGCAATAATGCACTGTCAATAATAGAAAATGACGTATATGTAGCTTACAAAGAACCAATTGTTGTAATTTCTTGTTACTATGGTTCCGCATTGTATCAGACAATGGTTGTGCATTTGTAGTAAATAGAGCAAAGCTGATAATCTATTAAACCATCTCAGAAAAATTCAAGACCATCAAATTAATGGCATGAGTACTGCAGTCATTTGAAGATTCTTTTTAACAGGTTTTTGTGATGTATGGAACATAATGCATATTCACATTATTCTCATTCAATCTGCTGAACACTGGCTTCTCTTTCTTCATCTATGATTATTAGGTTTATCAAATATTTTACTGTCAAATGTTCTGTTGTAAATATGTTTGTTCATTTGATTTTGAGACATCATTGTAAAGATATATGTATAACATGAATATGTATAAATTATATGGACAAGATCTATAACCAAGATAATAAAGAATGTGCACATAATCGCAAGGTTATGACACGGCTTTGAATATAATAACGCCCTGATTCAAGACAACTTTCCTTTACAAAAATTCGAAATAGTTTTTCGAATAATTTAATAACTATTAAGGAAGGGATAGAGATATAACTGATTTAAACTACAACAGTGATTTGCACCCTTATGAAACAGCTGTCCGATATATTATTTAAAAAAAATTGATGCCTTGATCCCAGCAATTTTATTCGTGAATACCTTTCTATTTTTTAACTTTGTACATTCATTAAAATGTACCCTTCAAATTAATTACACTGGTCAACAAGATTTTGCATTTCATTGTTTTGTGATGAATTATTATATATTTCGACCCACTAAACACGAATCCGTCAACGATTGTCGAAATATCAACATTTTGAAAGATATTAGCATGTTTTGTTTTCTCGCACTGCTGGCTTAGCCGCAGCAATATGGGTGTATTTACTCTTAGAGTCACTAGATGGAAACACAGCTGATGTTGATTTTAACTCGTGTAAAGGTTCGAAACTCTCCCTTCATATCTAACCCGTCTGTGTGGTTTATCTAATTTTTTGTGTGTTTTTATAGGTGCGTAGTAAATTTTAAGAGTACAAGCGCTCACCTGAATTCCTATTTTGGCCTTGTGGTTGTGTGTTTCAAGGTTCTTTCTTCCCCACCATGTCTACTACTTCAGTCTGGGTGTGTGTTAATCTGCGTTAAGTTCATTTGCTTTGTTATAGAGCAGCATGTCAGCGGGTCGGAAGTGCAAATTACATGCAGACTCGTTGTGTTATGTATGTGGATACTATATTGGGCCCAAGGAAGTTAAGCATGTCATTGTACCAGGGACAAAATTTTGTGAAGCCTATAAAGCGTACTTTGGAATGGCTGTTGGTGATCTGGACAAACCATGAGCTTCACATGTTACGTTCGGTAACTGCAGGTCGACGATGGAACATCGGTTGCGTGGTAGCAGGAAAGGCATGCCATTTGCGATTCTGCGAGTGTGGAGGGAACTTACAAATCATCATGATGATTGTTACTTTTGCATGATCGAGCTGCTACATTTCAAGAGAGGGAAGAACAGGCCTCAGCTACAGTACCTTGACATACCATCCTCCCGAAGCACCTGTTCCTGACAGTGAAGTTCTTCCTATACCATCGCCTCCAATCCAAACCACGTTTGCGGAAGAAGGTAGAGTGGAAGAGTCGCTGTGCTACTGTTCTGATATAAGTGGTCTCTTTAGTGCAATTGGCTTTCAGTACGAACCAATTCCAGTCGCGTACACCATCCACTTGAAGGAAAGTTACTCAAGTGTGAAGTTGATGTTTGAGAAAATCCAATATGATTAACACCAGTGGGACATAGCCTATGTGGTGATTTCAAAATAATTGGTTTTCTTCTTGGGTTACAAAGTGGGTATAAAAAGTATTCTTGTTTTCTCTGTCTCTGGGACAGTACGAGCAATCTGTGGGGCCTGAAAGAACAGAGCTAATTCCAGGAAAACACAATGTGATAAGAGCAGCTTAAGTGCACAGAGAGACGATTCTCCTACCAACGCTGCACATTAAACGGAGGTTGGCAAAACAATTTGTGACAGTATTGGATAGTAAGTGAGCTGCTCTACAGTACATAAAAAAATACCTAATCTGTCATAGGCAAAAATTGTGGGTGGCATTTTTACAGGGCCACAGATTTGTTTCATGATAAATAGTAACGAACTTAAACAAAATATGACCGAGCTGGAAAGAAATGCTAGGAAGGACTTCCACAACTTGATGAAGGGATTTCTTGTTCACAACAGAAGGGAAGCTCTTGACGATCAAGTAAAGACACTAATTGATCGATATAGAGCACTGGGCTGTAGAATGTCTGTAAAATTACAAATGCTTCATTCGCATCTTGATTGCTTTTGGCAGAATTTGGGAGAGATAAGCGAAGAACACGGCGAACACTTTCAAAAGGAATTCAATTCATGGAAGGCAGATACCAGGGAAGATGGGACTGTGCCATGATGGGTGATTACATTTGGGGATTAGTTCGTGACGAAGGGGAAGGGAGAGTTTCCCAAAAAAGACAACGAACAACAAATATTCACTCTTGAGCATGTTGTCACATAAGATGAACTAAATTAAGGGACTGATGTGTAATATTAATGTATTCTGTTCATCTCATTGTATTTCTTTAGATATTTTTCATTGTTATACTGTTCATTATATATGTAATTTACTGGGTACTGACTGTACTGTGTTTGTAATTTTATGTTTTTCTACATAATACATATGACATATGGGCTACACGTTGCACTTTCAATAAGAAATAATAAACGACCCATATTATCCGAAAAACTGACATTAGAGCAAAACCAATGTCATATTCGTGTTCAGCGGGTCCAAATTATGAAAATAAGACTCAAAAATATACATAAGCAGAAAGTTCATGAAAATTTGTAGACCAGCGTATTAATCATAATGTGTCTCGGTATGTTGACAAATATAAAATTAGGTTTTAATTACTTGTCAACCTCTTACAGTTTCCTCAGACCAACATCATGAAATTAATTTGTTAAGGGCTGATTTTCATTGCTATGTTGCATTTTGAACACAGAAAAATTTCAATTAATCAGAATATTTCCACTGCAAAATATTTGTTAATGAAAATAGGTGCACAAAGCAAAATGACAAATTTCAGGACAACCTTTCACGGAGTGATACAATTAATGTCTTCCGATTATTCTCTGGGTATATCATTTTTATTGCAGAACATCAAGTTACTACGCTGCAACGTAGTACAAGGGTCGTTATATTCTAAATTAGGCTATTTTGGCGAACATGCTGTATAATACACAACTAATTTAACTAGGGGGATCCTGCCCTACCTCCCCGCTTCGGACGCCCGTACTTAATAAGCTTGTAACAGGATGTGTTTCCAAGAAATGAAAGAATAGCAACAACGCCTTACACGGTACTGAGTGCCGAAAACTGTAAATTATTAAGAACTTTAAATGATTAAGTTAAAACTTTTTGTAAAAGGTTCGTATGTCGCATTGTAAAATAGAAGAATCTTATAAAGAAGTTTAAACAATAAAATACTTCTCGGATGGTGCCTACTTAGAATTACCTTACTCTAGAGAACGTAAATTTATGTAAATTTAAGACTAGAAATATACGAGGTAAGAAAACGTTATGTAAGACGCTGAACTTAGCACACCGCGCTACGGGATACCATTTTCGAATCCCGGACTGGACGTGGGTGTTTGTGAGTGTCCATTCATCAATTTCATCGTATCATCACTCATCCTCATCTTCGCAATTAGGCAAGAGTGGCACAAAAGCGAAGTAAAATAAACTAAATCAGTCAAGACGCTGAATTTGTGTTTCTAAGTAATAGCATTGAACTAAAGGTTTTGCTAAGATATTTTTTTTAAAAAATGAAATAAATCACATCCAAAAGGCAATGCAGAACATAAAATTTATATTAGGTTATTAATAAAATGTTCGTATATACAGGATGTCCCCAAAGATTACCTATCGAAATGTTGAATCTTCTACGGAATGAAACTCCCCCGGAAAATTTAGCTGCAATCCTTATTTTCTTCCCTTCCTTAAAATTGATAGTCTATTTCTGCACTACTTTCATTGTAAAGGGTTCTTCATTAAGAGCGCTCGAACTTTGAAATGATATAAAACAAATTGTGTAAGTGATATCACCATGCTTGTACGTACATTTATTTTGAAGCCAATTCGATGACATTATATTTTAAAAATTATATCAGCCAAATGGCCGCCGCGGCTCTACTGGGTGATACGAATCCTGGAGATCCAATTTTCGATTACATTCTCGCACGAAAGTGGCTCAATTTCACCAATGACGCGAGTTATGTTGGCCTTGAGGGGGGTAATCGTCTGTGTTTTGTCGGCAAGACCCTAGATTTCACGTAGTCCCACAAAAAATCTAATGGGGTTAAATCACAGGATCTGGAAGGCCAGCTGATGTCGCCACCTCGCGATATAACTTCGAACTTCTCATGCAAGAATGTCAGTGTATCGCGTGCAGTAGGGCACGTTGCGTTGTCCTGTTGAAACCACATGTTTGTCAGATCCATCCCATCCAATCGAGGCCAAAAAAAAATGTTAACATCGCCCTCAAGGCCAACATAACTCGCGTCATTGGTGAAATTGAGCCACTTTTGTGCGGCCATTTGGCTGATATAATTTTTAAAACATAATGTCATCGAATTATTTCATTTCAAAGTTCGACCGCTCTTAATGAAGAACCCTACTTTCGTGAAGTGCCATTCTGCCGCAATGTTCCAGATAATTCTGTAGCTGTGACATACTAACAAAGTGTAAGCGTTAAACCGCATTTGCTATTGTACAGAATAAAGTCTGTGCAAATGGCTCAAAAATAAACAAACAAAAATAAACCTTAATAAACATTCCACCAACACGCTCCTTTAAGAAAAAGTGGAATTGTTTATGATTCCAAATTCCTAGGAAGTACAAAAAAAGCCCTCGGGATTTCCCATACGTTTTCCAGTTTTTTTCAAAATTCCATGACTTCTTCACTCACAGACAGTTGATTTCCCTGACTTTTCAGGTTTTCCAACTCAGTGGAAACCTGAACCAATTTTTGGATATACATTTTGTGGGTCATCCTGTACATCATATTACTTTTATTAGTCTATTAGGGGAAGCAAAATAAAAATAAGTACTCACTCCAAAGATTATTGTAGAACGAAGAAGAGAAACTTTTTCATTTCCTGTCTACATTTAACATTGAAATATTTATAATTTTAAGTAAAAACGACAAAATGAAAACCCAGATGAAGTGAAAGGCCGGATAAAGTAAAAAAGCTTTTCCATTCTGGAGAAATCTTAATGTTAAAATATTTAATGCAAATTTCTTGCTGAAATTGACGTAGTTATTTTTAAAAAAACATCTAATATCATGGGTTCAAATTCGGCCTTCACCTTCACGGGTTACGCCGCAGATGTCCATCTCTCCTGTTGGAGAATATGATAACTTTCTGGAAAACATATCCACACATGTCTTCTAGCAGTGTTGCAAGCTCTCCAATCGAATGGACGACAACCTAAGGGCAGTGGAGAGCGCATATAACTAAAATTCCCCGAAAAAAAGAGTCAGTGAATGATGGAAGAGAGTGTATGAAGATCATGTGACGTCTTTTAGTAGCAATGTGTTGATTTTGTTCAAAGGGCTATGAGGCATATAAAGGAGGTTTAGACCTCCGTGGTGTAGTGGTTAGCACATCGTTTTACGATACCAGGGGTTCCGGGTTCGATTCCAGGTCCGGGTATGAGTGTTCCCTTCATCAGTTTAATTATATCATTTGTCATCCTCGTCGTCGCGATTAGCCAAAAGTGGTAGAAAAGCGACACTAAATAACAGAAAATAAATAAAATGATTTCGAAAGACTTACACGAACACTATCAGTACATCACACTACACAACACTAGAGCCCCCACCGACAGCAAAAAGTAGATAAATAAAGAACATTTGCATTTCTGTAATGCTCTCAGCTGCACACGAATACAACTACCCCTTGGGCCTGCCCGATGGAGTAGTGGTATCGTCGTCAAGAGGTTCCGAGTTCGATACCCGATAGAGGCACATAGTGGTTCGGATCCCACTTTAAGCTGTAGGTTCAGTCCCGATTAACTTATCTGTGCATAAAGTGAACTTAAAACAACAAGCAATTAACAACTGCTCCCGCAAAATATATTTCTGCCCACTCTGTCTCAAACTCGATGTTTTCTGCCCCCGGCACTTTTTTACAAGTTGAAGTTTCTAGTAATATCAACCCGCAGCGTGGCCTACAGGAATTATAACATCTCTGCACAATTTTTAACCTTACAGTTCCGGACAGACTTTATCATCCTCGCAATCTTGACAAAGAGTGTGACCACCACATGTCAGGTGTCCTTTCAAGAACTGGCAACACTGGAAAGAGCGTGGTGTCGTCACATCTCGTCAGGATTTCGAGAAAGATAGGATCCCAGTTCCTTTCGGTTTGTCCGGAACTATATCTACTATTTACCAAAAACAGCGAAAACAAAGCAAAATACACTTTCACAAAGTTGAAACATGCTCAACACGAGAATTGATGCAGCAGATTTTCAGCAAAGTATGGTTCCTCCTGAAGAAACTATTGGAACCTACGGAAGGATTGCCCTCTTGCAAGAAATATGACTCTGCACAGCATCCATCCTTCTGCGCACTTTCTGACTCTTCCATAAGGGTTGTTGAAGGTTGATCGGGGCTTTTCTTTATAGAAAAAAATGGAAAGGCCTACAACCACCAAACTAGGCCCGAGCAAATTGACCATGTGGGGCACGGCATTGTCATGGTGAAGAATGATATTATCAGACAACTTTCCCTGTTTTTTCTTGCAAATTACACTAGGTACTACATCCATCATCAATGTGCAGTAGTAGCTACTAGGCATTCGTTACATATTCAAGTCGCGCGAATGGGTCCAAGCGGTTTATTCGTCGTCAACTATCGTTCTTCGCCAAACTATTGACATCATTCGAACACTTTTCCCCTTGATATCGTTTGTTTCCCATACTGTACTTGCAATAGTCTCAAATTTTCAGTCGGATTAGCCTTCTCCTTCACAAGCTATTTGACTAAACACCGCTGTCCAACAAACACAGACACACTACTTACCACCATGTTTGCTAACACTATTGCGCATGCACCAACTAACAGTTTTATCGTTCACCAGCTATTCAACACTTTTTTGTTCACAAATAACCCGCTCAATTTTGAACGACCCTTATATATCATAAATCTTAGAACGCGGTTGGAACATGCGCTCTCTACAAATATTAAAAACGAAAAAGCCTACCTAATTCGGCAACTTATTATTTAGCTAATTTATTTGATAAAGTAAAAATATAATATAAACATAAGGACGGCAACTTCTATATTGAAAAGTGCTTTAATGTTCATTGCCAATAATTGTTGATAATATACCAAGAATATGAACCGAATTATTAAGATAGGCTACACTTTTAGAGATCATAGGTGTATTTGACCATAAATATCCCCGTCAATTCACTATTAAAGTAATATAGAATAACGCGCCATCTCTTGTTTGACATTATATTTAAATCCTCAATTAGGGATAGATGTTACTTCCTGTTTTTCTTCTTATATATTCTGTAACTTTACGATTCTTCCTCATCTTCTCGATTCACCTGGAGGGATAAGAAAGCGACATAAATAATCAGAAAGTGGACAAAATTATTTTCTTTTTCACGAATGGTGCGATTTTAAAAAATTGATTTCATTTGATTTTTGATATTTAGCGTCGGTTATCTACCATCATTGGCTAATCGCGAAGATGAGGATCTGGATTCGAACCCGTAACCCCTGGCGTCGAGGCGCGCTGTGCTAACCAGTCTGTTATGGAAGTCAGCAATTAAACCAAATTAATGCAACAATGTGTTCATTATATTTTAAAACTTACGCTTCTGAATGAAGCAAGTGGTGTTTCCTTCTTTCGAATGTCGTCAGGTCAAATCTCCTTTACAACTGCTAAACAACATATACAGGGTGTTTCCGTGACTTTGTTCCAAACTTACAGGGTGGATGGAGACTGACCCAAGTATCAATATGACATAAGGAATCCCTGTCAGGAAACGCAATATTAAAAAGTTATGAGCCAATACTTTTTGGGGCTTTATATGACAGTAAAATAAGACGAGTGAAAGATGCGGCTTGTAGACTTAATACGGACGTTACCACAGTGTATCGATGCACTCTGCGACGAAAACGTTACAGTAGTTGTTCAAAATGGAGGCCCCAGCGTCAAAAGAAGCTCCGTCGTATCCGCTCTGGAAAAATTGTTGTTCCCTCCGGTAGGAATTCCTCACTGTCAAAGAAAGTGATAAGCATCGTCTTGATGCGTGATTTTTACGCCTTGACCTTCTTCCGACGGGGTGATGCAGGAGAACGCCATTCCATGCTTTGGCGTTTCGTTTCAGGGTCGTACCTCACACACCAGATCTCATCCTCTGTAGCAATGCATTGCAAGAAATTTGGATCTGAATCCTCCAGATTTCTTTCTCTTCCCACGCCTCAAAATCGCTTTGAAAGGTCAGAGATTTGAGGATATTCCGGACATCCAACGGAACGTGACGAGGGTCTTGAACACCATCCCGAAAGAAGACTTTTCTAAAAGTTTCCAGGACATGTACAGCCGTTCTCAAATGTGCATAGACATGGGAGGGGACTACTTCGAAGGACAGTAAGGTAGGTTTCATTAAGAATTCGTCTACTTTCGATATTCAGGATCATTCACCGAACTTTATTGTCAGAGGTGTAGTTTTGGCTCATAACTTTTTAATGGTGCGTTTCCGGACAGGGATTCCTTATCTCATATTGGTACTTGGATCAGTCTCCATCCACCCTGCAAGTTTGGAACAAAGTCACGGAAACACCCTGTATATGTTGTTTAGCAGTTGTAAAGGAGATTTGACCTGACGACATTCGAAAGAAGGAAACACCACTCGCTTCACGCAGAAGCGTAAGTTTTAAAATATAATGAACATATTGTTGCATTAATTTGGTTTAATTGCTGACTTCCATGACAGACTGGTTAGCACAGCGCGTCTCGACGCCAGGGGTTCCGGGTTCGAATCCAGGCTTGAACATGGGTGTTCTTTGCAAGCGTTCCTTCACCGGTTTCATCATGCCATCACTCATCCTCATCTTCGCGATTAGCCAATAATGGTAGAAAACCGACGCTAAATAACAAAAATCAAATGAAGTCAATTTTTTAAAATCGCACCATTCGTGAAAAGGAAAATAATTTTGTCCACTTTCTGATCTTTTATGTCGCTTTCTTATCCCTCCAGGTGAATCGAGAAGATGAGGAAGAATCGTAAAGTTACAGAATAGATAAGAAGAAAAACAGGAAGTGACATCTATCCCTAATTGAGGTTTTAAATATAATGTCAGGCATTTAATAATACCTTAAGACACACCGAGTTAAAGGAAAGTAACATTGTAAAAGACAAAGTAGGAAATTTGAAAGGATGATAGAAGAAAATAACGTAGCAAAGAGTAAATAGTAACACAAATATGCAGAAAAATGCACTGAGGTCTATATACGATGCAAAACCAAGGGAAGAAAGATTATGGGTATGAATATAGAAAATGTTGGAGAGAATTGAGGAATCTAACAGAAAGAAGCTTCATGGAAATTAATAACAAGAAAAGTAACGAAGAAGGTAAACTAACCAAAAGAAGAAGAAAAAGATGAAAGATTGTATGAAACGAAGTACAGTGGAGTAAATTAGAAAAGACAAGTAAAGCAGTAGAGGAAGGTGAGACATCTAGTGGCGGAAAAAGAAAGTGAAATGTAACATCACATGAACTTCGATGTTCTAAGATTTCGAGAACGAAAAATGTCTATAGCGTATTTCACGTGGCATGCACAAACAAGATTTATAGCTTTCTACGAATGCATTAGGACATGTGAATTGATGCATGCATACCAGTGGCACAGAGGGAAGAAAATAAAGGTAGCTATAATACTGTATTGCCTGAGAGTCCGTTGGTTAATGAAGTCCTCATCTTGGCAGCTTGCATTTTTTTTAATGTTTTGTCACTTCAATTGTGCATTTTTAAGAAAGTTCATGTCCAACAACGCTAGCGCAACTACTGTTGCTATGCACGGAGTCTCGTGCAGCGCTAATAAGACCATTCTGGGAAGAAATATCAGTCATATGCGACGAGTATATTGAAAAATACTCGATGGACTGCTATCTATTTGGATAACCATGCTATAGACATCCATTGTCTATCTAGTGGATGACCATGCAATGGATATCCATTGCCTACCTTGTGGATGCCCATGCTCTGCATATCCAATGCCTATCTTGTGGATGCCCATATGTTCATAAAATGCTGCCACATAATATCCGTGTCAGGCTGTTAAGAGTAGTTCGAACAGGTTCTAGAGCTCCTGAAGGTTCGGTATCGAATAAACGTCAGGAGGGGGAGGATATACTGCAATCACAATTATTAATAATAATATTAATAATAATAATAATAATAATAATTCCTTCATTTAGCGGGCGAGGTTCAGCCGTAGGCTGCTCTACCACCTAACCCTACACAAGATTTGATTGATTGATTTGTTGTTGTAAGTCCAATCGAGACTGGACCTACAGTTTAAAGTGGGATCCGAACCACCATGTGCCTCCACCGGGTATCGAACCCGGGGAGCTACACAAGAAAATATAAGTATATATAATATAATAATACATGAATACAGGTAGAAATAATGATTAAGCTAAAGATAAATAAACAAATGCAATTACGAATATACTCATTACAGTAATATTAGTGATAAAATAATATAAATGTGAAAGAACAAAGCATATTTAGAATACAAATAAAAAATATATGAGTAGAGAAATACTGAGGAAAAAAATACAAATGCGAATGTTAAGATAAGGTTGCCTCTAAGTAAATAATGATAGTAATAATAATAATTTGAAGATAGTGAAAAAATTCAAATAGTTACAGTTATAGAATATTAGTGTTTTGTCGTTTGTTGAGTGCCAGTTTAATTCTAGTATGTGTCACTTTTCTGCTGCTATTCCTGTAGAAGCATTTCTTTCCATTTAATTTTGAAACTCTTACTGATTTTTATGGATTTAACATTGGTTGGTAGTGCGTTTCATGCTTTCGGGGCAGATATAGAAGAAGATGAGGTACGTATATAGCGTAGTCGAATGATGAGGAATGTCACGTCCGTTGTGACGACGTGTCCCGTATCTGTGAATTGTGTTGCGATTACATAATTGTTCAAATAAGTATACATATTTACGTTCAGTTTGCAGATTGTGAACAACAGATATGAGATAGATAGTGCAGTAGCCTCCCGTTGGCCATTGTTGAAAATATTATGTCTGTTTAAGATGAGAAGGATGTGATCGCGTTTATCCAGGTCAAAAGTATATCTGATGCATGCATTTTGTGCGATTTTAATTTTCCTGCTGAGTTTTTTCGCAATTTTGGACCCATACAGAGTGTCACAATAATCAATTAGTGGAAAAATTAAAGATTGAACTAGTCTAAGTTTACATTCTGCAGGTAGTTGATGTTGTAAACGGTAGAAGTTTCTCAGGATAAAATATGCTTTCTTACATTTTGCAGTGATGTGATCCGTCCAGTCCAATGTATCGTTAACAATCAAGCCAAGATTTTTTGCTGAATTCTTACATGAGATGGTTTCACTATTAATTTTAAGTTCAGTTGGTTCAACAATAGAACTTTTTGCGATTGCTTCGTTGCTTTCTGCGATTAGAATATACAGTGATTTTTCAGGATTTTTCTTAAGTCCATTTGATGTACACCATGTATAAATATTATTTAAATCGGTGTTGACTGACGAAATGCTACTTTCTAGCGCTGTACGTCTAGTCGAAAAATACAGTTGTGTATCATCTGCATAGAAATTTGTGTGAAAAATATTATAACATTATTCAAGTCTGCAGTGTAGAGGGTGAAAAGGAGTGGTCCTAAAATTGATCCCTGTGGAGCTTTGGAGATCTGCGAGGGTGAATTTTGAAGGAATGTTCTCTGTCTTCTATTAAGTAAATAGGATTCAAACCATCTTACAGCTACAGAGTCAAATTTATAGTATTTGATTTTTATTATTGATTTGATTTGCTGTTTTAAGTCCACTTTGTGCACACTAAGGCTAATCGGGACTGGACCTACAGCTTAAAGTGGAATCCGAACCACTATGTGGCTCCACATAGTATCGAAGCCGGGTATCGAACCCGGAACCCCTTGATTACAAGGCAACGACGCTACCACTGCGCCATCGGGGAGGCCCTTATAGTATTTGAGTTTGTATATTAACAAATCGTGTTGGACTGTGTTGAAAGCTTTATTAAAATCCAGTAATACCAAAAGTGTAGAACTACGATTGTCAATTTCGCAAAGAATATCATCTGTAACTTTTGGTAACGCTGTTGCTGTGCTATGCCGTGCACGGAACCCAGACTGAACTGTAGGTGTCAACATAATATATTAGTTGAGAAAATACATTTTTTCTATAGCTCTTTTCAGTTCTTACGGCGGGCGCTCTAGAAGCTGGCAGGAAAAGTGGGGAGCGGGGATTACGCAACAGACCAACCAGACAACAGCAGTGGCGCCGAGAGACACGACGCGGCCGGAAAAAGTACTACGTGAAACTCGTTCTACTGGCCGCTACGTTTCTTATCGTGCTGGATTGGTCGCTTCCCCGCTCCCCACTTCCCCTGCCAGCTTCTAGAGCGCCCGCCGTAAGAACTGAAAAGAGCTATAGTACTTTAGAAAGTACTGGCAAAAGGCTTATAGGCCTCAAGTCATCGAATGAACTGATCTCTTGTTTCTTTTGAAGAGGCAAGACTCGCGCATTTTTCCATTTTTCTGGAAATACACCTTTAGACAAAGAATAATTGATTATATGAGTTAATGGAGCATATGGTAGTGCAATCTTTAACACTGATTTAATGTTATGTACTGCTTTATGCACATCAATTTCGGCTACTGTGGCAAAACAAAATTATTTATTTTCATCAGTAAAGCTACGGCTTTCAAAGTACTCTATTTGTTGTGTTTTTGGTTCATTGGAAATGCTAAATAGATTGCTAATTTGCCCAAAATAATTATTAAGAGCATTGGATTCGTGTGCTGTGCTCACAAGCGAGGATAAGTTCGTATTGACATTTCTATTACACAGCACGCCATGTTTCCTTCTTATTAAATTGATAAGCACCAAATTTAAAAGAGAAATATGACTTCTTTTCCTGTCGCATAACGGAGTTCTTTGTAATGATTACAATCGACAACGTTGTTCGTACGTTTGAATTTCCTCAGAGCGTTGTCTCGAATACGCATTAATAACTTGACATTAGGATTTATCCACGGAACGCGCTTCCTTTTAACTCGGGCGGTTTACTTAGGTGTATGGTAATCAAATAAACGTACGATATTGGATCTAAAAATATCTACTTTTTTATCAACGGTATCGAGTGATTGCAGTGTTTCCCACTGAACGTTTGTTTTGTCTTCAGCTAAGTTGCCTATATCGAAGTAGGAGAAGTTTCTGTAATTCAAATATTTTCTCTCATTAGCGGATTTCTCATAAGCTAAGTTGCTGTTGTAATGGCCGGATTGACCATTACCGGTTTTGTGTTATTGTATTAATTAATTGCTGGCCAGCTACAAGGTGTAGGGTTAGTTAATATGTTTCCATGAGTGTACTTTTAGCATGTAAGTGTGTGTGTTTAAATGGATTGTGCTTTACTGGATATTAGATTCCCCTGTTTTTTTACCTTCCCAGTGGGGGAGCTGTCTTTCAAAAGACCGTTTCAGTGGAAAATTCCAGTCCTACGGGGTCCACGTCCACGGACGTACCACCCCGACTATAAAAAAGACCAGTTGGGCTTTAGAAGTAAACAGTTTTTTCCCCATCTTTTCGACGACGAGGAACGTTTCGTCGAGTTTACTCCACTTTTGGTGGCTAGACTGATTATAAAAATGTAACATTTGGTGTAAGACAACCCCTGTTGCTGTGTGTAAGTCCCTTTTAGAAAAGCTTTGAATATGTGGATATTTCCGTATTGAATAATTGATGCCCAGAAGGGAGAGTAAAGGAGTAAGGAAACGCATTGGTAAGGAACGGCATATCATTTCAGCTGAGGGTAGGCCTGCAGAGATAGTTATGCTAACTCTGCGGTATAGGAAGTGCCGATGGTGTAAGCCATAGGTGCGCAATTTTGTTGATTTAGAGTTTGGTCTATGCAAGACACACATGGAAACGCTTTGTAAATATGTATATATATATATATAACAACGTCAAATAAACCCATATAATCCTACTCGAATTGTTCTGATTTAAGAAATAACTCTAAGAACTACAGTACTGTCCATTATGAACCAGTTGTTTATTCACTTTACGCACATGTGTAACGAACCAAGAGACTAAAAATATAAATGTTATGCGAAACCCCCCTTTCGTAATTCCGGCGTTAATGTAATCTGCTCGCTTGGCACCCAAGGTGAGGTGGAAGGAGAGATTTGAAGTATTAAAGCAGGAAGTAATCCAGAGGGCCGGATTTAAATCGGGAAGTGTACGTGACACAACGATCCGTTTTACCGATAGGAACTGTAACGTCGGTTGCATGCATTCTGGTAACATCATATATTACTATAATATCTAACAGTGTTTCGCTAGTTTCAGTTATGCGCGTTGGTTTAGTTGCAACTTGTGTTAGCCCGAAGGAAGATAATATCGATTTTAGAATATTATTTAGAATAATATTACAATAAAGTTAATTGCATAATAGTTAATTACTGCATTAACGTAATCTATTTTAACATCACATCATGGCAAAGGTTCTCGAGATGTTATAATTGTATTTGGTTTCAGTATGCAGGTTAATCGTTAATAATCTGTTCCTAGAAATGTGATATTATTGAAGTGTTTATGGTCACTGGTACTGCCGTAATTTGTTTTTATTATACAACTAGTTACATATTGTATTTACTCATATCATTTGGATATAAGTAATGATCAGATTTTAGATTGATTTCATTAGTATAAGTAATAATGATTTTGTGCTGTCATCTATGAACGAGAAAGCCAGTCAAAAACTGTTTTAGAGGGGAGGGAAGAAGAATAAAAAAAATATTACAAATAATAGTACCAACTACGCTGTTATTATGGCAAGGGTATAGTAATGTATTTATGTAATATGTAATGTGTATCACTGTTATGTAATAGTGTAGAAGGCAGCAAGGAGAACAACGTTTCTTAGCAACCACAGTGGTCCAAGTGAATGCAAAACCTGGCCAAAATCCCAAATTTGAAATTACGAAAGTAGGTTTGGTACCCTTATAATTCGAGAGTAAAATGTCCATTCTATTGAAAACTACCTGATGTTACACAATAAGTGTCACCCTCAGTTGGTTAGCAACCCTTGAATTGTGGCTATGTTGTGATCTTTGTTTGTTGCAGAAAGGTTACTTTGGTGTCTTTATAAACATTTCTCGGATGCCAATTGCGATTTGAAATTTATTTTTTGTTAGTTGTAAGCTTTAGTTATAAGGATAAACTTTTGTCACCTGGTTTAATCAAGTACTCCCTCTGTCCCATAATTATTGTCCGGTACACCTTTGTTTGTTGTCCCATACTAATTGTCCGATATTCAAACTGTGACATTGGTGTATGCAGAAGAAGAAAATGAAACACGGGAATGAGTCATACAACTTTGTTACTCAAGGATCAGTACAAATCGGCCGATCAAGTATCCAAGAGAACCTAAATAAAAAGTAATCAATCCAGGATCAATACAAAGTGACCAAGAAGTTCGACAAACTAAAACATCAAGACGAAAGAGATTGTTGGTTAGGAAGGTTGTCACCCCATCAACGAGCTAGAGCTAGTGCTGCAGTGCTTCTGTAGCCTCGTCGTAAATGTCCCGAGGACACTCCAAGCGAGATGGCAGGACGTTGCGGCTGTTCAAGTGTGCTTTTTGCATATGGGGAATCCTGTAGTTGTTCCCACCTTTGGAGGCGCATAATTTCAATGAGGACTGCAAAGTGAAAAAGACGTTGTTGAGCTTGTCGCGTGTCAGATCAGAGAAAGATGTTTCAACGGCGGCGATCAACTCATCAATAGTTTGTGGAGCTGCCTGATGCTGCAGAGACTGAATTGCCCGGAAGTACCCCAGATCTAAAACATTCATGTCCGGACTGTTTGGCGGTTGGCATAGGAGATCCAAAGTGATTCCACTGGCCGCTGCAGCATCCATCCAGGCGCGGTCATTGGGAACGATATGCGGACGCGCATTGTCCTGCTGAACGAACACCTGGATTCTCCCTGCGCGCAGTCCACGAGGCCATTGTGCATCTATTGCTGGGATTAACTTGTTGATGAGCCTGTCCCGGTAAACATCTTTGGTAATAGTTAACAGTTAATGGTTACAAAACGACTCAAACAAGCTCAAGTTAAGATTAAACCATCTTATGTTAGAATAATGTTTCTAGTTTCAGGATCCAAAAGTAGTTTTTGCCAGTTCTTGCTTCTTTTCATAAAAAAGTCGTAAACTGCAATTGGATACGCGAGATAATTTTTCTTAAGTTGGGTTGGGATGGACATCTGAGCAATTTCAATGAAAGGCAAGGAAGAGGGATTTCAAGACACAGACATTTACTTCATATCCCCTGTGTAGCTTAAGATACACTATGAATGCAAGAAACTTGGGAAAGTTGCTATTTCACAAAATCTTTGACCTTGATTTTGCTGGCCGATCAGGCTTCAATTAAAAAAAGGAAACCACGGCTCTAACAGGAAAGTGTTATATGCGCTTACTTAGCCCAGATCTACACAATAGTGGTATGTGTGTGTGTGTGTGGCGCGACTCCCAAGAACGAAAATCTGAACACATTCCGGATTAACCTCTCCAGGTTACGTTACACTTCGTGGAACTGCATGGAAATCAAAGCATGGCGGTGAGTTGGAAGGCAAATAAACCGTTGATGAAGAAAATAAAGCAGAAGATACAAGCCGAGATGAAGATGGAAATAGGCATTATTATAGATGAACCAAGTCAAATGGGAAGTGAGACATCCAACGACAAAAATACCGAAAATATATATTTTTCCAAGAACTCCAAGAAAGTGGTGGATATAACGGGAATAGACAGATATCTCCTCAAGAAATGATCCTATAGGCATTATCTTATGGATGATGGTGAAATTTGAGATGGGGGCCAAGCAGAAAATTGAGCTGCACTTCTTACTCTATCAACATTCCAGCTTCCATTCACAAGATACTTGTCCATGATCCAGCTACTATTTTGGCTGCTCAAGGTGCCAGAAACAAGCATGTAAACAAGTATTATCCGTAACCCCATACCCGGACCAAATCTCGGAGGGAGAAAAGATGATGCACGTAATCCTACGACTCTTTAAATCCAGTCATCTCCACAGAGCAGTCTGAGATAGACACTTCAAAACGATGCATTCGACTTCCTTAAACGTCCCCTCCAGTCACTGGCTGATGTTGAAACCGATCGAGATGGAAATTGTAAATACGTTGAACAACGCACAAGTCGTGGTTTACTGTATTGTAAGTGCAATTGGCATTAAAATATCATAATACTGTCCAATATTGTGTTCCTTCCCTTAAATGATAGAATATGTGAATAAAATCTGCATTCTGAGGTCATAGACCAGAAAATTAATTTTGACCAGGTTTTTCCATGCATCTGAACCACTGGACAATCTGGACCAACGGATTGCTTGTACAGGACTCATTTCGATGCTATCAGCAGTCCTGTATGAAGCCCAAGGAAATAGCTTCTTGGTAGTGACTGGCATTCATTTTTGCAGTCGGATAAGATTCTAAAAACAACAGTACGATATGAAAAAAAATGCCATGCTAGCAGAGAAGCTGTCAGAGTGAAATCACTGATCTTGACCATTTCCTTCAGGCAATTTATCACAGCACATACATAATGATCCTCATTTTTTTTTGTTCTTGCACTTTAGAAGGAGTTCGTAGGTTTGTAAGAAATATTTACACCGTACAAGAAACCTAGTCTATTCGTCTCGTAAAACAAATTTAGTATATTTTTGATAGACATAATTAGATTGTCAATGGTAACTGTGAGTCTTTGTAACGTGGTTACATAAGCACAGAATAGAAAATGACATATTTGATATTTTGTAGGGTTGAAATGAGCAAAATATCATTAAGAAAAGTTGTTGGCCTTGATGTTCTCTACGTCCTGTGAAAGGTAAAGCACAGCGATATTCTGTATGCACTCCTCCGTACGCATGCGAGCGCGCCTGCGCGTGTACACACACACACGTGTCCTCGCCTTGTAATCAAGGGGTCTTTGATTCCAAATCCGGCGGAAGCATATGATTTTTCGGATCTCACTTTAAGCTGAAGATCCAGTCTCTATTAGCTTATATGTGCATAAAATAAAAACTGAAACACGCACACACTCGGAATCGACTATTGGATGCCAAAACTAAGGGGAAGGGCGGATCAAGAACAGTTTACGTTCTCTTGGTAGACAAAGCTTAGCATTAAGATGCTGTAGTACCGGAGCCAAAACTGGCAAAAAGTAGAGAGGGGCAACTTCCCCCTAATTATCGCCACTGCGTACACGTATAGCATGCGTGTGAGTACGCGTGTGTGTATGCCCAAGACCGGACCCCAGAAAAAAAGAACAGAATAGCCTATGCTGACTCACCTACAAAATTTCTAGCGACGTAGATGTTGGAACCACTATTTGAAGAACAGACAAACGCGTTTGCATTCATGCATCATCATCTGCATCCGTTTCCTGATTTCTATTTCATTTAATTGTAATGCCAAGACCGCGGTGATCCAATTCGACAGCGACACGGGAGATGTTGGTTCGATTCCCGGAGAGGCGATCTCGGGTGAGAATTTTTCTGACCAGTGGCGGCTATTGGAGGGTAACGGAAGTTTACCTTTGGTAAGCCTTAGCCTAAGAGGCCATAATGCGTGGGCAAAAAGTGGGATTTTTGGGGGGCAACTGCCCCCATGCCCCCCTAATCGCAGTCACTGGTTCCGACTATGCACTTCCGTACAGTAGCTCAAGGATTCAATCAGCCTCTAACCATCGGGTACTTGAGGCAACAGTCGGGGATAAAGGTGACCGGAGCGTTGTGCTGATCACATCTCAAGTATGGCCGAGGTTGAGAATGCGTGCGGTTCTATATATGTACCTTCATGGCAGAGTAGCTTTACCTTTTCATAAAAAAAAATCTTCACTTATTTCACCAATTCAGCACTCTCAATTAACCGGAATACAAAGCAGGGCATAAACGAAGCTCCAACTTGTCTAAATGTGTACACAAAGGGGTACATTCCATGTTGCACCACCATGAGCATCTCATTAAAGAGAACTCGCAAAGTAAAAAGAGTCGGAAACAAATTATTTTAAAGGAAACGCAGGTCGTAACATTGTTTGAGGAAACGTTGCACAAAAATTTCCGCCGCAGCATTCGTGCTAAGTCCCCCAGGACGACTCATCCAAGCGAGGACAAAATAACAACTGCGCCCCGGGGTTATAATCCCTAGCATGATCTTCAACAAGGACGGAGACTCGAGGCTCGGATGGTTTTAAGGATAATGTTCAGAGGAACGACCAACTGGGTAACAAAGTACGCTCAGGTAATTCCATTCTGCGGTTGTTTCTTTTTCTGTTTTTTTCCTCTTAACTCCCAGTCCAAGCGTTCTGGCCTCCATGGTGGTGTAGGTTACTTTTATGGAGAAGAGTTGGGCGACATGAGGCGCTGGTAGATGGCAACACTATCGTGAATTCTTGAGCATTTAGTTTGTATAAAGTCTTCCTCGACTTTCAGTGGTTCGAAAAGCGTTCAATAAGAGATTGATAGGAACTTTGATTAGAGGGAGATTATTTCCGTAACATCTTTAGCTGTTATGCATTTAAAGCATCGGAACGAGTCACAACTCTCAAAGCAGCCAATTAGCCAAGCGAGTCTCTGACGTCATCTCAACCCAGAACCTATCGCTAAGCCCCTTGATCAGGTTCTACACGCCCACTAGGCTCGCTAGACAGACTCGCTCAGTCAGCTGGAGATGTTCCGAAAGTAATTCGACTCTACAATCGCGTACCAGGTGAATGCACAGTGCACAGTTATTCGGGTCATACTTTAAACTGCCGATACAGACCCAATTAGACTATGTGTGAATAAAGTGAACTCGAAACCAAAACTCATTGATTCTGTACCTACAAGTAAGTCTAATGTTCGTGTACAAGTTAGGTCTCTTCATCAATGCTGGCAATTAGACTATGTGTGAATAAAGTGAACTCGAAACCAAAACTCATTGATTCTGTACCTACAAGTAAGTCTAATGTTCGTGTACAAGTTAGGTCTCTTCATCAATGCTGGCAATATAAAAACATGTATGTTTCGGTATTTTCATCCAATTGTCACACGTGTTGTTTATTACTGGTCCCATTTTTTCTATTTTTATTTTTCCTTTCCTAATATTCGGTTTAATTAATGTATCCTCTTTACTTGGTTTTGTTCTGTCATGATTATAATTAATCCTTAGATCTACTTGCCTTCCAGCTCCATCTATTCTCTAACATGTCTAGTTGTCCTAGCTTATTGCTCTACATAGTATATTGATCTGAATCACTTGTATAGGTTCCCTGATTGCCGAAATTTGCATTTTAAAGTTAACAAGATGTTTTTTTTTTTTAAAAAAATGTCAAAATCACACATTTTGCACTCCTGTAATTTCGGGAATGCAACAGATATGGTAGTTAGGTATTTCCATACCTCAGGTGCCCCTTCCAGTATGCCAAATTTCGAATGAATCAAAAAGTGTAACGTTGAGGTTCTTGTTGATTTGGCATGGAATGGCACATTTGTTTCATGACGCCAAGTACTTGCATAACCATTCTGTACCTTCCATATGCCAGAATCTTCCGTTAATAGTAGGTAAGGGATTGTAAAATAAATGAGTTGATGATCGAGACAACAATGTTGATTATCTTGTCGCGCCGATCCCTATACATCACCAAGATGTAGCGTTAAGGTACAAGGAGGCCGCAACACTTTACAGAAGTGTAGAATTTGTGTCCACTGGTGGTTATCTTCAATAGCTTCCCCTGCACGATTGTCTTGCAGTGTGGCAATCTGCACTACAAGCTAATAGTGCAATTAAAGCAGTGAAAAATCAGGCAAAACCAGGGCTGGCTCCAGGGGCGGCTTAAAGGGAGGGCAACATGAGCATCCCCCTTGATTATTATTATTATTAGTAGTATTATTATTAAAGTATGGTTACAATTGAGCTTACAATTTTCTTTGGATTGGTTCTGTAACTACAAAAACAGCTTTTTGCCCTGCATGAATTAATATACAGTTAATCCTATTTATTTATATGTATATATAAAATGGAATATTATAAATTTATATAATTGAAAAATATAAGAAATATAATAAAATAAACATTTTTGCAGCTACTTTATATGAAGGAGGCAATGAGGTAGATGAGACACTGTGTCAGTATACGTAGATTAATGTCCTAATCTGTCGTTTAAATTTGGTCAAATTTCTCTCCAATTTACAGGCCTTTGATTTCAGGCTTTACTTGCCAGAGATGACAGGGATTTTGATCCGTATCTTGCCTTGTTGCCATTGATTGACTTGATTCATATTACTTAGTTTTCTGCCACTTTTGGTTAATCGCAAAGATGAGGATGAGGTATGATATGATGAAATTGATGAAGGGACACTCACAAAGAACACCAATGCCCAGGCCACAATTCGAACCCGGGATATCTGGCGTCGTAGCGCGTTGTGCTAACCAATCCACTACGGAAGCAGGCATCGTCCCCATTGAGTAGCGCCAAAACCTTATATCTGTTTATATATATGAAAAGTGTTGGATTTGTAAAGACAAAAGTTAATTGAACTTACTGCTCCATAACATAATAAGTATATTACAAAATCACGTAGGAATTTAAGTTAAGAGGCGACAAATATTTAGATATAATAAAATACATACCTACAATTAACGTGTTCTAACAGTAATGCTTAAAGTATTTAAAAATATAAGGCTATTGTTTATCCTTGTTTAAACCGAAATATAAGTCTAATGTGGTCACGTTTTATATTGAGGGGTTTGCCGGCTCCCGTGGTGGAGTGGTTAGCACATCGCGCTACAATGCCAGGGGTCGTGGGTTCGAAACCCGGCCTGGGAATGGGTGTTTGTGAGTGTCCATGCATCAATTTCATTATATAATCCTCATCTTCGCAAATTAGCCAAAAGTGGCACGAAAGGCGAAGTAAAATTAAGCAAATCAAAATTTAAAAAAACATATTAAGGGGTTGTAGAAAGTAGGGGACTAGGTGGAACGTTAGGGGGTAGAGGGTAGAAGCTAGTTAGGGCACCAAAAATCCACCTCGTCCTGGTGAAACTTTTATCTTGACTACTCCGTGGCTCCTTTGGTTTAACAATGGCATGGTATTCCAGAGACCCGGGTTCGAGTCCTTGTCGAACCTGCATTTCTTTCGTCGAGATTTCTACGCTAAGCTATTCCAGGCTCATAACTTTTTGAACGAACCTTTCTCCGAAACTCCCAGTATGTTACCTGGATTACATTAATGCAATATGGAACACACATCTGCTTTATGGAAGACCGGAACGTATAAGTGAAGATGTCCCACTCCACAGTTGCAGTAACTTTTGTTAGTTCCGGGACTTCAGACCTTACGATCTTCTGCTTATGATTTATGGATACATAACGTCCAATAGCAGTAAGCCACCAAAAAGGATATATCCTGCACCATAACCTGGCTAAGCGATAAACCGTATAAGGGCCTATAAAAAAATAATACCCAATACGCACGTCAAAGGGCTGCATTAGAGGTGAAAAAGGAAAATTAAGTGCGAGAACTTTTTCGTTTTCTCACCTCGTTTTAGCTCATTTGTCTCAGTAACCAAATAAGATATTTGTCCGGTGCTTCTCTACAAGTAACATTAGACGTTTTGCTTTCTCCGCATATAAAAATCCACCGCCTCCCTTCGCCCCACCCTCGAGGGAAAACATATTCTTGAAGACAAATCAGATTTCAGAGTAAACTGACAGAAATTGATGACGGATTTTTCCCTTATCTTCCGCAGTCGGTGTGGATTTTATGAGGCTCTATGGTGCTCTATGGAAACCTGACTTCCGTACTCGTAAAATTCGCTGCGGATTCAATGGAGACACCGTTTTATTGGGCTGTAAAGTTTCGCGGACCAATCGCTCCGGTTCTCAAAGCTGGTACTATCCAATAGTGTTTTCCTTTTTTTTTTTTAATGCATACAGAACTGCGTAATGTCTCGAGGAAATACAGAATGTCTGATGTCGTCTAGAGGGATCACGTGACACAAAACAGAAAGTCATGAAATAGAAATGTGGATTCTTATTCGAGCAAATGTCTTTATGGGATGTTAAATATGATTCATATTATCATTATTCAAAACAGTACTTCTCTCTGTTGTATTATATGGATATGAAACATGACTCCTCACACTCATGTTAGAAAACTAATTAGGAAATCTTAGAAAAATGCATCTAAAATAAACAGTTTGTGAATATTACATAACACGAAAATGCATACATTATAATTATGCCCTTATATTATTGCGGTAAATGTCAGTTATATCGGAGACACATTAAAATCGGATATTTTGTGTTTCGGATGGTTCGTACTTAACAATTGCGTATTGCGGAACATAGTTGAAGGTACCATTATGCTTTTTACACGGAAACAACTTCAATTTTTTACATGAAGAGTAATTCTTTTGGTTCCTTTCTTCCGTTGCGGAACATACAATATGGCGCGCACAGCTCTGGATCATCGCGCGTCGGGCTTGTGTTTTGTCGACTTGGAGTGGGTAAGCAGTGTTTCCAACTTTCTTAATCGAAAAATACCTACTTTCATGCTCATTATGTCATCACAAACCATTGACGGATAGCCCCAAAAACAATTCACGATAGCCCACAAACCATTGACGGATAGACCCAAAAACCGTTCACGATAGCCCCACGAACCATTGACGGATAGCCTCAAAAACCATTCACGATAGCTCCAAAAACCATTCACGATAGCCCCACGAACCATTGACGGATAGCCCCACAAACCATTTACGATAGCCCCAGGGACCATTTCCGGCAAGGTTAGGTTAGGTTGGGTTAGGTTAGGTAAGCATAGTTAAAAAAGATCGTGAAAAAAAGGCACGTTTGGAAACACTGGCGAGACTGCGTGGCTTTCGACGCTCGCGCCATCTGCAGGTACATAATGGAAACAACGGCATAATGTTGTCGCTTTGCACAAAATGCAAGTTTATTACATCAAAAGTGCTTATTTCTTGTTGTGCGGCATTCTACGGTGAGAAAATACCGCCACGAACTTTCAAAATGCTACAGAAACTCATTTTAGTAAGTAGTTTCTTCTGTAAAAATGAAGAAATGTGTCTCCGATATAACAAACATTTACCATTATTGCTATGGTTGAAATTTTCATGACTGCATAGTTTTTTGGTAAGGTGATACACATGGTGACCAAAAGAGGTGACCGAAACTATGCCTCGGAACGTTTATCGTGAAACAGTTGCGCCATCTGCTGGCTAGCGATCACGTGAGTACTTCCATCCACTGACAGGAACTCTGGAGACAGCACGTGATTTGTTCTCTGCCAACCATAGCTCGCCGTTTTTTTTTTTGGGAGGGAAACTTGTACAATCGGGTACCACATTTACAGCAGAGGGGAGGGCAAGGCAATCAACACGTAGGGGACTAATTCACAAGCTGGAAAATAATTTGCCCTTTAAGGAATTGAATAATTCGTTGATATTACTTGCTTGCCCTTTTGAAGTACTAATGTAAGAGCACGGAGTGTCATGTTTGCACTAAACATAGGTCTGGCAACAACAGTCCGCAGACGAGAGATTGCTCAGTGGCGGGAACTGTACCTTTACTAATTTGGATGCTTCATTGTGGCAAATATATATGCTTAACCATTTTTCTGTAATATTCAGCCTTTTCGCATTTCCAATGTACAAAGAACTTCCTTGAGACACTTGGCTATTTCAGAAGTAGATTAATTTCTTTACATATTTTCAGACGTTGATGAATTTCTACTCTGCGACCTGTCAGCTGGGGAAGATAAAGGCAGAAAAGAGGCTGTGAGGTGATGAAATCACTTACTCTCATATTCAAGCATGTGGCATAGAATACAAAAATTAATTAGCCTGTATAGTTTGAAATTTAATACCTCTTATGTGTTTGCCTTCTGGTTTTATTCCTATGTAAAATGATTCAACTAACTCTTTTTACAAATAGCTATCGGTTTAAATAATATGGATACTCGAATTTAGACTCCAATTAAAAATTAACCAGTAGACGTACATAAAATTAAGTTACATCAAAATTTAGCTTATTCAATTCTGCGTGTTAAGCTTTGGCAACCAATTTTTTTCGAGTATTTTTTTATCGTCGTGAAAAGAAACGACCACTCTCGTTGAAATCCTATAAACAAAAACAACTTGTGGTCTGATCGTGAGAGGGCCTCCCCGATGGCGCAGTGGTAGCGTCATCGCCTTGTAATCAAGGGGTCCCGTGTTCGATACCCGGTGGAGGCACTTGGGACAGTGGTTCGGATCCCACTTTAAACTGTAGGTCCAGTCCCGATTAGTAGCCTTACTGTGCATAAAGTGGAGTTAAAACACCAAATCAATCAATGATTGTGATGAAATTTAAACACAGTTTATGCAGAGAGGTTTTAAATGCAATTCTTAATTTTCAGTTTCTTTTTTAAATAGGCTAAAATATGTTCTCATGAATTTTGTGAAACAACTTTTTATTAGTATTGGCTAGCCCTACAAATACGATCTTTGTCTTGTTTTGAAGCTCTTTGCAGCTGATTTAAAAACCAATTACCATTGTCAATTCACATTGCGAAACGGATTTTTAAATACAGATTTTTATTCATCGGAGTAAACGTGTGTGTTGAACGTTGCGACAGCCCACTCAGTGACATTCAACGGACATCGATGCAAATCTGTATAAAATTGGTTTCGTCTTATCTCAATACCAGCCCTACTAATTAGGATCAAAATAAATCGTAACCGGGATCTTTATAGAATCACATTACGAATAAATATATTAAAAGTCAAATAAATGTTATATTACATATCTTTCTTTGTTGAAAACTGTTTTATATATTTTAAAAAAATCGTTTTTTATGCAATCACTGAATTTTCAGAGGCGAGCTCATTAACTGGGTGTTTTTATTTTGTTTATGTTTACCTCCACTTTATGTTTATACAGCGCGGTATAACCTACGTCACCAACCGTTGGATTGTGGGAGTGAGTTACCATGCTGATGTAAACAAACACAGCTGGGCCACAAAGAAACGCAGGAACGTTCTAAAGTTTTTGCTCTCTGTGGTTAACTGGAGGTGTCCAGTGTTCAAACACAAGCTCCAATTTTCCTGCTCTTTTTCAAGAGCGAAGAATTTCTTTTCCTGCAAAGTAAATTATGTAAACGGACAAGGACTGGCTAGCGAGAGAACCACGCCACCATCGGGGAGAAAAGTAAACATTAGATGCATGCAGGCGACTTTCCCTGCCATGTAAGTACAATTTAGGGCTCCGAAGGTGATGAAAAATCATCTCTTTTTTTCTGCGCCTTGAAGAAAATGCTAAACCTGTTGGTTGTCTGTTTCCCTTCAGTCTTAGAAGCAGAAAAAAATGTTTTTATTTTGCATTTTGTTTTGCATTTTCCGGTCTTTTTTTTGGCTTTTGGGTCATTTTCAGTATTTTTTCTCACTTTGTTGCATTTTTATAATTTTTGAGAGCGCTTTTTGCTCCTTCTCGGTTGCTTCGTTAATTTTAAATTCATTTGCTAGAATAAATTACATATTGAAATTTCTTAACATGTCCTCTTTAGCAGGTACGCCATTAATTAAAAATATGGTCAGTGCAAAAGCACAATAGTATTGTTGACTGAAATGTTTGCCAATGGATTATTTGTGGTAAATTTATTTTTCCTCAAGCAAACTTAAAATATTTGAGTCAAGCCTACTTTGAGTTTCCCTTGCTGGTCATTATTATTTCTTTAATCTGTGGTTTTAAAGTAAAGTTAGTCACAGCATTAAACAATTATGATCTGATGCATGCGAAACACAAGTGTATTTTCAGATGCTGACTGACTGCTGTATCGTGTAGAGGCCCACTCTGAAAGGAGTTGAATAACTTACACAGAAAAGCCTTGAAGTAAAAATAAATAAAACTAAAGTAGCCCTTAAATGCTTTTCTCCCCTTTACTTCGGTAGATAAACCACCAAACTATGGGTTTTATTACATTATTCAACAACTTTCTTGTAATTTGTAAAGCTTTTACTTTAAAAGCGAAAATGGATTTTACGTCACTTTTAAAATATTTACGTCATGCTTTTAATAATTTTGAGGTCATTCGTTGATATTTTTAGGTCATCAACATCCGAGCCATAGATAGCCAAAGTCAAAATCAAAATCAAAGTTTGTTTTAAGCCCATAATATTCACAGATAGGCCAATCGAGACTGGACCTACAGTTTAAAGTGGGATGCAAGGGGATAGATGCACACCTCTTAGCGAAAACGTTGCCACTACGCCATCAGGGTGGCCATATGTGCATTTCTATACAGCAGAGGAGCTAGCGACTTGCAGAATGCGTTTCGTAGTTGCCTTCTTGACACTTGGCAGTAAGAGTGGGATGCGGAAACGGGGAACAAGCTTCACGCCATTAAACCCATCACACGTGCACGGCGTTCCTCGTCCCGTCCCTCCCGTCGAGAAGACGTTTTAACACGGATACGTATTGGACACAGCCGTCTAACGCATAATCACTTGCTTCAAGGGCTGGACCCTCCGATGTGTCGTGTTTGTAAAGTAGCTTGAACTGTTCGGCATATTCTTATTGAATGTGTCGACTTTGCTATCCTCAGTCAGACTTTTAATTTTCCCAGCTGTTTGTGATCCCTGCCGGGTGATGACAACAGTGTTTTATCCAAGGTTTGATTTTCCAAGGGGAAATTTTTGCGAAGAGTTGGTCTCTTCCACCATCTGTGAGGAAGCTTTTAATACATACTGACTTTTTAATGTGTTGCGCTTGTTTTGTGCAACCTAACACTTTTAATTTTTCCCAAGGGGCTTTTTACGCCCCTTATTTTAACATTATCAGTCAGAATTTTAGATAAGGGGATATTTCCCCGTATACATAATGTTGTGTATTTGAAACACACGCAGATCTCACACAAGGTGTCGAATACATTATAAATGATATGCACGCATAAATCAACATTATTTAATTAATCACAAAATTCCATTCAACAAACTATAATGAACTCCATTTATACAAGACCTAACACAATCTGTTTTTACCTACATTTTGACAACTTCAAAGGTCTTATAAACCATACAGACTATTTACGCAATAAGCGTCACACATACGACATTCCCCCGCGTCGATGAAATTTTGCATTAGCAAAATTTTGGTTTTAATGTCTTTACTTCTTTTAACCATAATCACTCAAATCCAATCTGTCAGATGGTTTTCTTTGCCTCTGACTTCTCCTTAACACTCTTGACTCTGCTGCTTCACGTCTATCTAAATCTATGTTACCTCTTGCAGCTTCTTCCACCACTTCATGATTGTCTCCTCTCTCGTAATCCTTAAACGTATCATTCGCATCTAAATATCTTCCTTCGTGGACTTCTGAAGATGCGTAATTATTCTTATCGCCTGTTTTGTCACTATCATGATGATATCCTCTATCATTTTCTCTCACATTTCTCCATTTTATCTGGTTCCCATGCACTAACTTAACATCTTTACCAACTTTAATATACCAAGTATATGTCCCTGCTCTCCGGACAACTTCACCTTGAACATAGGATGCACCACTGGAATCTCGCTTGGCAAGTTTCACCCAAACTTTGACACCTCCTCTGGTATCCTCGCGTTTGCTTTTATCAGGAATATCCTGCAACCGACCTATATCATCTTTCGGTCTCGGCTCAAATGCATACATCATTTCAGCAGGAGATTTCAAATTAACGGTGTTTGGAGCCATTCGGACACAATGTAGCACATCCAGCAAAGCATTATTTAAATCAAAATGCTTGTCATCTCTTTTAGTTTCGTACAATTTACATCTCAGAGCACTTTTTATAATTTGTACGTGTCTCTCAGCTTGTCCATTACTAGCCGGATGATAAGCTGGTGAATGCATCAAAGCAATCCCTTGATCTTCACAATATTTCTTGAATTCTGCAGATTGGAAGGGAGGACCATTATCCGTAACTAAGGTGTATGGCTGATTATACCTTGAACTTAGTCTTGACATAAATCCTTTTACATCCCTGAATGATGTAGAAGATACAACTTCACATTCTGGCCATTTTGTAAATGCATCAACAACGAGAAGCAACACTTTTCCTTGAAAATAGAAAAAATCCATGTGTGCTCTCTCCCACGGCTTAGTTATTTCCTTCCAATCATTGTATTCTTTCTTTTTGGTGTCAGGTTTTACAGCATTACAAACGTTGCACGATTTTACGTGATCTTACGTGTCTATACCAGGCCACCAATATCTTTCACGCAATAGTAACTTCATTTTAACTACGCCATCGTGATTCTCATGAGCTTTCTCCAAAACTTGTTGCCTCATTGAATTAGGTACAATAACTCTAGAACTCCACAGCAATATATTTTCTTCACATTGTAGTTCATTTCTTCTTCTTCTTCTTAGCGCTTCGAATTCACTTGCATCTATATTTGGATCCTTAATCTTATATTCTGGCCAACCTTCCATAACGTACCTTTTGACCTGTTTCAACATCACATCTTGTTCTTGCAAAGTTCGGAATACATCTTCAGACGATCCGTGAGCTTGATTGCATTTACAAACTGAATCCCGTCGATATCACCTGTTTCCCCTTGCAATGGCAACCTCGATAACAAATCTGCTACCTCAACATTCTTCTTGTACATAATTTCATATTCATAGTTAGCCAAGAACAAACACCAACGTTGAATCCTGGATGAAGCCATAATGGGTATAGCCTTTCCATGTTGAAGGAGTTGTTTTGCGGGTAGTGACTCAGTCCATATTTGAAATTGCTTTCCATAAATATATTTTCTAAATCTCTTCACGGCAAATATAATTGAAAGAGCTTCCTTTTCATGATGATGATAAGCCATTTCATGTTGCGAAAGAGTAGTAGATGCACATTCAATTGTTTTCAATTCAACATTAATTCTATGGCACATCTGAGCTCCTAGTCCATAGCTCGAAGCGTCGCATATGATTACTGTATCCTTGCTAGGATCAAACGGAGTTAAAGTTTCGGATGACTGCAGTGCTTCTTTAACCTTTTTGAACTGACTTTCACAGTCATCACTCCAATTCCAATGCACATTCTTCTTTAATAAATTGTACAAGGCTGGAATCAGTACAGCCATATTTGGAATGCACCTTCGAAAAAAATTAATGCCTCCCAAAAACGACTTCAATTCTTTCACGTCATGCGGACGTGGACAATTAAGCAATGCTTCAATCTTGCACTGGCATGGTTTAATTCCTTCCGCAGAGAGTTCATATCCTAAGTATTGAATGGATGATTTAAAGAACTTGCACTTTTCCAAATTAACCTTCACGTTATATTGTGCTAACCTGTGCATGACCTCAATACATCTGCTAACCGTTTCATTCATTCCAGATCCACAAATTAGAATATCGTCTTGATATGGAATTACATAATGCAGACCTTGCAATATCTGTTCAATTACTCTCTGAAATATTTGAGACGAAATTTTAACTCCAAACGGTAATCTTGTGTGTTGTAATAATCCCCATGGCGTGTTCATTACAAGCAACCTTTTTGCTTTTTCACTCAAAGCTATTTGCCAATAAGCTTTTTGAAATCCAAACTAACAAATACGGCATTTCCTCTAACTTTCTGGAAAATATCCTCTAACAGTGGTAGGGGATAAGAAGCATTTTCAACATATTTGTTCAATGTACTTTTTAGATCGCAGCAAATCCGTAAATCTCCATTTTTCTTTTTAATGACAACCATCGGACTGGCCCATTCACTAGTATTGACTTTTTCATAAATGCCATTTTCTACCAATTTATCCAATTCTGATTTTACTTTATCTTTAATTCCATAAGGTACATTGTAAAATCTCTTAAAAATTGGAGTTGCGTCAGGTTTTAATGGAATATCAGCTCTAAAATCTTTTATAGGCAAGCTTAAATCGCCATCAAATGTAGAATGAAATTCTTCCTTTATAATATCAACGATCCCTTGTACATTATTAGTTTTTATACAATTGTCACATTTATTTAATATATGCTTGACATTACGAACATCAGAGTTCATTGCATTATTTCCTGTGACATTGTGTGCAATAATATCAGACTGCGGAGAACAAGTTTCCCTTGCACAAATTTCAGTCAACTCACAATGTAACTTGGGTATCATAATTTGAATCCAACTTCTTCCTAAAAGCGGATATTCTAAATGACAGTTAATTATGTACAAATCTAGACGATAGAACTGATTTCTCCACGCAACATTCACATTAACTTTTCCCAGTAAAGGTATCACATTATTATCAGCACCTTTCAATGTACAGTTAGGTTCAGACATTTGTACATTATGCAGAAACTTTTGATAAAAATCTTTACTAGCTACAGATGCATAGGATCCAGTGTCAATCTCAAACTTGGCTTCATGACCATGTACATTAATATCTATTAAATATGTACGCTGGTTAATGTTGGAATCTAGTTCCCTTGTACACACTTTTATATCATTTTCCGAATCGTTGACCACATGTTGTGATGATTGAAGTTTGGATGCATGATCCACGATATCTTCTTTATCAACTTTACTATTAAAGTTGATTTGAGTATCATTAGAATGCGTAAAAATAGTGGCAATAAATAAATCTTGAGTTGCAGCTGTGTTTGTTGGACTATCTTCAGAGTTAGGTGCGGATTCTAACTCAGTTGTATGAGCAACAAATTTGTTATTGAGTTCATAATTTGTGGATTTTCTGCGTTCAATGTTAATCCTTTTATAACATTTCAAATAATTATGCCCTTACGCCCCTTATTTTAACATTATCAGTCAGAATTTTAGATAAGGGGATATTTCCCCGTATACATAGAAGGGTGCAAAATGGCCTTAAGTGGCAATGCACCCAAAACTTTGAATTCTATCAATCTTTTCGTTTCACGGCGCCCTTAGTGACTCAAATTCAGAAACATTTCATATGCAAACAGTTGTAATCCCATGTGTTGACTAACGTCATTGAAAATATCGTAACATTTCGCGGCGACACTTTGGGAACAGCAGCTATACAACTAAAATGAGCCACATAAGCGTGTTTATGGAAACAATGTTCCGGTTGATTGATTTGATTGATTGATTTAGTTTATTTTTCTTCGCGTTTTGTGCCTCTTGGCTAATTTGCGAAGATGGGGATGAGTTATGAAATGATGAAATTGATGAATGGACATTCACAAACAACCAAGCCCGTGCTGGATTCGAACCCGGGACCCTTGGCGTAGCAGCGCGATGTGCTAACCTCTCGGCTACAGGGTCCGGCCAATGTTCCGGGAATCATAATAAGTGTTCGTAATGGTGACGCAAATTATCATAAGATTAGATTTAATTTGTAATTTAGCGTCAATCTTTGCTAATCGAAACGACGAAGATGAGGGGTGATATGACGAAATTGATGAAGGGGAAACTCACAAAGAAGACCCCACGCTCGGGCTACAAACCCGGGACCAATGACGTCGTAGAGCGACGTGCTAACTACTCGGGCAAGGAGGTGGAGACACATAGTGGTTCATATTCCACTTTAAACTGTAGGTCCCGTCTCGATTAGCCTTACTGTGCATAAAGTGGACTTAAAACACCAACTCAATCAATCAATCGGGCAAGGAGGCCAGTGGCAAATCGTCATAAGAGCTTCTGACAAATACTGCATACATGATCACACACTTTGACTTGTACAGTCACGGACAGTTCTTGGTTGTTACAATCCCATTGATTTCCAATGGGATCATTACAACCCGGAAGTGTCCGTGACTGTACATACCTTTCTATATCTCTTTCATTCTATAGGTTTATATTTTTGCCTATTGGGAAAATGTACTGATATGACGTAAGTAAGTCTTAACCACAATCTAAAAGATAGCACATTGAATAGATTTCTTAAAAAAATATAACTCTTATTCGAAGAACCAAATATACTTGTAGTAAGGGGCATAATAGTTACGGGCTTCCAGTTAATTGCACATCTTTATGTTTCCATTTCTAACTAAATTTAACGAACAAAATAAATATAGACATACGCATTTCAATCTTTAGTCGAAGATTTGCGTTCTTTTTTTAAAGAAAATGTTTTCTTCTTGTTCACACGCCATCTATACTCCAACACAACCTCGTCTATTGTATTCATATTTCATAGTATTCTATCGGTTCCACAAATTGTTTGCACATGAATATTTAGTGATGCTTGCAGGGAGGTAAAATGAACCTCTGTTGCATACGAGGTTTTTCTGGTGAAAGAACGAACACTTGCTTCAACCCTAGCTTACACGAACGGGATTGATGAGAGGGTCTGCCAGGTTCACCAGCTTTTCGATTTTTCAACTGAGTTTTTTTTATTAAAAAATTGGAAACAAATTACATTCATCCCGTGGGTGCTTCCAATGTTTCTGTTTTACATATGTTCATAAAATCATGAAGGCAAAGTGCATAGAAGGTAAAATTCACGTGGTGGGCCTATCAGGCTTCCTCATGAGATGTGTGCTCCGACATGACATTCATGCCTCTAACAGTGTATAATTGGTTGCTATTGTTGGTAATTTTTGTAATTATTATAATTACTAAATAACTGCACGTATATAAACAAAAACATTGAAGCGCCGTCCCCTGTGGCGGGGTGATTAGGACATCGCGCTACGACGCCAGGGGTCCCGGGTTCGAATCCTGGATATTTGTGAGTGTCCATTCATCAATTTCATCATATCATCACTCATCCCCATCTTCGCAAAGTAACCAAAAGTGCACAAAAATCGAAGTAAAATAAATCAAATTAAATCAAAATCAAAAACATTGAAGCATATTAATATGGCTTCCTTGAGGATTAGTGAATTATATAATATGAGTGTGTGACAGTCATGCAATAATTGGTTCTTATATTTTTTATAAATGATGGTAATTTTTGTAATTATTATATAACTGCGTTCTTCTCCGTGGCCGTGCGGGCTAAGGCTTTGGACTCCGACTGCCGGATGGCATGGGTTCGAGTCCGCCTGGGTTCAGTCTCTGGGTTCTCGGCCTGTGTACAGGACCGGTGGCAACCCACCATCGTCAGGAAATTGGGGAGTTACGAGTGAGTAGCGTAACCCGGTTTCGGAAATCTCCTACAACAGCTGGGGGTTCGACGCGCTGACCCCACGTCACTCCATTACCGGTTGAAGATCTCCACACCTCTAGGTAGGATTGTTGGAGGGAGACCGGCAGTCTGGAGATGGGCCTAGGTCCTTCAAGGGCTGTCGAGCCACGGGTTATTATTATTATTTAACTGCACCTATATAAACAACAAAGAAAGCAGTGATTGAATAACAACATGGTTTCTTGAATTTTACTGACAAAAAATCTACGCCCCCCTCTCCCTCAGATAAGTAAACTTCTTGTATGGCACGGGTAAGCTAAGGTTAAAACATATCTGAAAATGTGCAAAATTTGTGCGTTTATTCTTTGGAACTAAATTGCAACAAGAAACAGTATGCACAGGGATGGACATTTGTGGGTTGTAATGATTCCATTTAAAGCTAATGGGAATGTTACAACCCAAAAGTGTCCGTGACTGTACCATACTATCCGTACGCTGTACGGGCAAGCCAGAACACCAGATGAAGCGTAGGCCGATTTCTCACCATGACGGCGACGCGCTCTCTGACATCACATGACACAGGCCTATAGGCTATTCTGAACTGAAACTTCAGTTTAAAGTGGAATAAGAGCCACTGTGCAATTCGTCTCCACCGAGGATCGAACTTGGAATCCTGCGATTTCAAGGCGACAACGTTACCACTATTCCTGCCTGGAGGTTCCCAACGACTTCATAAGGGAGATATGGCTTCCATTTGCTTGCCACAACATCCACGGCTTTTCATTGGATGACGCCTGGTCAGTGCATCGAGTCCCATTGCGTACTTTTCTCGCTTCGGAGACCGTAGTCCTGTACCATTGCTTTCAAGTAGCAGGAGCTAACTGTAGCCTAAGCAATGCAAAATCTCCCTGTAAACTTAGTTTCTTAAGCTCCAAAAACAGTCTAGGACGAGTTTGAAAACACCAGAAGTGATTCATTAATTTCGGTTATTTTACTTCGCATTTAAGCCACTTTTGACTAATCCCAAAGATGAGGGTGAATGGTGATATGGTGAAATTTTGGAATGACACTCACAAAGAACACATATGTCCATACCGGGATTCGAGCCCGAGACCTCTAGCGTCGTGCAGCTGTGCCACAGAGGAAGGCAACAGCAAAACTGAGCAGAAGTGAATATCGCGATACATAACTTCACTGAGAAAAATTTCGAACGGCATATGCATATATAGATATTCGTATTTCACACCACTACAGAAGTACCTATCACCAATTTTGCAGGTGAATGTACCATCTCGTCTCTGAGATTGGTCGTCTTCTTCTTGCAAGATACCTCCATCAGTTTCCTGCAACACTTGCGCCGTTTCCCAGCATCCCCACCTCAATCTCTTGAGGTTTGAAGGTGAAGCAAACCGAGGAAGGGGGAGAATAACCCCCCCTGCACCCTTTCCCAGTCCCTCCATTCACCCCAAAATCCTCCGTAGGCTTCTCCCTGACAACCCGCTGGTGTTTGATTCCCCATTGAGCCTCCTTACCTCTCAAGAACTGTGGTTCGCTAAGAATTTCAATTTACCTCCATGTCGTCTCGGATTCATAACTTTTTAAGAGCCTCTCGCTCACCCATCCTCCCTCCAACATTGAAACCAAGCCCTCTTTGCTCCCACTTTCCCGTCACAGTGCACACAAAGAGAAGGAAGGAACGTACAAAAATGTTTCCTCCTCCTTCCCTAAGCACCTTTTTTGTGTGTCTGCAGAGTAATGGCAGATTATATCTGTGTATAACATCTCATTCAGGATGTAATGAAGATGTTCCGAACCCAAGATGAATGCCTCTCTGTGCTTAATGCTTGAGAGGAGATCAGAGAGCTGCAGGGATTGAGTGCAGTGTGTTTTTAATCTCAGTTTGAATAGAGAAAACCTTCGCAACATTTCTTCTTTTTCCTAGTGCGTCAAATATCACGAACGCGGTGTAACAGCCATGAATGAACAAAAGTGAAGTTCAACAGCCACGCAGGAACAAAAGTGCAGTGTAACAGGCACGAAGGAGCAAGAGCGAAGTGTAATAGCCACGAGGGAACAAAAGCGAAGTGCATCCACGCAGAAACAAAAACGAAGTGCAACAGCCACGAGGGCAGAAAAACGAAGTGTAACAGCCACGCAGGAAAAAAAGTGAAGTGCAACAGTCACGCAGGAACAAAAGCAAAGTGGAATAGCCACGAAAGAACAAAAGCGAAGTGCAACAGCCACGCAGGAACAAGAGGGAAGTATAACAACCGTGAAGGAAAATAAACGCTAAGTGTTAAGAATGACGGAGGAATAAAAATGAAATGTAAAAAACATGAGGGAGTAATTGAAAAGTATAAAACTCACATCGAAGAAAACAAGTAAAGTGTAACAGCACCGCAGGAACAAACGTAAAGTATAACAGCCCCGAAGGAACAAACTTGAAATGTAACATCCACGGAGGAATAATCACGAAGTGTAAGAGCAACGAAGGTATAAAAAGACAAGTGTTCGTAAGTGCACCATACACAAAGAACAAGACATACCGGTAGCTTAATGGCCAATGCTATCAAGGCATACCTGGTTTCTGCTGGATGTACCTATACATTGCAAATTGGTTCTGATCCCACTTTAAACTGTAGGTCCAGTCACAATTATCGAGTAACAAGTGGACTTAGAAGAAACTGACCATTTTTTTTTAAAAAAAATAGGAGCACAAAGTAACAAGTGCAAAGTGTAACAGCCAGAAGAATAATCGAGAAATGTATCAACAGCAATTAAACAATCGAGAAGTTTAGCAGCCACGAAAGAACAAACAAGAAATGTAGTAGCCACAAAGGAACAAACGTGAAGTGTAACAGCCACTAAAGAGCAAACAAGAAGTGCAAAGGGTATGTAACAAAAACAGACGAAATAAATTAATGAGTCTAATTAACAGAGTTCATTTCAAATTATTTTTTTAAATTTATTTTTCGTTAACACCTAGCTGACTTATTTTGTCTTTTATAAATCAAAGAAGATGAGTGTGTTGTAGGTAAGTGAAATAATTTATAATATAATATTACATAAGGTATTAGTAAACTAGTTTATTAAGTTTATGAAGAAGCAAATTCAAGCTGGAATAAAAGAGAAGAGCTTATTGTTCAAATGTCTTCATAGAGCGCAGAAGATGATTGTTGTAGAAGTGGAAATGCGGCACATTGCTCTTTATGAACTTATGAGGGAACGTTCCGAGACAACCGGAGATAACTTCTTCGCTCCAGACCCGTCACAGGAACCAGCCTGGAACAGAACTGGAGCGAACCCGACTGGAGAAAATTCTGCTGGAAGATGAGTCGGCAAAATGAGGAGGTTCCGCGTAGAATAACAACAGGAGCAGAGAGAGAGAGAGCATGAGGTAGTCGGAGCGGAAAGTACAGCAGACGGAGAGAGAGACAGAGAGAGAGAGAGAGAGACTGAGTTAGTGAGAAAGAGAGAGAGACTGAGTGAGTGAGTGAGAGAGAGAGAGAGTGAGTGAGAGAGAGGGAGCATATAGACAGACGGGGAAGGAAATTGATACAAAGGACGAGAGAGAGAGAGAGAGAGAGAGAGAGAGAGAGAGAGAGAGAGAGAGGGAGGGATAATGAAAGAGAGAATCTCTCTCTCTCTCTCTCTCTCTCTCTCTCTTTCTCTCACACACACACACACACATGACAGAAAGAGACAGACAGACAGACCGAGAGAGAGCTAAAGAGATAATAGAAAACATATTTTGACCTTGCATTTCTTCATCTTCGGGTTACTCGTGACGATGAGGATAAAGCGACACTCCAAGGGCATAATCATGGACAATTCATGACCAGAACCTTCAAAGTTATTAAGATCACTTCATGCACAGATGACTTGAATTGATTTTTGCTATTTAGCGTCGCTTTTCTGTCACTTTTGACTATGCGCGACGATGAGGATGAGTGATGATATGAAAGGACACTCACAAAGAACAACCATGCCCAGTCTTGGATTCGAACCAGGGACTTCTGGTGTTTTAGCGCGCTGTGCTAACCACCCCGCAACCGAAGTCGACTTATGCACAGGTGAGCTAATCGGGACTGGACTTATAGTTTAAACTGGGATCTCGATCACTGTGTGCATCCACCGGGCATCGAATCCGAGATCCATTACTTACAAATAACGATGATACCACTACACAAACAGTGAGGCCCCCGTAGAACCTTCAATAGTCGTCTACCGAGTCGGTAAAGGGAGAGTCAAGGAGAGATAATAAGATACGTAGAGAGAGGGAGAGAGAGAGAGAGAGAGAGAGAGAGAGAGAGAGAGAGAGAGAAATAGAGACAGATTAGGAGGAGAATGAAAGAGAGCAGGAGAAGAAATGGAAAGGATAAAGAGCTTCATGTAGGAGCACACAGACAAACATAAACACAGAGGGAGAGAGAGAGGGAAAGAGAGAGAGAGAGGGAAAGATAGAGAGAGAGGGAAAGAGAGAGAGAGAGGGGGAAAGATAGAGAGAGAGGAAAAGAGAGAGGGAAAGAGAGATATAAAAAATTCTAAAAGAATTAGATATATGGGAGAGAAAGGGAGAGAGAGAGAGAGATTCAAAAATTCTAAAAGAATAAATAATATGGGAGGAGGAGGAGGAGGAGAGAGAGAAAGAGATAGAGAGAGAGAGAGAAAGAGAGAGAGAGAGAGAGATTCAAAAATTCTAAAAGAATAAATAATATGGGAGGAGGAGGAGGAGGAGAGAGAGAGAAAGAGATAGAGAGAGAGAGAAAGAGAGAGAGACATTCAAAAATTCTAAAAGAATGAAAAATATGGGAGGAGGAGAAGAGGAGGAGAGAGAGAAAGAGAGATAGAGAGAGAGAAAAAGAGAGAGAGAGAAAGAGAGAGGGAGAAAGAGAGATAGAGAGAGAGAAAGAGAGAGAGAAATAGAGATAGAGAGAGAGAGAGAAAGAGAGATAGAGAGAGAGAGAAAGAGAAAGAGAGATAGAGAGAGAGAAAGAAAGAGAGAGAGAGAGAGAGAGACATTCAAAAATTCTAAAATAATAAAAAAATATGGGAGGAGGAGGAGGAGGAGGAGAGAGAGAGAGAGAGTAAATTATAAAATAAGAGACCAACATACACACACAAGCACGCACGCAGACACAGAGGGGGGAGGGGGGGATGGTGTCTGTTGGTTGAAACACTCAGGTTCCAACTCGGAACCCAAAGGTTCCCCTCCCCCTACGTCTGTATTAACTTGAAGGACCCTCAAAGAAAATGAGTCTTCATGGAAATCAAATGGAAGACGGGAGATATCACTCGAATTTCATTTCGCAAGCTATTTCTTCGCCTGGCTGAGGCAAGAAAGGGAAGGGGGAAGGGGGTCGGTGAGGGGCGATGAAGCGAACAGAGCACAGAGACGCTGGCACGCTCAGATTGCGGAACGCTTAGGAACGCCGCTCGTGCCATATATATTACCAGAAGATCTGAATAAGACGTTTCAAATGTGGAAAGGCAATTGTCGCTGTGGTTTTCAAGCTCCTGAAATTTATTCGCGAACCAGCCCTGAAGCGGAGTATTACGGAGTGGAAAGATGAAGGATTTTGGAAGGAAAAAAACTCAACAAATAAGTTGCAGTGAATATCTGCTGATCTCATCCCAACCAGAGATAGTATATGATACGTTTCATCTCGTGACTCAACAAAAGCATCTCGGTATACAGATCTCTTTTTTTCGACGTTATGACAGACCAAAATTACGAATAAAGTCGACGCATCTTTTTCCAGTTACGCCCTTTCATTTCTTTCTTATTGTTCTTCTGTATATTTTAGCCCTGGCTCTTTTTAATACGTTTCAGATTATTTATTCCATTATTCTCCTTTATTTCAATTGTAATTTTTAGTACCGTTATCTTGTTTTCAATTATTTCTTCCTTTCACCTTCTCCTTCATTTTTTCCTTTTAGTGTCTCTGCTCTTAATTTGTTGGCCTCCCAAAAAACATAGTGCCTAACGGTGTCGACTAGTAATCAAGTGTTCAGGATTCGATTCCACATGCACACACATTCGGTCTCCATTAACCTATCTGAGGTTATAATGAACTGTTTGTTTACATGATTTGGTGTTTTATGTCCACTTTATGCACAGAAAGGATAATCGGGACTGGACCTACAGTTTAAAGTGGGATCCGAACGAGCCACTGTGCCATGTGCCTCCACCGGGTATCGAACCCGGGAAACCTTGATTACAAGGCGACGATCTTTCAGCACAATCTTTCACAAGTTGTCTACGACACTTGACAGCATTCTTTCACGTGCAACTTGAATTTTGATGAACGCAGTTTGTTCTTTGTTTTAGAGTGCTCTACTCAATATGGCTACAGTCAGCGCAGTGCTGCCGGCACACGGCAATCTATGGTACTACGACATATCACGTGTAGAGGCGGGAATGAAGCCATTATTTGCATCTACGATTAATTGTTGCTAAAAGTGACCAATATTGGACATATGGTATTGTCGAGTAATCCCTTTTTTTAGAAAATAATCCTCATATATTGAAGATGTGGTACCTTATAGCCTTATTCAATTAACTATACAGCTGCAGTCAATATATTCATGATCAAAATAACACCAGGACTAATGCACTAGGGACGGGTGGGCGAGAGTGGGAATGCGCCCACCCAAAAATTCCTCTGCCCACCCGATTGCCCACCTGGACAAATTCAAGACGTAAGAGTTTAGGAAAATATGAATGCTTCAATAAGAAAAATATATTCTTGTCTTGATTCCGTGCACTACCTCTTATGAATATTGTGGATACTGGAAAGTCCCACAAATTATCCTACGGGGGGCTATTCACCGGATGTTTACATTTTCGTTCGTTTTCGGAGCAGGCGGGGGCGCTTTTTCCGGTTTTGAAATAAAAATAACATGGATTTCAAAGGTGTAAGGGTAATGTCTCACACAAAAGGCGGCAATCCTTGCATGGCTGTTGGTTTCAACATGAGGTCGGGAACGAATATTTCCTCTCCAGTATCTATACATCGTTTTCCGACAGACCCGATACGGAAAAATCATTGGATTCAGGCAGGAAAGAGAAAAAAAACTGAGAACCAACACGAGGGAGTCGGTACTTCATCGCCGGTAAATAAACCCAATGAAATATTGTATGTGTTTTAAAATTAACGCGAATATGGTGATGTAATAAATTTAAAAGTTGTAGTTGTTACTTTGTCAGGCAAGTTATTAGCCGTGGTAGAACCACAATACTCTGCCTAGTAGAACCAGTGGTGGAATCACGGTGGAAATTAGCTCTCTCCAAGACATAAAATTATGGGGGTTGTGTTTGAATACACAATTTCGAAAATTATCCATTTTACTTCCAATCCAAGTATTTCAATGTTATCAATTAAATACGCACACATACACATATATATACACTTTACATACATACACCCGTGTGCGTACATGGCACGTATATAGAAATATATTTCGGGGGGTCCGAATCAAGTGTCTGATAATAATAATTAATAATAATAAATTAATAATAATTTACATTTCTTTCTTACATTATTATAGGTTTCATTTATACGTATTGCTAGCTGATTACCCGGCGTTGCCCCGGTGTTTAATGAATTCTAACTATAGCCTAAATTGTAACTAATTTTATTTGCAGGTATTTTAAAGAATAAGTACAGTATACAAATTATGAAGTAACATATTTTACAAATTCACTATAATATAAGTTTAACATCAATTTATGAACAACATTTTTAGTTCCACCTCCAGGAGCAAGAATAAATAAATTGAACGGCATTGGGAGTGTCACTATTCATCTTAGCGACCCCTAGGGCTGCCAGGGGTGTCTTACTCCCACAGTATTTATTTCGAGATTGCAAGTGATACGTGTTCCAAGTTTGGTTGAAATCGCTCCAGGCGTTCGAGAGTTATGCTGGAACAAACAAACATACATACACACACATACATCCATTTTTATATATAGCCTATAGATATTTACATTAATAGGTAAAAACGGTATAAGAATAGAGATACAACTGCATATATTCATTATAGCTTGCAAAGCATGTAGTATGGATCTCCAAAATTAAGGAAATTAATAAAGAATTGAATAGTTATGGAATAAAAAAAGAAGAATTTTAGATCCAGTTGACGAAATGTAAAATTCCTGACGTAACCGCTGGCAGAAGATCAACATTGTCTCGGAAAACATTACTATTGTTCCATAAATCTTCATCTAAAAGCTCCGTGAACTTGCCAGTTTCTTCGAGGTACCTTTGTTTCTCCATATTACTTAAAAATTTCAAGTTGCGTAAGATCGGATGTAACAAAATAAGCTCGAAGACAATCTGTATTCCATTTGTTTATATGGGAAGTTTGGTCAAACCGGAAGTTTGTTTTTTGCCATCGATAATCGAATTGTCTGATAGATTATTTTTTGTCTACTCAGGAATAATCCCCATAAGTAGTTTCGCTGTTCTTGGATTCGTTGGGAAATTGTTAGAAAATATGTTGATGAATAATACCTGTCAAATTTATCTCTTATAAAAAACTTGGAACATGATTTGGTTAATACTTCTGTTGCTAGTAGTAGTAGTGCAATATCTGGCTACAGGCAAAGTGCACGTTTTCTGAGGTGGGGAGTACAAAATCGTACATAAAATAAATATCTTAAAACAACGGAACACGTAAATAAAAACACCTTATTCGCATTACGTCCATATGGTTGCTTGGTTGTTTAGGTGTTTTAAGTCCACTTATGCACAGTAAGGCTAATCGGGACTGAACCTACAAGTTTAAAGTGGGATACGAATCACTATGTGCCTCCACCGAGTATCAAACCCGTAAAGTATCTTTATTTAAAGGCTACGATTCACTGCACCATCGGGGAGGCCATTCGTTACTTCCATGTGGTATTAAAAAGAACTTCGATCCATGACAAGGCTTCCCTTTCGTAGCGTTTGGGTAATTCATGTCCTATTTCGATAGTGTGATAATAAGAGGGCACCAACTCCATATAAACATTGGACGGGAAGGGGGGGGGGAATTGGCAAGAATATTTTTTGTGTATAATATATATACTTCTTAAGTAATTTGGAGGAGGGGCGGCAGAAAGTGCCGTTCCCCCTAAATGATAATTGTCAGAAAATGAAACTTTCGCCAAGAGTTTTAAAGTGCTCTGAAGAAGAGAAGAATTGCCACGTAGCTACTACCATAATCAAATTTCATGATTTTTTTTAACCTTATCGAGAAATCTCTTTTCTCGCATTGGCCAGATGATTGATTGATTGTTTTGTGTTTTATGTCCACTTTATGCACATTAAGGCTAATCGGGACCTACAGTTTAAAGTGGTATCCGAACCACTATGTGCCTCCACCGGGTATCGATCCCGGGCCCCTTGATTACAAGGGCGACGACGCTACCGACGAGATCCGCATTGGCCAGATGAAGCTTTACTTCAGTGAAGTTATTCCTTCTGTAGTGACGTCAATTTTTCGATATTCATTTTGCACAAATTTCTATATTTTTACCCTTTTTCAGCGATATCTTATGTGAAAATTCTACTTGAGAAAGTTTAATGCAGAATGAAGAAAAATTGCGCTTTTCTTTCCCCATTAATTAAATGCAAAGATTCATATGAACTTATCAATTTGAAAATCCGCCATGAGCCATTGACCCTCATCCAGGAAGTAGCACTATTTCCAGTTAAAATTCATAATAATAAAACTGAATATTCAAGATAATTCATTTGAATTATGGAGAAACACATCTTTACTGTCGTCGGTATTTACATACTTTCTGTCGCCATCCTTAGTAGTGGTTTAACCCGCCAAGGCCTGTTGCTGTTTAATATTCATAATTAATTTGCATGTACTTAAAATTTATTTGCATGTATTTAGAATAAATTTACATATCATTAGAATAATTTACAATTATGTATTTGCATATTTATAACTTTTATGATTTTTAAATTTTTTTCATTTTATGAAAAATATGTAAATAGAAGGTAATTAGTGCAACTAAACGCTATGCATACGCTTTTATGTTTACTTCTCTAAAGTATGTAATGTATAAAACGATAATAATTAATGTTTATAGTATTGAAAATAAGTTTTTATGGTTTACGAAACGCTTGGAATGGTGGTAATGGTTAATGGTAAAGGTTCAATTATGATTTAGGTCAGTCCCGGTACTCGAACCCACGATATGTATTGGTAATAATTATAGTGTACTATGTAATAATGTTATACGGTATGAAAGAAGTATCCGAGACACTAGACAGAAGACGGTGAACTCTGCGCAGGTAGACAACAAAGGACCCGATTGACCAATTAGAAAACGCGTCGGTAGATTTTGGGAACCGGTTTTTCCAAGATCAACTAGAACGCAAGAACAGGGGAAAGGTATGTAACACTGTAGCACAGTACAAGGGATGGATTGAACAAGACAACAAAGGATGCGCGGTCAAGGTCAAATCTTTCAAGCTGCGCGTCGCTTGTAGAACCGGTTTCCGCCGCGAATTAATATTCCGCTGAGGATTGCCTCCAGTGCACTAGATGCTGAAACATGGGGGTTAGGGTAGAACGCTTGCATGTTAGAATATGTTTCTGTCAAAGTAGGCCAAGGTTAGCGATACTGCAAGAAAAAAGTATTTTGGGATACACACTTAGATTCGAGCGAGAATTTTACCCTGAACAAGGAGAACGAAGGGTTTTATTTGTACTAGGAAGAAGGGAAAGCTATCTGGGACGAGGCCTAAAGTTTTCACTATTTGCCTTTATCACGGGATATCGAATCTCGCACCTATTGATTATTGATTTAGGTAGTAACTTTATGTGGCACAAATGGGAGAGGAAAGAAGAGTTTACAGAATTCTTGTTGGTAAACCTGATGGTAAGAGACCAATAGGAATACCAAAACCAAGATGGAGGGATAATGTTGAGATGGACCTAAAGGAAAGTAGTAGGAATGAAAAGAAGTATATAGACCTTGCTCAGGACAGGGACAGAAGTAAGGCATGTGTTGCTGCAGCCATAAACCTTCGGGTTTAAGAAGGCTAGACAGTTAGTTAGTTATACATTAAATAAGCATAATTTTGGTTTGTGAGTAGTGAATATAACAAAAACTGTGTCAACTTTGCATTATAAGCAGAAAATTAAATCAATTTGCCTTAGAAATAAATTTTAAGAATAGCGCAAAATAGCATGCGTAATAGAAAATTAAGAAACTTTCTGATGCCTTAAAGTACTGACTAGGGCTGAAAACTTCAAGAAGAAAAAAAATCAGTCTCTGATGCAAGTAATTTAACTGTAAATATTATCTTTTGTGTGTAAAATATAATTGTTAGTTGCACTAATAGGTACAAATATTAACTTTCTACACCTTCATACACTCTTAATAACAAAACTTTTATATATAAATTAGTAACAATTTGTTAAAAATTAAGTTAAGCAAAAAGGAATTAGCTTTGTTTTCTTAAATAAATATAGAGTAAAAATACTTAACGAATAAGTCCTTCTTTGTTATTTAAAGGATGCCAAACAATGTAAGCCAGTTCTTATATTACACATTTAACTCATCATTTATCAAGTATAGAGCATAAAACCTAGTAAATAGCATAAAAAAACATACAATGTAAAGGCAGTAACAATATATTTTTAAAAGTACTGTTTTTTACTTAACTTTGTGATTTAAATACTACTACATTTTGTCAAATTATAAATAAAATATACCTATTTCTTTGGAATTTGTACTATAGTCAAGGAAAATGTTACTAAAACTTGGCTAGTAGTTTGTGCGTTCACAGTAAATATGTGAGTTTTAGCTTTATTTGTCCGTAACTGGATATAAATGTAACTTGTTAATCTCACCAAACACAATCTTTACCTCAATTTTGAAAGCTAGCTAACAGTTGGGCTGAAAAGTTCGTAGGCTAACATAGTAAAAAATATTTTTTTGACAAAATTCGATTTTATTATTCAATATAGTTGCCTTCGAGGGCGATACAACGATTATAGCGGTCATACAATTTTTCGATGCCATTTTTATAGTACGATTTCTCTTTAGCCTCAAAATAGGCCTCAGTTTCGGCGATTACCTCTTCATCAGTGCTAAATTTCTTTCCAGCGAGCATTCTTTTAAGGTCTGCAAACAGGAAAAAGTCACTGGGGGCCAGATCTGGAGAATATGGTGGATGGGGAAGCAATTCGTAGTCTAATTCATATAATTTTGCCATCGTTTTCATTGATTTGTGACACGGTGCATTGTCTTGATGAAACAGCACTTTTTCCTTCTTCAAATGGGGCCGTTTTTTCGTGATTTCATCCTTTAAACGCTCCAACAACGCTATGTAATAATCGCTGTTGATGGTCTGGCCCTTTTTGAGGTAATCGATGAATATAATACCATGCGCATCCCAGATTACTGATGCCATAACCTTGCCAGCCGACTGTTGCGTCTTTCCACGCTTTGGATTCGGTTCATCACGTGCAGTCCACTCGGCTGACTGTCGATTGGACTCTGGAGTGTAGTTATGGAGCCATGTTTCATCCATTGTAATATATCGACGGAAAAATTCGTGTTTATTACGGTTGAATATCGCTAAACATTGCTCCGAATCATCAAAACGTTGTTGCTTTTGATCGATTGTGAGCACGCGCGGCACACATTTTGCACACAGCTTTCGCATGTTCAAATATTCATGCACAATATGTCCAACACGTTCCTTTGATATTTTTAAAGTCTCAGCTATCTCGATCAACTTCACTTTACGATCATTTAAAATTATTTTGTGGACTTTTTTGATGTTTTCGTCGGTAACAGCCTCTTTGGGGCGTCCACTGCGTGCATCGTCTTCGATGCTCATTTCGCCTCGTTTAAATTTAGCAAACCACTTCTCAACGGTTGATTTTCCTGGTGCAGAGTCCGAATAATGTTTATCAAGCCAAGCCTTGGCTTCAACAGTATTTTTTTCGCCAAAAAGCAATGCTTTATTAACACACGAAATTCTTTTTTATCCATTTTTTCACAATAACAAAAGCTGCTTCACTCACAATGCTATATCTCACGAACTAATTATCCGGCAGCTGTGAAATTTATACACGTATCTTTTGAAGGTTAGTACTAAGTAAAAATCACATGGATTTAATTCTAGTAACGCCATCTATGAGTCATCCTATGAACTTTTCAGCCCAACTGTTAAACTTTTGGGTTTTGAATTACATATAGTAAAGGCCTCTATAGTGGTAAAATACACCCAGTCTGTAAAAATTTGGAAATGTTGTCTCCTTCTCTGTCGATCCAGACCAAAAGTGTTCAAGTGTTTCAATATATTTCTTAACATAACTAACTTTTCAAGAAAAGAATACCTTGTGGTCAGATAGCTTAGTTGGTATAGCGTTAGGCTTTCAACCTATCTGTCCAGGGTTCGAGTCCCTGTCTGGGCTGTTACACTTTTTAAATTTTGTCATCGGATCTTGTGCAGAATAGATATAAAATATGTTTACAGTTTAACAGATTATTATTTATCTTCAAATTTCGCAAGTAAGCTTTTAAGTTTATCAAGTATCAGCATCTTTAACTAACAGTATAGCATAACCAGTATTTTTATGATAGAAATGTTCTGGTGTTAGAACCTACACCTACTGTAATATCTCTGTGATATTAAGTTATATGCAACCCATAACTTTTGGGACTGTTTCTCCTCCGTTACATTTCCTCACCATTTATCCTCAGCGTCGCGATTAGCCTCAGAAGCAAAAAAGCGAAATCTTATATTTGATCATTTTATATCTCTGAAACCACCTATATCATAGAACTACATTTTATGAATTTTGCCGTCTTCCTGTTTGATCTGTTAAATAATCCAGTCAATAAAAATATACTTACATAGAAAAATCTGTTTTTGACATAATTAAATCGGGTAATCTGCTTTGGCGAAATTTCTCAGAAATATAGACAATCATAGTTCTTGATACATTTAGCACCTGATATAGTATAAATCAAAATCTAGTTAGTGTTGGCCTGTGTGCATCTGGTACATGTAGTTACTTGAAAAAGCAAATATTGTGTGTGTAAAAGATTGACTTCTTGTGAAACAGTAAAAAACCAAACTTATTTCCTAGTAACATTAGCTGTAAGTGCTTCTTGCAGACTAATAAGGCTCTGTCGTGTGGGCCTACGTCACCTACAATCCTCTGTAAGGTTCGTGTTGTCCTATAAATTGTCGATATACATGCTAAGTGCCTAGTTACTGCCTAAGCTTTTAGCTTCGATCAGATGATTTTAGACCTCAGATAGTGATTGTAGTAAAAAAAAGCCTCGTATAATATAACAGATACAAATAACCCCTGATATTAAATCTATCACTGAAAAAAGCCAGTGGTATATGAAAGGTACCCTGAATAAAAGGTTATAAGGGTAAATATTTCTTCTAGCATTGTAAAAAAAAGTTTGGCAACTAAACTTAAGGCTCATATAGTCGAGTGTGAGATTCGTCTAGTCCTGTGATTTGTCATTATATTGTTAAATGGTTATACAGAAAGGGATAAAAAACGATGTTGGTAAGCGTCCAGTTATGGACCCCTCGGTAAAGGGATTTCAGTCCTCATAGACACATAATTAATTAAGTTTCAGTAAAAGTTTGGCCTTATATAATATCTCAAATGCAAATAGTCGAAATGTTAAACATTTCGTGAACTTTACCCAGTAAGTCTTAGCTAAAAACACAATAACAGCGTTACGGACATAAAAATTAAGCAAGCAGTGATATTCTAGTGGCACATAATAAATCTGATGTAGTTTAAAATACTCTGACATAAGGTTGTGGGTTATCTTAAAACAAAATTTTCAAGCCTTCTCTCCAGCATAAATAGGCTCTAGAAATCACTAAGCCTCAATAAAATGGAAACATGGAGTAAAAAGATTTGAAGCATGGTGCTGATCACATCATTTAAAAAATATGCAAAAATAAAAATATATGGAGCCCTACCTCATACATTTAGGAAACTTTACCAACCCTAACAGTAAAAAAATACCGTTGAAACTCTAAAATAAACAAACTTTCTTACGTGGCATGTATAACCTGACTTGAATAAATATAGAAATCTGAAAACCGTAAACTATAAAATAACTTTTATTCAAAACTACTTTATTTTTAGTGTTTAGAAAAGATTTACATAAAAACCCAAACTCTTAAGTTAAAAATTAGTGAATATGGGATATATAACGCAATAAATAAAAAAAAATAATACAAACACTTGTAAAATAAAAAGTTAAACTTCAGAAAACACCCTTTGTGCGTCCAAAATATAATAAAACATCTTGCCTGAATGGGTTAAATTGTGTTATTCGAGTAAAAATTAGGATAAACTTGGAAAATAATCCGGTAAAACTTGGAAAAAGTACTTTTTGTTTCCAAAATATTACAAAAAGTCATGCTAGAATCGTTTAAATTGTGTTATTTGAGTAACAATACATAAAAACTTGTAAAATAAAATAAAACTTAGTTAAAAAGAAACTCAACATTATATTAAAAATCACGGAATATTAATTCGCGGCGGAAACCGGTTCAACAAGCGACGTGCAGCTTGAAACATTTGACCTTCACCGCGCATCCTTTGTTGTCTCGTTCAATCCCTCCCTTTTACTGAGCTACAGTGTTGCATACCTTTCCCCTGTTCTTGCGTTCTAGTTGACCTTGGAAAAACCGGTTCTCAAAATCTACCGACGCGTTTTCTAATTGGTCAATCAGGTCCATTGTTGTCTACCTGCGCGGAGTTCACCGTCTTCTGTCTAGTGTCTCGGATCAACTTCTTTCATACCGTATAACATTATATATGTATACTTTTATACAGTTTAGAGAAATAAACATAAAATCATATGCATAGCGTTTAGTTGCACTAATTACGTTCTATTTACATATTTTTCATAAAATGAACAAAATAAAAATTCATAAAAGTTATAAATATGCAAAAACATAATTGTAGATTATTCTAATGATATGTATATTCTAAATACATGCAAATAAATTATAAGTACATGCAAATGAATTATGAATATTTAACAGCAAGAGGCCTTGGCGGGTTCAACCACTACTATCCTTGAATATATAATGTACATATACAAAGTGTATGTCTTGTATCGAACGAAGAAAACAAAGTATTTCCCTTTGTAAAGGACGTTAATATTGGAAAATTTTAAGGACAGTTGAAAGTTGCTCAAAAGTAAATGTCGAATTTTGGCATAACTTGCTTGTAAAACGCTAAAATTACATTACTGTTGTTAAGTCCACTTTATGCACAGTAATGCTAATGGGGACTGGACCTACAGTTTAAAGTAGAATCCGAAGTCTATGTGCCTCCACCGGGCATGCTAAAATTACATTTCAAATATTTTTGCTGCTTGGCGGTTTCCTTCCATGTAGGGCGAAGCTTTGTCCCTCTCCTAGTATACTTCTTGTAAACTAATAAGTTCTGTTGCCTCTTGCATTGGTAAATAATTTCTTCCATAAATTTCATAATTTTCACATGAATTAAAGAGTACAGGCCTAAAGCTATTTTCTACGTTTACCTAACAAATTAGTATGTGGAAAATTTCTTGTTAACTTAAAGAGGTAAGACAATATATTCACTATAGAAAGAGAAGTACACAGTGAACAGTTGAAATCTTTGACAGGAAGATACCATGAAAGGAAAAGGGGGGGATTAAATAAAAGAGAAATGGGGATATTATATCAAGACTGACACAGGAGACATACAGGAAACGATAGACGTGTGGAAACTCCTGAGTAGCAACAGGTCTTTGAGGGCCACGACCTCCCAAGTGTTTCTTCGAAGGTGACGGCAACGAGTCCCTTCGCCACCTTTTTCTATAGGTAGAGTGGAGTGGACAGAGCGAATACAGATGAGAATTTTGATTAGAACATTTGTCAAAAAAAGATTACGCATGTGCGTGTGTCAGAGAGATAGAGAGAAGGGTGAACACAAACAAAGAAAATGGAAACGAAACGAAAATGGAAACGAAATCGGGAGAGAGGGAGGGAGGGAGAGAAGAGAAAGAATGCATGTTTATGAAACTCATATATGCATCCTTTACATCTTCCCACCCTAATATATCAATATATTGATTCTGCCCACCCGGTCTAAATATTCTGGCGCCACCCCTGTAATTCACAGACAACGAACTGTTTCTCGGAAGTCTGGTTTTGCTTATATTAATTTCGGTCTTGGAGTGGGTGGAGGTGGAGAATAAACCCTTGGTTGCTTCTGAGTTTAGTGTTGTTAACTGAAAGCAAGCTGAAGGAGAGAATTACAGAACAGGGTTGCACACCGAACTGACACACACCTGATAACCACATAAATGACAGTTCGTACACCGCCAAGGGAAAGGTGGGGGCGGTAGGAAACAAGCACCTCACACCCAAACACGAACCTCTTTGTCCAAGCCAATGCCGCGAACGAATCCGAGACAAAAGGTTCATTCGCTAATTGCGGCCGTAACTACACGAAACACGCCCATACTATCAGATGCTTGTATCAAAGCCAAACAGACCGACCGAAACAGATTGTAACAAATGTAATACCTCTCAGGCCAGCCCTCCCTTAATTTCTTTGTGTGAGAGGGAAGAGGGGGAGGGGAGCTTGGACCGAGGGGGAAATTAGCACACCGGAGCGCGAGCCACAACACACAGGCCTTAATACCGTTTTAGCGTGTTCGCGTCAGTCACTCAACACGCCAAGTCTTCCTGTTTTTCTTCTGTTTCAGTGTTGGGCCGGCGCTTTCTTTTATGCCTACTTTTCCTCTCTTCCGAACCCTCACGTTCTTTTACTGACGTTAGGGTTACTAATTTGAACGCCTGTCCGGTGGTGGTTTTCCTTTTTAGAACGCCCTAGCCAATGCCTCCTTATAACGAGGCCAGCGCAGAGACTGTTTACGTCATCATCGGTAGTTTATGATTAAGGCCTGGATTTAACATGCGAAATATGTGTACAAATAGGTGGCGGTTCCAAACTTTCTGTTGTGAGTGGGTCACTGGTTGGTTGTCAAAGATTTGTATTATGACGTTCACAATGCTATTACGTGATGGCCAAGAAAATGTAGAGTACTATAATAGAAAGTTTAAATAGTGGAGTAGAAAATAAATTATATACATTCAAAGTTGTATTGGAAATGTGTTAAATTTTAGATTCTATTATTTTTCACATGATATAGTAATAAAATTATAAACTAATTAACATTATAATGTGGACTTCCATGTTCCAGAGGTCAGTACAGCGTGTTCGGAAAACAGAAATCTTGGATTTGAAGTTTCAATATTTTCTATATATTCTTCATAATTTTGGACTTTTGTTATTTTTGTGACGAAATTTGCCTGTTATATTTTGACATGATCACCCAGTAGCTGAGAAAGACTGATTTTGGGTGTGCCCTTGTCCACTCTGTTTTTTTTCTGCCTCCGCCCGTGAGCCACTGAGAGTTTGTAACAAATGTGCAAGTGTATTGAAACATGCAATTTTATTTTTCTTAGCCTTTGATAATTTCCTCCATTCCTGTGCTATTTTAGATTCAAATCGATTCCTAGAAATTCCGTCAGAGGCACCACCTGAATCAGCAGGGGTTGTTTGAGAAACATGGCAGAAGTGAAGAACAAGATATACATTAACCATTGACATTTGCTGTGTGTATTTCATGGCTTGAAATACAATTTAAGACAATAAGAAAAATATTACTACATTTTTTTTAGACATTACGTTTTCCTACACAAAAGATAGCTACAACTAGAGAAATGTTAACTTGTTAACTAAAGAAATGGCGCAAATACACCATTTTACGTAAACTACGTATGTAAATATACTCAAAATGTGTAAAAGTATGTAACACGAAATTCACATGGTTCCTAAATTCCCGAGATTTGTCATTTTTGCTTGGTTACATACAAAGAAATAATAAGTACATAAAAATGCGGACGGACCCTAGCTATGATTAGCAAATTCATATCGGCACCACAGTCGCAAATGTGCGATGAATACGTTTAAACTTATAATTAATTTAAGCATATCCTTCCTAGTGTGTGTGGATAAAGTGTAATAATTGAAATCTGCTGATTTTGTGTTGCAATCCATGACCTACCAATCATTTCATCAGAATTCTGCTGAAAATAGAAAACGTGTCGACCAATTATGCAATACCAGATCAATCTTACATGCGTCTAGATACTATAAGAACTTCAGGAGTTTTATCTACAATGTCACGAACATCACTTGAACTTGACTACTGACGTGCATGTCCCTACTGACATATTTTATTATAGTGATTTAAAAAATGCACCATGAATCATGGTGCCGGTTTGCCAATTCGTAAACACTTTCGCAGTCCTAACCAATGAAAATGTCCTCAATGTGAATAGAGCTTGTGGGATCACCACCCCGCTCCAGCACCATTTATGTGCCAAATAGTAAGTGTTTAGAGGCTGGGTGAGCCATAAAGCAGCTTATACAGGGGCATTGACGGCAAAACAGTGATGACCTAACACAAGAATCGAAACCATGTCTTTCATGTGCCATTCAGACGCACTACGGACTTGACTACTGCAACTTTTACAAGACAAAATGCGTTATAAACATAAAATACTCCAATCTCAGCTAGCAGAATGTGTAAATATGATGAAAATAACGCTCAACGTTGACGCAGTGAAATGCGCTAACAAGTTCTTGCATGTAGGGTTGTAATATTTGCAAATAAAGCTGGAATTCTACGGGATGTCAGGAATTCTCGTTCAATGCGTATAATAGATGCACACCATAACGCTGCACCAGACGAGGTCATTAACGGTCTTGATGACCGCGGTGGCATATGTTTTGTGGCGATGGGCATTCCGAGGTAAGGACAGTGGAAGAGTGGGTCGAAATAGCTTGATTAAATGGTCGAATTTTCATTCGCGGTAAAGCCCAAACGTCGTCGCAAATTCTCGCTCAAAAGCCCAAAATGAGAATCGCCTGCGAGTTCAGCGTGGCAAGATAGGAGATGTTTTTTCCTTCATGTATCCTCTCTTTTTGAATGCCTGAAGAGGTGACGAAAAACCGTGTTTTGTGTATCACAGGTTAAAACCGTGATTGTGGATCACAGGTTAAAACCTTGATTGTGGATCACAGGTTAAAACCGTGATTGTGGATCACAGATTAAAACCGTGATTTTGAATCACAGTTAAAAAACGGTGTTTGTGGATCAGAGGTAAAAACATGTTTGTAGATCACAGGTTAGAAAAGTATTATTTTTGGATAGCAGGTTAAAAATGTGTTTTATGGATCACAGGTTAAAACCGTCATTGTCAATCACAAGTTAAAAACATGTTATGTAGATCACAGGTTAAAAAGTGATTTTTTTTAAATCGCAGGTTAAAAAAGTGATTTCTTTCTGATCGCAGGTTAAAAATGTGTTTTGTGGATCACAGATTAAAACCGTGATTGTGAATCACAGGTTAAAACATATTTGTGAATCACAGGTAAAAACGTGTTTGTGGATCACAGGTTAAAACTATTAATTATGGATCACAGATTAAACTACTATATCTGAATCTCCGTATAAACTGGAATGGAATGTAGACAGTAAAATGATGTAACTTATTGTTTATGAAGTCGATCGTAACGTGTGATATAGTAAGAAAATATTAAAAAAAGGTGCTTAGATCAAGTATTATTATGTATGTTCCGACAAAAAAGATAGTTACGTATGTCCTACATTGAATGCTGTTATCCTTTCTGCTCATGTTGTATTAGTAGCGCGTGTTGTAGGGGTTTGAGTATGTTTACATTGCGATATTGTGTTTTCGGGCGTAGCTATAAAATATCCACATAACCGCAGACCCAGGTTCAGAGGTTAATGTTGATACGTATGGATATGGGGTTCCTATATGTTTAAGGTTTTTATACAGAGTATCACAATGTTGTTACCGTAAGTTGCATTGGACTCAATATGAACACGATCACTGCCAGAGGTACGTTCATATTTCATGTCACGGAGTGTATATTCTAGGCTAGTTAGGCTATTTGCAAAGCCTGAAGCCTAGAGAGTAAAATACAGAAGAAAAATCGATTAGAAACTGTGAATAAATTTACTCATTTCATTAAAAAATATTGGCGATTCTGAAGTTGGCAACCTGAATTCTTAGGAGTTGGCAACCTGAATTCTTAGGAGTTGGCAACCTCAATGCTTAGGAGTTTGCAGCCTGACTGCTGTTGGGATGACAACGTAGCTTCCCTGACGAAGTCAAAAGCGAGCATTTATACCGGGGGTTTATGCAAGAGAACTCTTCCTCCATAGTCAAGGACCACATGTCATAGTGGCTAGTCCAGGTTTTAGATTCGGCATACGCCACTATCACAAACAAAAACCAGATGCAATGTGAAGGTTAAATACAACCAGGGAAGATTTTTGCTTCTTCCACCGCCGCTGGGGGCATGAGAAATTTCGCGTAGCCAGAACCAAAGCTCCAACTACTGCATGGAAATTACCCGCATCCTTCCGGTAAGCGTCCAGGAAAGATTTAAGCACCTTGAAGACCGGAATACCGCATCGCATTGTCCGCAGGCACCGGAAAAACCCTTCCCCTCCACTCCTCTCCACGATAGTTACCCCTCCCCTCGATCTTGAGGCTTGTTGGGGGGAACTAATCCACTTAAAGCAGGCCACCGAAGTGGCCTCGAACACAGGGACTTACCTCCAACCGCCCTGACCGTCGCGACCTCTCCTGGAAGCCGCTAAGCTCTCGTTCAACCGCCGAGCGAAAAGAACTGCTTTGTAAGCCAATCCTGGGACACTGGATACCAGCTGTTTCTGGTTTCGACACTGCAGATATACGAGGGTTGGTCGTTTTCTACTGAACCTTTTCTTCAACGGCCACTGATGCGAACAAAAGCCATTATAAGTTATATTTTGGTATAACATACAGACACACACTAGTTCTTTATGTACGAATTCCGACATAAAAGAAGCCGACAAAGAAAACTCATTTTCATTTTTTTTACAAATAGTAGTATTATTGTAAAATAGGTGCAAAATTTCTAGGTTTTAATTGGAACTCTTTTGACATATTGGACACTTTCAAGTTTTTATGTGATACAATTAAACAATACTTCAACATCCAATTGAGGACCTCAGCAGATCAAGGAAAATGGCAAATCCAGAATCAATTCAAATGCTTTGTGTGAGGTTACTATGCATGAAATAAATAGAAAATTCAAAAGTCATTATGTATCATGTAAAAATTGAATAGTTATTGGTATATTTTACTAAATCTGTAGGGGAGAGTCGTACAGTACCGGCCGTTCTACAGTATCGGCCAATTGCTAGTTCGGACATTTGACGCTACATAGCAGTAGTTCACTGGATTATGAGGCAAGGGTATGTATTCGTGTGCGCTATAGTTCGGGATCACCCGGTTTCACGCAGTATTGTGATAGCTGTGCCTGTGTTACTGTGAAGAGTCAAGTGGCTGCGTGAGAGAAGTTATTTCTAGGGCCCTGGTATTCATGTTCGAGGTAAGTGTTTGATTTTGTTGTCAGATCCAGTTTATCGGTATTCTATAAGGATACGAAAACCTGTAAATAGTTTAGCAAATTTATTATAAACAACGTGTAATCGGAACTTTTGTTACCACCTAATGATCGTACAGTATCGGCCAGCGCAGTGTCATCCAGTATCGGCCACACAGAATTTTGTACGCACCTACTACAGTCCTGCTTGCTTTTGTTTTCAGAGTAAGATGGTAGACGAGGAGGGCAACAAAAGATGTAAATGGACTGAAGAAGCCATGAAAGCGGCGGTAAATGAGGTAATGACTAACAAAATGACAGCCAGATAAGCAGTTAGTATATTCTGTTTACCAAAAAGCACGTTAGGAGATAGATTGAGAGCAATTCAACGTGGTATGATGTGGACCTGACACCTCAGATGGGCTGATTTAAGAAGACGTTTGATGACGTAATGGAAAACAATTACTTTCGTATATGAAAGATTTGGACAATAAGTTTATGCCCCTCAGTAAATAAGAAGACAAAGAAGACAACTGTAGAAACTGCACAATGCATAATTTGTCTAGAGTCCTTTGAGGAAGATTGGGTTCAGTGTACCGAATGTGGAGTTTGGCACATATTGAATGCGTAGATCAAGAAAATATTTTGTATTTTTGTGACTATTGTAAAAATATGATTTCAATTCCGCTTTAACGGACTTTATTTTCACATTTGTTAACTACCGTACCTTTGTACACACAGTTTACAGTTTCTTCATAAAACTGAAGCATTTATCAATAGTTACCACCACCTAAAATTAAAATATTGACTGGCCGATACTGGACGACAATTTTTTCACTCATTGAAAATTCAGCTTTTCGTCTTTTGTATATATATCTTGTAGTTGTGAAAACATTTCATAGAAATTAAACCCGTGTTCCTTAAAGTATGCATTGAGGTATCATATTACTATGTTCAATCTGACTATCTCCTAATCCTTTATCAGTTAAAATCAATAAGCTTAAGGTGGCCGGTACTGTACGACTCTCCTCTATGTAAGAACGATTAAAAAATAATTGATAGTGACTATTTCTATTGCTTACAAGATTCCTAAATATAGGACTGCTATCAATAAACTGTAGGAAGGGTGGTAGACTGATAGAAACTCTATTGGATAATGAAAAATATGATATACTGTGAGCTAATTGTAGAAGTATTGGGCGTGATAATGTACGTATATGGCCATTGCTGTGGTCAGCACCATCAAAAAATATTATCGACTGTACAGGGTGATTCATAAGTCCCAAAGGGGTATCAACAGTTAATAACTTTTGCATGCGTTGTAACATGTTGATTGTTCTTATGCACATTATGTAGATTAGATTTCTTAACGCTTACGTCTAAAATGTAGCTTCACTTAATGTCGACAATTGTAAACAAAGACATTACTAAGTCTTGAAATCAGTTCGTGACTTATGGTCCACCCTGTGTTTCGAGGCGATATGAATCAGATCCTTCCACTCTCTTTCTCTACACCCTTGATTCGAACCTAGGACCCTGCACTTCGGAGCGGGAACCTCCCTGCTGCAAAGACCAGCGTCAATTACTATTTGAAGTAGTCATTCAATAGGCTCTTCCACTGGCACCATATCACAAAAGGTATATCAACATGTTTCTGACTTAAAAACACCACCAACCATATCGAGAATACAGCGTGGCTCATACGTACCCGCAACCGGAACAATTACCTAACAATGGCCTCTGGCCCTGTTAAACATGACCTACAGAGCAATGAACCTTGCCTACACTGGAAACAATGGGACAGTTGCTTCTTATGCTACATTGTTGGATTTCAAAATGTAAAACAACTGTAGAATATTCACAAGGTAAAATTGCAAAATGTATTCTGAGTATGACCACGACTAAAATTATATTTGGCTCTTTATTGTTCAACCATGTTTTATAAGTTTCATAATTACGTGATTGCAATGTAATGTCTTTCAAAAAACCGTTCCCTGTTTTCCAGATTTTCACTATTATATAATTTGCAAAATACCTCTAGGTTTGTCAACAGGAAGTTTAAAGAACTAAACGCAGTGGTGCTATAGTTCTTTGAGGACCAGAATCTAACGAAAGATAGAAAAAATAAAATAAAATAAAGAACAAATGAAAGAAAATTGATAGTAAGAGAAGGAAAATGTAGAAAATATCGAGAAGGAAAGAGAGGGATAGACAAACAGAGGAAAATAAAAAGAGAGGGAAAAGACAAAAAAGAAGAGAGAAAGAAAGAAAGAGATAGAAACAGAGGTAGAATGAAATGAAGGAGACTACACAGAAAGAAAAGTTAGAAATCGGAAAGAGAAACTAAGGAAGGAAGAGAGAGAGAGAGAGAGAGAGAGAGAGAGAGAGAGAGAGAGAGAGAGAGAGAGGGAGAAAGGAAGAAATAGAAAATAAAAGTGTTAGAGAAACAGATAAAGAAAAAGTGATAAGGATGGAAAAAGAGAGATATATAAAATTTAAAGAACAGAAATAGGGGAACAATAGAGAAACAGAGGAAGGAAAACAAAAAGCTATTGACACTGGATGAAGTCATTTAGACTAACATTTTAAAATAGTAATGGAAGGATAATGTGTATGGTTGGTGGAATACAATATGATCCTCCCAGCTAGATCCGAGGGATCCGCTGACCAACGACAGGTGAGGTCCTCCATTCATATTGGGGGTTGGGCGTAGAGCTGACAACTCTGCACTGTAAAAAGACTGTCAAGAATCAGCAATATGAGGCCATGGATGTTCCCAAGGTAAAATATTCCGGAGGTAAAATAGTCCCCCATTCGGATCTCCGGGCGGGGACTACTTTTGGAGATCCCTGGACTAAGAATAAGATCTACATCAGGAATAAGGATATTGAATTAGGCACTTGGAAGGTTCTGAGTCTTTACCACCTGGGGAATTTCAGTGTACAGTTAATGAAAGAGTCAAGTATAAATTAGATATAGTAGCTGTCCAGGAAGCTTGGTGGCCAGCAGAAGGTAATTGTAAAACTAAAAATTATATTCTTTTCTATGGTGGTACTGAACATCCTAATTTTGGAACAGGCTTCTTCATAAATAATAGAATTATCTCAGCATCATATGCAGTTTTACAAGGTAGGTGGTGCAAAATTATTTTAATAAACATCTATTCACCAACGGAAGATAAAGATGATAATACTAAAGATGATTTTTATGCAGAGTTAGAACAAGTCTTTGATAAACTTTCCCACTATGGTATGAAAATTCTGTTAGGTGACTGTAATGCACAGATTGGCAAAGAAGAGACATTTAAACCTACTGTTGGTAAAGAAAATCTTCATGAATTAAGTAATGATAATGGTATAAGATTGATTACTTTTGCAACCTCAAAGAATTTAATTGTGTAAAGTACCACTTTTAAACATAAACATATCCATAAATATACCTAGTCTTCTCCAGATGGTAAAACTCATAATCAGATAGATCATATTCTCATTGATAATGGAAGGCATACTAATATAATTGACGTTCGTTCACATAGAGGTGCTGACTGTGCCAGTGACCATTATTTAGTAATTGCTAAATTAAGAGAAAGACTCGCAGTGATAAATCATAAGCAACAAAATCTAAAAGTTATAAAATTTAATACAGGAAAATTTGCTGATGAAAGAATTAAGAAAGATTACCAAATTAAACTGTCAAATAGATTTGATGTTTTGCAGGATTTAAATGATGATGAAAACATAAATGAAACAGACGTAAATAAGAATTGGGAGAACATACGTAATGCAATAGAATCAGCAGCTAAAGAAAGTATAGGATACCATAAACCAAGGAAAGTAAGCCATGGTTTGATAATGAATGTCAATAATCTAATAGAAATATGAAATCAGGCTAGACTTAGGTGGTTAAATAACTCTGATGATACAAATCTAAGCAATTATAATATAATAAAATGAGAGGTTAACTGCACGTTTAGAAGTAAAAAAAAGAGATTACTTGAAAAGTAAAATTAACGAAATTGAAACAAACAACAAAAATAGAAATATCAGAGATTTATATAAAAGTTTAAATGAGTTTAGAAAGGGGTGGCAACCTACAGTAAACTTGATAAAATATAAAAATGGCAATTTTTTGGCTGACCCAAGCGATATTTTAAATAGACGGAAGAACTACTTTAATGACCTTTTAAATGTTGATGTAGGAGATAAATCAGAAGTAAATGAAGTCCACACAGCAGAACCTTTAGTTCCAGAACCTAACTTGACTGAAGTTAAAGATGCTATTAAAAGGCTAAAGAATAACAAAGCACTTGGCATATATTTAATACCAGCTGAGTTAATTAAATATGGTGGAAATTCGTTAATATGTCAAATTCATATTTTTTTTTTGTTTAATATGGAATAAAGAAGAAATCCCTCAACAGTGTAAAGATTCTATAATTGTTCCTGTGATTAAAAAAAGGTGATAAAATGAACTGCAATAATTACCGTGGAATTTCTCTACTCTGAACAACATATAAAATATTATCTAACATTATTTTAGCAAGACTAACCCCATATGCTAATGAAATTATAGGTGATTACCAATGTGGATTTGAACTTAACAGATCAACAACAGATCAATGTTTTCTCACAGAAACTTGATAAAAAAGTGGGAATATAATCAAAATGTCCATCAGCTATTCATTGATTTTAAACAATAAGCATATTATTCAGTCATGAGAGATAAATTATATAATATATTAGTAGAGTTTGGAATATCTAAGAAGCTTGTTAATATGACAAAAGTATGGACCAGTGAAACAGAAAGTAAAATTCGTGTGGATATTAATATGTCTGACAAATTTACAATTCATGATGGGTTAAAACAAGGAGATGCATTATCTCCATTACTCTTTAATTTTGCCTTGAAATACGCTGTTAGGAAGGTAAAAGAAACTAACGAAGGACTAAAATTAAACGGTGTGACTCAGCTGTTAGCATATGCAGATGATATAGACTTACTTGGGGACGATGTAAATAGAATTAAGAATAATGCAAAAATATTTTTCAAAGGAGCTAAAGAGATAGGTTTGAAGTTGTATATGCTTTTCAGGCCGAAACCAAGTGTTAGGTAATAATCAAAATCTAATTATTGATAACAACCATTTGAACCAGTTTCCAAATTCAAGTATTTAGGAGTAATATTAACAAATGAAAATTATATTAAAGAGGAAATAAAAAGTAGGCTTAATTTTCTCATCATAAACTTTTGTCTTCTCGTTTAATATCTAAGAAACTAAAAGTTAAAATATACAATACAGTAATTTTATCTGTAGTATTATATGGATGTGAAACTTGGTCCCTTACATTGAAAGAGGAACATAAATTGAGAGTATTTGAAAATAAGATCCTTAGGAAAATATTTGGACCTAAAAGGGATGAGGAGACAGGTGAGTGGAGAAGGTTACATAATTTAGAACTACATAATTTGTATTCATGTCCAGATATTGTTAGAATGATTAAATCAAGAAGACTTAGGTGGGCAGGCCATGTGGCACGAATGGGAGAGGAAAGAGGAGTTTACAGGATTCTTGTTGGGAAACCTGATGGTAAGAGACCTGTAGGAAGGCCAAGACGAAGATGGAGGGACAACGTTGAGATGGACCTAAGGGAAATCGGTAGGGATGGAAAAGAGTATATAGATCTTGCTCAGGATAGGGACAGAAGGCCTGTGTTGCTGCAGCCATGAACCTTCGGGTTCAAGAAAGCTAGGGAGTTAGTTAGTTTAATGGAAGGATAATGAGAAACGGAGAAAATAAGAAAGTAAAAGCCATCTCGGTGGCCGAGCACGTGAAGATATCAACTCTCAATCACGCCACCGAAGTTGCATGCTTTGAGTCCCGTCTTGAAAGTAGGTGTTCTTCTTAAGTGTCCCTTGTCAAATTCATCTAATCATCACTCATCATGACCGTCGCAATTATCTAAAGTGCCAGAAGGCGACGATACATAACACAAGTAACAAAGAAGAAAGAGGAATGGACGAGAAAGAAAGATAGAAGAACAGAATATATAAGTTAGTGGAGAAGAATGGAAGGAGAGAGAAAGAAAAGGAATCAGAAACACAAGAAAGAAAGCAGAGAAGGAAGAAAATATAGAAATAGAAGATATATAAAGGAGGAACGATGGGTAGAGGTTGAGAAAGGAAAAAGGGAAAGAAAGAAAGATAGAAAGAGAGAGACAGAGAGACAGAGGAGGAATGTAATGGAGGATAGAATAGAGAGAAAAGGAGAAACGGAGAGAGAAACACAGGGAAAGGATTGATTGATTGATTGATTTGTTGTTTTAAGTCCACTTTATGCACATTAAGGCTAATCGGGACAGGACCTACAGTTTAAAGTGGGATCCGAACCACTTGTGCCTCCACCAGGTATAGAACACGGGACCCCTTGATTACAAGGCGACGACGCTACCACTACCATCGGGGAGGCCCACAGGGAAAAGATAAGACTGCGAAACAGGGGAAGAGAGAAAAGAGAACAACGGGATGAGAGAGAGGAAAAGTAGAGGGAGAGAGAGAAATAAATGAATAGAGAAGTAGATATAAAAGGAACAGACATAGATTGAAAGCGAGAGAGAGAAATAGAAGCCAGTAAGGAAAAAGAATAGTAATAAAGGGATAGAGAAAGAGAGCGAGCAAGAAAATTGAGATAACGACAGAGAGGGAGAGAAAGGTAGAAAGAAAGATAAAGTTAATAGCCACAGTAACACGTTGGAATACACCGAAACAAAATTATCTTGCTTCATCACTGGTCGTAGACGGGGTTCGAACCCAAAATGTTAGCAAGCCAAAAGCTCAGTGAGCTCCATTCATCACCCTCAACATTTTAACATGAAGCCATATTTCTCACAGTTTTTCTGCGAGGAACGAGGTAAGAATCAGGTAAGATAAAAAAAGACCAAGTTATGAAGAAGAAGACCGAGAAATGAAGGTAACTTTGAAGTCAAACACGCGAACCAAGGGTAACTTCTTGGTTTTTGGAGCGCCCTCCCCCTATCCAAGATAGAAGGAAGGGGTACAGGTTGAATAAAAGATGCTTCCCAAGGAGTTTTGCCTCAGAGATGGATGCTGTGCTCTCATTCCCATGAAAGTAAAGGATTATCCAAGGCAGGTCTCCTCGTCAGACTAAGACAATCCCAAAGAACGAGAGAGGATAAGAAGAGATGCACTCCATCATCACTCTCTTGCCCCTGGAAGAGATGCTGGAATTTCGTCTTCCAGTTTCATCACTGTGCAAGCTTCTTCAAGATGATTTTAACCACAGATTGACTTACTGAGACCTTCCTATGGCGCACGACGAGGAGTTTATCATCACATTGGACTACCATTCTGGAAGTACGTCCGAACTGAACTGATTTTCTAAGCGAAATTCGAATTGACCACAAAATTAGACCTTTTGAATAAATAGATACTTAGAATCAAGTATAAGGATTCTTCAGTGTGCACGAGTTTAGAATTTAAAGAAGAAAGGTCAGTTGAAAGGTTGAAAGGGATACTTTGGTAGATGGTGCAAGGGATTTTCTGTCCCCAATATATACGAAGGGCAGCCCAATGTATTGTTTTGCTGCCCCATAACAATTACTCTCACTAAATCATCTAATCATTTAGTGTCTAATCTCCGTTAGGTTGTTTAGAATAAAGATGGAAGCAGACCATGCCAACTAAAATGTATAAACAAAATAGATTGTTTTCAGTAAGATTATTGCTAGTATATAATTATTTTATGAATTCATGGTAATGTTTTCATAAAAATTCTTGTTTTTGCTTTTAGAGTGATCTAAGTGAAGTGGCAGTAGCGCAGCCACTTTAGACTAATTCATAGCAAGCTGAAATTTGGTATATTTATTTATTTATATATTTACTTAAAGTTTCAGATACAGTACTGAAAGACCATTTTATACTGAAACTGTAGCAACAAGAAGAAAATAAAAATAATAATAAAAATAAAAATAAAAATAACAACAACAAAACAAGGCAATACAATGGGAGACGAAAAAAAAAAGAAATTGTTACACGTACATTCTTAGCGATTGTCGGAAACTGTGTTCTGACAAGAAAATATCAGTATTTACAGGCAGGTTATTATATAAGTGGTTGAGCCTATAGTAAAGAGACCGCTGTAGGAGAGAGAGAGCCTTGTAGCGGGAATGTGAAAGAGCTTTACGTTGCGGGTTGGCCGTGCGGGTACTCGTACATGAAAATGGTTGACTAGGAATTCGGTTTAATTTTGCCGTTAATGATTTTATGCAAATATTTCATGTCTGCTAGTTCGTGACGAGTGTGCGGTGTGTGTAACATTAATAACAACATACCAAAAGTCCCCGACGATCACCCGTAAGCTAAGTCCGCCACATTAAAAAATGGCGGATAAATTCAACTTTTCACGAAATAAAATAACTAATTGACAATAGCTGGGTGTTTGATACATATCTGTCTTATAGCACTAGTACCATCAATTACAACATATTTAGTTTTCTGCAGATCATTGACACGGTAGGTAAGGGCGTCATATTGGAAGCACTGCGAATAGCTACATCGTGGCTGTTTTAATGAAATGTTTCGAGATGTTTGCCGTGTTTGTTGTTGACCATGGGAACTTAAAAGGTTATTTTTCGTATTTCAATATATGAGCGTCAAAATTTATTATTCCAGATACAAGGTAGGAATTTGCGAGGAATGACGGAAAACAATTATTTTTAGAAACGTAAAAATGACAAAAGAAGTAAATATTGCTTTTCCGATTTGGTGTCGCTATTGAATTTGTTTGTACAACTATATTGAATCGGACAGTATTTACCCAGTTCATTATTAAGAAAACTGACAAAAACATTTTGAGTATTTGTACAATATTAGAGCACGTTCACATACATAACGTCACGTTCTAAGCTTTTCAAATAAGCGAACGTTGTCACTTGTTTCCCTTCTTCCAATATACATGCTGGCATTTTCAAATACATTAATAGCATTGAGGAAGCCCATCTCCAACATGAGAGGTCACGTCTGCAAGCGCATACAGCGCGAGTCGTATCATTTTGTTGAACACCCCATGATGGAATCAATGGTACGGATATGTGCGCGGCTCTCCAATGAAGGAGGTGCAAATGTGTATGATGATCCACGGATCTGCCGACCGTCTTTCGTGCATGGAGATTTAGTGTGTGTGCAGTTGGAAAAGAAAATTAGAGAGAACAGTCAATTTACTTCAACTCTAAATAGACTTGAGAAGGTAAAAAGGACGATTAACGGTAAATAGAAAACTGATCAAGTAATTGTAAATAAGAAACGACGAAAATGCTAGGAGAAATATCTCTTAGTTTCCTCTTAGCGCTTGCCTCGGGTATACAACTGGTACAAGGTGTTATACTCGATGGGATTCCTCAATTTTGTGTTGACCCCAATACCACTGGACAATTGACAAGCTACTTGGATAGGAGTCAGGTGTTACAGTTTAGTAGATCAGCTAACAGCAGCGATGAGAGGAATTGGTTGAGAAGGTGACTAAGAAAAAGCTCTTCTAGAAGGAATGATAAATGGGGAAAAGGGCCTGAGAAGAAGAAATCAACTGATAGATGACAATAAACAAAGTGGATGTTAAGCTGTTCTAAAGCGTAAAGTGGAAGATGAGAAATACTGGAAGCTGCAGTGAAAAACCTGCAAACAATGAATGAAGGAATTGTATTTTCAGCGAGAAATTCCTTTTTTTACGTGATGAAATAAAAAAAAAAGAAAATTCAGAGCGAAAGGGTTAATTCACAGCCCTGTAGTTTTCATTTGTTCAGCAGCAAGTTACCCAACACCGCAATACGTCTGTGCTTGGTTCAAATTTCAGCACAAAGCGACGCATCGGAATTCGAGCATGGTCTTTCAGCCGCTTTCAGGCCCCGCAGCTGAAACCGGAGTCCAGTTTTAAAAAGGGAGGAAAAGTCTGGCTTAATTTGGCGTTCCGTAGCATCCGGTCATTTGTCCTTGCCCAGTTGCGGCCGCACCGTGACAAATATTCCATCGTCCATTGTGTAGCGCTGTGCTCAGAAGCGGAGCTTTCGAGGCCGGCCTCAATTCGTTCTACACTTTTCACGCAAATTGGGAAACCTCAGACTGACTAATGAGGGACATTTTTCTAATCTGTTTCTCGTGCCGTTTGGTCTTCTACACTCTTTCAGAGCCTCAAAGAAAGGTGGCGCTCAAAAGTAAAGCGTTTCAGCTAAAATAAAAGTTCCGCAAATAGGCATTTCTGGTAAAAAGAGCTCTACTTGTTTGTCTCGTTATTTCACGCCTCTCTTTTGCTTTCTTAGGGCAATCACGACTATCAGTGGATAAAATAAAAGACAGGTCTACAGCGAGATCCTGAATCTAATATGGCGACAGGAACGTTCTTATTGGCCACAATATGATAAGCATGGATAATACAAAAACTGTGACCTATCTCTAAAGATCCAGATAAGAGTGATACCACTGCCTTCGACGGTATACACTCTGGTTAACTTTCTGATACAATGTGTGTGTACCTTCTACTTTCGTATTGTTTTTATTTATGTAATTTGGACATTACTCCAATGTTTATTACGGTCAAATACTTCTGGTTTCACGTGATTGGAAACATAATGTTGAGATGGAAAGAGGATGTGAATACATGACGCGCGTCAGCATTTTATCGCTATTTCACTACTGTAATAATTTTGTATAAATGCGCACAACGTGTACAGTAAATTGTATCGGACATTTTTCTAGGTGGGAATGGTTGGTCTTTTTGTGCAGGTCTTGAGTAATATAAGATCTGCCTTTTGTTATCAGAACCAATGCAGAAATTTGACAACTCGATGCGAATGTCTCAACGATGTTCTTGCTGCTCTTTATCGCAATAATTGACGGTTGACTATTAAGGCCTCTTTTATGCCAATAATGAGTCAGTATTACCATCAATAACTTTTTGTGGATGTGAAATAATTTTATCCATATTTAATGGAAACATAATCCACAGATAAAGGAAATATGGTCTCCACTTAACGAAACATATGCCCTGTGAAAATTTTGGGACTAAAAATTGACACAAGGAAATAGAAAAGGCTAATACCAGTACTATTTTAAACCGATGAAAGCATTTCCAACATCAGGCGAGACTATGGAGAGACAAAGAATGCACACAGTTGGTGTAAAACAAGTTCATCCACTTTATGTTCAGACAGCCTAATCGTTACTGGACTTACAGCTTAAAGCATGATCCGAACTACTGCAGTGTGACTCAACCGTGAATTGGCTCCTTTAACACAAGGCGAAAGTAACTGTACCATTAGCATACCCGTCAGGACGTAATCCATATTGGAGAGTAATAAGAATCACCGCCAGGAAGTACAGGTATTAGAATAACCAATAGATGTGACGAGCGTGGAGGAGTGGTTAGGAGGGGTGGAGGGTAGGGAGTAGGGAGCAAACTCCGAAGTCCAAAGCCTGCATACTTGAGATACTGAATTTACAGCTTCTGCCGCTCAAGTATCCAGACCCTGGATTCTGAAGGTTGCGCAAGGGAGAGAAGTAATTCGATAATCCTTATCTTAAAGTATGAGAAGAGGAAAAGTGGCAACGTTATAAGAATCTGCCAATAGCAGACGTCAATATATCTTGGAGCCCCTTCCCAAAAAAGATATTTCCCCACTGTGTGTTGAGAAACCTTTACTTTTTTCTTCCACTTTTCTTCCCAGAAGAGACATCTGCGGAAGAAGGTAGTCAGCGCCATCTATTTTTCTCCCCGCAAACCTTTCCTGTCAAGACGGAACGATTCAAACAAAACAACCCACCCCGAATATAATATCTTGGCGTGGTAGCTTGAAGTTTTCTGGTTTCTGCGTGATGGCTGGATATTTTATTCTTACCGTCAAGTCCTCGAGGTGGAGTTCTGTGATATCGGAGAGAAATGCAGAGATGCAGGGACGTTCCTAAGTTAGATGTTTGAAGGGGATGAAATTTGATTCCTTAATATTCTCTACTTCGCTAGTCTTTACTAGAGTCGGAGGGAGTAACTCGTCACATGTGACAGTTTCGTCTTTATTATAACTACGCCATAGTAACATCCGAAAGTTATTAATAATAGAACAAAAACAGTTACTCGGTGGAAAACATTGGCTCCTTAATATAAAAGTTCCTTGAAAAGTAACACAGTTTGTTGAAGAAGCTTATTTACAGTTTGCTTACTTTGTATGAAAAGAAACTTATTTACAACTTTGTTGGAAAGAGTAACTTGTCTAATTGATTGATTGATTGATTTAGTGTATTTTACTTTGCGTTTTGTGCCTCTTGGCTAATTTGCAAAGATGGGGATGAGTGATGAAATGATGAAATGGATGAATGGATATTCACAAACAACCAAGACCGAGCGGGATTCGAACGCGGGATCCTTGGCGTCGTAGCGAGATGTGCTAACCACTAGGCCACAGGGTCCAAAAAGATAAGATTATTTACGTTAAATGCACACAAGAGAAAAAAATGTGTGTTAAATGCATAAAAAGGGAAAGAGATTATCAGTCAAATATACAAAAAAGAAGGAATTATGAAATAAATGCATAAAAAGGGAAAGAGATTATGAGTCAAATATACAAAAAAGAAGGAATTATGAAATAAATGCGCAAAATAGGAAGAAAACATTGAAAAATACTCAAATATACACTGAAATAAGGAAAAATCGTCACTAATATTCACTTATGGAAAACTTTCACTAAAATTCCCCAAGGGGGCAATTATAAAAAATAGGCCACGAAAAGGATATAAAATTAACGGTAATATGCAGAAAGGGATAGCAAAATGTCTCTAAAATCTACATAAATTAAAGGAAAGCATCAAGACAAAATGAACATACAATGCGAGAAAGTAAACAGAAGTCACATAAAATGGGAAGAAATGAACGTTAAAAATCACGGAAAAAGAGAAGAAATATTTCCACCAATTCATGTAAAGACTGGAAGAAAAAAGTATACATATATATTGAAGGAAAAGTGAGAAAATTGAACAAAAGTGACAAACAATAAGCCAAGAGTCGGCACAATTTGCAAATCTTCCCAATTAAATTTCCTCCTTAATATACCTGGCATAAAATTACCCATCTTTCCATCTTCTTTAAGCGTTATTACCTTGTCCGACATTACACCGGATACGGCACCCATTTAATTGGAAATTAAGGTACTTTCACCGTGGTGCTTGAGCTACTTTGAATTTTTGCTGAGTTTCCCGCGGGAGACGCCAGACATTGGCTGCCCGACTGCGGGAGGGGGAATCGTAAAGGTGCAAAGACGTTTCCCTTTACGATGGAATTACACGCAGATAAATTCTCCGGGTATGATGCGAATCACGCAGTGATCATTTAGGACGGCGAAATAGACGGCGTCGGAAACGGAACGAGAGAGCAGTTAATGAGCAGATGATGTTCGCTCGGGGGTGGCATCCAATTTTGGAGTCTCGTGTTCGAGACTTGATCGTACGGCGATTAAAGTATATTGTATTTTCCTCACTTGGAAATTTGCTGCATGGTATCTTGGTATACTGCGGTCTGAACTCTGAATTATAGACGCTGGGAGTCTTAGGTACGTAGTAAATAGAAAAAGGATCTTGAGAAAAAATTAAAGAGCCACTTAAGACAGAATATGAAAACAAACAATTGCACGAAAGTGGGTTAAAAAATTATAACCAAAGCATGAAAATATACAAAGAAGAAGGAAATTGCATTAAAATACACGAAAATTGTGGAAAATATAAACATAAAGATGAACGAATAGACGACAATCATTGCCAGTGGCATATACAACGTGTGCTAAAATAATGTTAAGAATTGAAAACTAAAAAACTCATTTAAAGCATGTGAAAGTCCAAAAAGTTCACGAAAAAAACTAAAAAGATGAATTACAAAAGTACAATAATAAGGTGAAAAGTTACTAAAACCACTAAAGAAGGGAAATGCATTCAAATACAAGGAAGTAGGCGGACAACATAAGCATGAACAGTCACGGACACTTCTGGGTTGTAACGATTCCATTGAGGGTCAGTGATATCGATCCAACCCAGAAGTGTCCATGGCTGTACGAACAGACTATAAACTCTCAGTGGTGCAATACAATTATCTAGCGCAATCTAGTTGAAATACATAAATTGCACGATTTGTTTCTTCTCTGCCCGATACTATCTAATTAGTTACACCGGAATTGAACAACGTACTAGTTTTGAAGTATTTTCCTTTAACGAAAATCAACTGCATCTCTCTAGTAAGTTATGACGCATCAACACCCTTTATAATATACGACATAAGGACAAACTGCACTCAGTTCTTTCTAGAAGGCCTACCACTGCCCCTACTACTAAATATTAAAGGAGATATTAACAGGAGTAGGAATGAACAAATAGGAATATGGAGAGAAGTAGACAAAAGAGGAATTCACATAGAAGAAACTAGAATGAAAAAGAAAAGGAGGGAGAAGAGCTAGAAACAAGAGACTAAGAACAAGAGAGTGAGTAGGAAAGAGAAAGAAAGACAAAGAGAATGAGAGGAATGGAACAAACTAAGACAAGTAAGGAAGAAGAAAGATAGTCTAAGAGGGTGAGATAGGAATGAAAGAGAGAGTGAGAATGAAAGAAAGAAGACTAAAAAATAAGAAACAGAGAATACGAGCGTTAGTAAGGAATGAGATAGAGACTAAGAGAGTGAGGAAAGGAAAAGGAATAAAGGAAGAGGATAGAGAAAATACGAGATTGAGTAATGAATGGGATAGTGACACTAAGTGATATAGGAAGAAGGAATTTGAGAGGCTGAGAAACGAAGACAAACGAGAGACCGAGAGGGTGAGAAAGGAAGAAAGAGACAATAAGTGCCTGAGAATGGAAGAACAAGGATATATTTAGGTGATGAGATAAGAAGTAAGAGAGAATAAAAGGGTGAGAAAGGAAAAAGAAAGAAAGACTAGTATGGTGAGAAAGGACAAAGGAAGAGAGGCTAAGTGTGTGAGAAAGGAACAAGAAAGAAATAATAAGTGACTGAAAAATGAAGAAGGAGCATAGTCTAAGGCAGGGGTTCCCAAACCTTTTCGTTCCACGACGCCCTTAGTGTTTCAAGATTTTTACGCGGCCCCCAAGTCAAGAAGTATGTCTATCTAACACTTGCAACGCTCTGTTAGTATGGTTAGATTGCTTGCCTTAAGTTGAAAAATAAACACATATTTTAAATTCAGAAACTTTTTATGTGTAAAAAAATACTAAATAAGCATGTATTTAATGTATTTGGAACAATGATAATTAATTGAATTTCAGTGAAAATATTGAAACATTTCGCGGCGCCCCTGCAAGTCAGCCACGGAGCCTCAGGGCGCCGCGGCGTGCACTTTAAGAACCACTGGCCTAAGGTAATGGGGAAGAATTAAGGAAGAGAGAAAGGAAAATAAAAGATACATAGAGTCTAAAGGAATGAGGGACGAAGGATATACACACAAATATAATGAGAAAAGAGAAGTGTAATGAGACGAAGAGAGTGAAAAGGAAAGCGCAATGAAAAATTGAGAAGGAAGGAAAGGAAGAACTGAGGGGGCGAAAATGGAGGAAATAAGAGAGAAGGAGAGTGAGAAATGGCGGAAAATATAGAGACTGAGGGGATATGAAAGAGAGAGTAAGCGACTAGGAAGGGGGAAGATAAAGCCTAATGGAGTGCGAAGAAAGAAGTAAGAGAGACAAGTAGAGTGAGAGAAGAGAAATACAAGGAAGGGCAAAAAAGGAAGAGAGACTAAGAGAGTGAGAAAGAAAATTGAAGGGGGACTAGGAAAATAAGAGAGGAAGAAGGAGAAGCAAAGTCTATTAAAGAAGGAGGAAGGAAAATGATATTAGAAAGTGAGAAAGGAAGAAGAAAAAGAGGCTAAAAGAGTTTCAAATGAACAAGCAAATGAAACTGATTGAGTGAGAAAGGAAGATGAAGGATAAATTGAGAGGTTGAGGTAGGATGAAGAGAACAGACTAATAGGATAAGATAGGAAGACTAAGAGAGACTAAGAGAGTGAACAAGGAAGAAGAAGAGAATAAGTGAATTGGATAGTAGGAAGAAAGATAGTCTGAAGGAGTGCTTAAAGAGAAGGACAAAAGAAAAGAATGTTTGAGAGAGGAGGAAGTAAGTGAGGGAAAGATTATGAGAAAGAGAAAGGAACACGATAGGGATAGAAAAACATATCGAAGAAGGAAGTACAGTGTGATATTTATATTGTAAAAAGGCTGATGTGAGATAGACTAAGAGGGTGAGAAAGGAAGAAGAAAGAGAGAGTAAGAGAATGAGAAAGGAAGAATGAACAGAGTCAGAGAATGAGAGGGAAAGTTAGAGAAGTGACGAAGAGAGCCAGCAAATGAAGAATAAAGAGAACATTACAGACTGAGAAAGAAATAAGACAAAAAGCATTAAAGGGTGAGAAAGTAAGTAGATAGTGATACAAAGAGAGTGAGAAAAGAAGAGGAGAGAAAGTAAAACGGTTAGAAGGCAAGAACAAAGGGAAACTAAAAGATTGAGGAACAAAGAGACTAACAGGGCGAGAAGGAAGGAAGAAAGAGGGGCCAAAAAGTGAGAAAAGAAGAATAAACAGAGACTAAAACAGTGGTAAAAGAAAAAACAAACAGAGACTAGGAGAATGAGAAAGGAAGCAGAGAGAGAGAGAGAGAGACTAACATGGTGAGAAAAGAAGAAAAAACTGTGTACCAAGTGAGTGAGACAGGAAGAAGAATTAAGGTCTAAGACAATTGAGAAGTGATAGAGACTAAGAGAGTGGGAAAGGAAGAAGAAAGGGTCTAAAAGGATCAGAAAGAATGAAGAAAGATAGACTAAGAAAGGTTAAGGGAAAGGCAAAATTAGAGAAAAGCTTCCACATAAAAGCAAAACTGTATGCAAGAGAATGAAGTTACAAAGGAAAATATAATAACAATGAATGGAAAAGTAAATAAACATATTACTATAACATATACAAAGTTAATCACAATTCTTCAGTTAATATTCAATTATTTAAGGATGAATGACACGACCTGACCCCAGTGACCTTTCGTTCGGACATCAATTGGGGGGGGGGTTCTACGCCCAACATCCTTTAGAATACGCATTACATAGTATGCCACGCGATTACATTATATAGGATGGTTACTGATTAGGAAGTTTCTCAAAGTTCCATAGGAGATAGACGAAGTATCGCAGAATAGTGGAAATGATTGTCAAGGTATATTTGAAGTTCCCCGAAACAAATTAGCACTCTTTGCAGTTTCAAAAAATCATCGTTTCTGTCGGCGAAAAGAAGATGTAAAAGGTATATTACGCAAACATTTCCGATTCCCATCGACAAAGCATTCGCACAGACTACTCCCGTATTTACCGTTACTGGATATTCACACAAGGCTCGAAGCGGTGTAGTGCTTGAAGCCAACGTGAGCTGTTGATGGCATTTGGGAAAAATATTGTAATGTCAAGATCTGTAAACATGCCTACCGAACCTAACCACGAAAGCATTTACTAACGTTATTTGAATGCTTAGAGTACTAAACCTGACCGCCTAACCTACCTACGAAAGCATTTATGACGGGGACACACACGATATGTGGGTTTTATCATTATCCACACACCACTGCAATGCTATTAGGTCATTAAGAAGCGTTTGATGCAGCCTGTATCTATTCCCCATATCTCCGAAAGCTTCAAACATTGTGGCAATTGGAAACTACACAATAAGTTCAGAAAACCCCATTGCACTCCACACATGTGACTTAGATGACAGAAGCAGTCCATAACTAAGACGAATGATTGTGGCAAGTAAAGAATCATATGGAAGTATGTGGAAGAGAAAAGCGAATCTAAAGCAAACACACAGTAAGTAATCTCTAAAACTTCCAAAGTATATGTTAACAATATAAATCGAAACATGTAAAGAAAATACATTTGCGTACCATGATGAAATCACAGTTAAACAAAAGGAACTTGGGCTTTTTCGGTTCTCTTAATACGTTGTGAGAAATGATTTTCTTACCGGTACATTTATTCTAGAAAACTCATCGCCTTGTGGACTAAATTGCTAAATTATACTCCTTTCCTCAACAAATACAGGTTTCCGTATTCAAAAAGCTTGGGAAAACGACTTCCAAACACTAATGCTTACGAACAATGGACAAATGCCCACAAATCATGGGGTACGGTTGCATACCGCACCCTCTTTCATGATTTTTCAAGTAATCAATACGAATTAAAAAGATGAACAAGCCTAACAAGAAAATGCTATGGTGGACTATGTTTTGTAAAGTAATCCAGCTCTCACACGCGTGAAAAACATACATAAATATTCCAAAAGTCATAATCTGTGTAATACATATATATTAAGTAGGAGTACACTTCTCACACCTACCTTAGCATACGCCCATACGCCATGTTTGCTGTTACTCATTCTTCTGCAACACTTTACACTGCTAAACTGTTCGTATATTGGATAGTTTCAACCTTGTTTTCAACACCCATTAAACACTTTAATTCTATAACACCACCGAGGAGAACATTACCTGCCATTCACTATATACAGGGTGACTGGTAATTAGATGTATTCCCTGAAAGGGGTTAAAGTAGAGACAATTTGCAACAAATTTGACCATATGATACCCCGTCCGAAAATTAGTAGTTTTCGAGATAATTGAATTTCAATTGTTTTTTTTTTTAAAAAAATGACAATTTTCCACACAAAAAGATGAATTGAGAAAAAACTGCTCATTGTATGGAATTTATTTCAGCGTTTTTTGATAGCTAATAAATAAGTGGTTCGTTGAAAAAAAGTTTTTTCCAAATAACAATCACATGTAAGTAACGGGTGGGTCTAAACTTACAAGTGATGATAAAAAAATGCACTCTTAGTTTAATTGGCAACGTATTAATAACAAAAATGGTATGACACGAAGCGTACAAATTACTTAAATTACTTCCTTGTGACATCTGCTATCCAACAAGGTACAAATGTTGCTAACATTCACATTTGTGTACAAGAAATAATACTTCATTCATCTTCATGTGAATGGAATCAATGAAGAATACAATTAAAGAACATTACACGTCTTGCTCAAAGTGGGCACCTCCGTTACGAATGCAGGCACGCAGGGTTTTACAGACATTTGTTCTCTTAACTCGTGATGTGATGGTGTCCTTGATGTGTTGACCAGCTGTTAAGATCCTCTCCCTGAGCTCTTCTTGCAATTTACCGGTATCTTGTAAACTAAGTCTTTCATGTGGCTCCAAATATAAAAGTCGCAAGGCGTCAAATCGGGGGATAGAGCCGGCCAGAGAATCGGGCCGCCTCAGCCAATCCATTTCTTTGGGTAATTTTCATCCAGCCACTGTCGCACGCCCAGGCAGAAGTATGGATGGGCGTCATCAACAATCATTTGATCGAGCCATTTTTCCTGCCCCAAATCTTAAATGGCATCACTTATGAACATTTCTTGAGGAACGGGATGGCAATGTTGCCTCTAGCTACAAGACGTGACATGATTTATCAGCATGATGACTGCCCAGCTCGATCCCCCGATCGATTTGACGCCTTGCGACTTTTACATTTGGAGCCACATGACAAGACACAGGTAAACTCTCAAGAAGAGCTCAGGGAGAGGATCTTAACAGCAGGTCAACACATCAAGGACACCATCACATCAAGAATTAGGAGACCAAATGTCCGTAAAAACCTGCGTACCTGCATTCGTAACGGAGGTGCCCACTTTGAGCAAGACGTGTAATGTTCTTTAATTGTATTGTTCATTGATTCCATTCACATGAAGATGAATGAAGTATTATTTCTTGTACACAAATGTGAATGTTAGCAACATTTGTACCTTGTTGGATAGCAGGTGTCACAAGGAAGTAATTAAAGTAATATGTACGCTTCGTGTCATACCATTTTTGTTATTAATACGTTGCCAAGTAAACTAAGAGTGCATTTTTTTATCATCACTTGTAAGTTTAGACCCACCCGTTACTTACATGTGATTGTTATTTGGAAAAAACTTTTTTTTTCAACGAACCACTTATTTATTAGCTATCAGAAAACGTTGAAATAAATTCCATACAATGAGCAGTTTTTTTCTCAATTCATCTTTTTGTGTGGAAAATTGTCATTTTTTAAAAAAACAATTGAAATTCGATTATCTCGAAAACTACTAATTTTCGGACGGGGTATCATATGGTCAAATTTGTTGCAAATTGTCTCTACTTTAACCCCTTTCAGGGAATACATCTAATTACCAGTCACCCTGTATATAGTTTTCTTCACAAGGAACTTTCCAGTAAATAAAATTAATTCCCTGATAATTTTAAGTATCTTTACTACCTTTTATAGTACGATAAAGAATTACCATACCATTTTTTCTGCAAAGCTGTACAGGAACAAATATCACGAAACTTAACACGCACTGCATAAATCAATGTTTACTTTTAAGACTATGATAATGCCAGTGATTTTCATACCTTGAAATTCCATCTGGAGAAAATCTAGGTTTCACTGCAAGTCCAAACGATTGTAACCTAATCAAATACATAAATAAGCCTTGATTTATTCTAACCAAGATCGTGAACGCAACACACATTTCATTCAACATCCTAAACTATGAATATGATATGATAAAATTGATTTCACGCCGTAATTTGTTAGAAACTTGAAGTCAAAGATGTAGAAGGGGGAGTTTAGTCTAAGGTGAACGACTATTTGCAAAAATATTGCCATGTCTAAGTTGGTAAGCTGGCCACGGTGGAGAAGGTTGTAGGTTCGATATTTGTCAATAGTGCTAAATCTTTTTTCTCCCATTCCATTGGTGAAGATACGGTTAAGATATTTAAAGAAGAAAATTTAAAATCAACAATTCTACTTGATTTAACAATTGCAAAATTTCGATACAATTTGTTGACAAGCCTTTCATCAGTTCCCATATACATATTCCGAATACATAAGGGGTGTAAAGTGTGACGTTTTTAGAAGACACCCAAATGCCAATCTCCCTCCCACGTAGTACACCCTGGACTGCATTTTGAAGACTAGCGAGGCCCTGGCGTCTAGACTCACAGCCAATATAATCCACCGTGGGGCTTGTGTCGGGTGCTGTCCTTATGTGTTGGTGATTGTCCTTTCATCCATTTCATCTTTTCACCCTTCATCCTCATCTTGGCGATTAGCAAAAAGTGGCAGAAAAGTGAAGTAAAGTACAAGAAACTCGGTGGCAATGCTGTCAGCATGTTACAATTTCAAGCAAAAGGTTCCAATTGATTGATTGATTGCTTTGAAATATTTTATTTCGCTTTTCTGTCAGTTTTGGCTAATTGCGGAGATGAGTATGAGTGATGATATGATGCAATTGATGAAGGGACACTCACAAGGAAAACCCATGCCCAGACACGGACTTGATGCTTTGGCGTTCAAAAGATTCCATGTTCGAGTCCTGGTCAAAATATAGATGTATCATCCAATGCGTCAGTTTATGACCCATCCTTATCAATACTATTAAATCGACAGGATTGAAAAGCACCTTATATAAGCGAAATAGAAATATAAAGATAAATTAAGGAAATATGGATTAGTAAAAAAGTTTAGCAAAGTTTATTTAATACCAGGACACTCGGTGACACATCGTGATGGGGTGGTTTGGACGTTGGAGGTCCAATAGCAGTGTGCTGAACCAGAAGTATGTCGGAGGAAACGTATTCTCTGGCGTCATGAAGCTTCTCAGACCAGTGTCAGCTGCGTCTCCCAAATGAACCTGTTTGGATGAACGAGGCGTCACTGTCACGATTCGTGTCTGAACCGGGTGATGGCCCATTGCAGGTCTTGAAACTGCCTCAACATGGCGTATGCATTCGGACAGGGTTACCAACTAACATTGGTAGAAGCAATATGCGACACCCTAAACCAATACTTACCACTGGAATAATGTCATAATAGGTTGAATTTGTATACACAGTTCAATTTCAATACCAAACCTGCTACCTTGCCATATTTTGCAAAGATGTGAAATTGAAGATTTGACGTAAATCCATGTTCTTCTGCAAACGAGTTTCTACTTATGAATAATATTTAGTTCCACTGCTGCTGCATAAAATAAACCAGATCATAACGTTCTACAAATACCATTCCTGATTTGACAAAATATTCATATTCTTCACAACTGTAGTTTCTAATAATTTTTAAGTGAACAGAATACATTGTGTAGTGGTTTGAACTATATTTTTCTAACGCTAACTTTTCGAGAGAGGACGAGTTGGTTAGCGCATTGGATGTGTAGTAATAATCACAGGTTCGTTCCCCATCATTAACAAAAATAAATTTGTTTAACTCTCAATACGTAGTGTTAGAATTGGTGTAGTCAAGTACACTAGACCATGGATAATATTCAATTAACTTTGCATGCTAACTGTAGATTTGTATTCAGATGCCACAATGTAATAGACGAAGCTCGAGTCTTAATTCTTGAACGTTTTTCTTAGTTCAAGTTCATTACTTAAGAAAAACTTACGTTTGTATATACGTTTGACACAAGTGAATTCAGGCAAAGTACTTAAATGTATCTCCCCGAAATCTAGCAATAATGCAATTATTAAGTACCAAGTACCGGTTTTTCAATGTGTTTTAAATATTGTGGTTAGCCAACTATCTGTTTTAGTTTACCGTCAGTCTTAACCAGCACCAGGTTGATAAATGTGAAAATAATCAATGGTTAGCTAACCGTAGGTTGATGGGTAAAAGTTGTAAGTTGGCAATGCTGGCCTGAGGACTGCAATTAATGTGCCATCTAGATGCCTCAATTCAAATCAAATTTCCAAAGATAGAGCTAGAATAAGGCATATGCTGTTGTTGAAATTCATAGTTTACATTGTAAATACGAAAAACCCACGCCATAATACTATGTACAATTACAAAGGATTATTATGTATTTGTTTTTCTTTCCTGAAACACATTGATCTCTTAAAATGAAAATGGTATTATGTAGTATAATTAATCATACTTAATAATATAAATACTGGCCGTGTAATTACGATCGATATGCACATGTCTCTCGACTACAAGCTCTGTACTCTAATTGCACATGTTTCTCACTAGCTCGGAGAACGTGACACGTTTTCATCGACCATTCATTCTTTGCAGGGTCTCCTCGATGGCGTAGTGGTAACGTCGTAGCATTAAAATCAGGGGTCCCCGGGTTCGGTAGCCACTTTAAACTGTAGGTATGGTCCCAATCAGCCTATCTGTGCACAAAGTTGACTTTAAATTCATTCTTTGTAGACAACGTCTACACTGTACTTTTACTTGATGTTGTAGGTACAAAGTAACAATTTTTAATACACGTTAATTGTTTCCGCTATTGCCTAGAGCCACCACACCAATTTTCCATTTAGAACTGTTGCTTCGCGTTGAGATGTATAAAGTGCGAGTCCTCAAATCAGATACGGAGAACCACGTATCTTTGCTTTATTTGTTAACATACACATCAGTTGAAATCTGCCAAGCAAAAGAAGTTTACTTATCCTCCAGTCTAACTTTTTATTGAATTATTTCTCGTTCAATCTGACTGAGAAATTGCCCGGTGGAAATCGATCTGTCTAGGAGACTGCCATATTCGTTCGTACATAGCTGCAGTTACCCTTCTGATCATTGGGTAAAGAACGGATTAAGTTAACTGTCCCTCAATCTCTCGCTAAGAAGTTAACACCACAAGAGAAACTTAAACTTGAACTAACTTCTGGTCATTGGCCAACCCTGACTTTAACAGCATATTAAAATTTGCCTTTATAATAACAATAGACACACTTCAAACAAAAAAAGTATATTTCCTTTTATATAATGTCAAAAGTAAGTCATATTTTATCAGTTGATTTGGGATCCCAATCATTTTGCGCCTCTACCGGGTATTGAACCCGGAACCCTTTGATTTCAAGGCGAAAACATTACCACTGCGCCATCGGAGAGGCCCAAATCTGATATGTAAATAAGATTCAAATGTATGCTTTGAAATGTAATGATGTGCAACATATTTTATCATTTATAATGTCATATACGCCTATGATATTTTCACTCTTGACTCATCTATTTTTTAACCTATGGATAGGATTGTGTGGAAGATGTCAGCAAAAACACCACAATTATCGATTAAAGATTTCTTTTCTCGTAAAATTCAATATCTTTACATAGGAAGAATGATAATATATACTTTTTGGCCATTGAGGTCCCACTAACGTGATAAAATCAACTCATCATATCTCTTCTTTGATCCATTACAACATAACAACAATAATAACAAACTCCATTGCCATGTCATCTTGTTAACTCTAACCAGTAAGATTATATACTTCTTTTTTTATCTGGTGTTAATAATTTTTACAAAATTTCTTTCATCACCAATACAATGTAGAGTTTATGTTCACATACACTCACACACATCATGCATATTTTTGTGGTTTTGGGATTTCAGCTCTGATAGAAGTCGCTTCCACTATACCGTCTAAGTGAGTTCCTCGAGAGCCAGTATGACGACATTGGGGACACAGTACCGTATGGATCGATGCCATATTCTGGAGCAGGGGCCGGGGGGACGGGAGAGGAACTAGGAATCGAACTCGTGACCGGTGACGTGGAAGACGTGGATGCAGACACTGTAGGAACAGCAGCGGGTTTGTTTTTGAGTATTGATTTTGGGTTATCCTCTGATGATAATGTTGAGGTGGACGATAGGGCACCACTGTACATTGCTCCACCCGAACCGATCAGAGGATCACCAAATCGAGGGTTCCCAATGCTGCGTGTCGTTGGTTCGTGCCTGAATGACTCGCACGTCTCCTTCATCTTGCACAGCTGCTCCTGGAGGTTGCGGTACTCCTCCAGGAACCTCTCGAGTTGGGCAGCGTGATAGTCGTATGTCGTTGCCGCCGCCTTGGCCACTGAAGACGGGTTAGGAATTGACGATTTCCCGTAAGAATCCCTGAAATCACTCGTTCTACCTGACAAGGGCGTCGACGCATCACCTCCCATGGGGTCCAGGACAGGGGATGCTGGGAGACTGGGGTTTCGATACCTGCCACCACCACCAACAGCACCAGATATGGATCCTGAGAACGGAGCATCCATATAATGTTCCGAGGGAAGATTCAGCGAGCTTGTGGAGCGTTGACTAGAAGGGTTGCCCAAACCCAATGGATATGTTTCACCAGAAGACCGTCTGATGGAGCTGTTGCTGCCTTCACTACTGTAACGGCTCTCGGGTAAAAGAGGCGATTGGCTGTCCGAGCCGCTTCGGTACCTCGCACTCCCACGGCCGCGATCGTACTTCTTTCTCGGAAGCGTGCAGAAACTGTCCGTGAGGTAAGGGCTAGCTGACGTCCCAAGGTTATACGGCGATATTTCAAGAAGATCTGGATAGTTCTTTTCCGTTTTTGGCACTATGCTTTCACTAATGTACATCCCTTTGTTGCTCGGTTCACACCTCTGAGAGTACACTTTGAGGTCCTTGAGTTCAATGGCAGGCTCGAGCTTTTTGCTGGTACTACTACTGGTACTATAGTTTTGGGGGTTGTGCGTATCAAAATTTCCTTTTCGGATTCCACCTGATAGTACTCCCGTTGTCATCATATCGTCCTTGTAGTTCGAGTCTAGATAGCCGATAGGTCTGTGACTGTCTAGGTCGGACAGTACGCTATTTCGCATGTCACTACACTCACTTTCACTTGCATTCCTAATGCTCTCCGACTCTACAGTCAAGCAGGTGTCGCTACCTACAAGATCTTGATCTTTGACCTCCGAATGCACTGTCCACAGCTTGCTCTCGGCGCTTCCCCTGCTGGTCATTGGCGTTTCGACCTGATCCATGTCGACGCACGGCAACCCCCGGTATTCGCTGTGCTTCGGGTGCTTAAGAGGCGTCTGTCCGCTCACCACCGCCACTTCGGTTCTCAAGTTACTGGATGAGGCAACAGCATTACCTCGACACCCGCCCCTTGCGGCACCCGTATGGTTCGCGGGAGGTCCCTTGTGGTTCATTTCGATCTTCTCGTAACTGTCCTCCCTTCTTCTTCCCCTCTCTTGTCTTCTTTTTACACTACATACACACATAAACACTAGACAGACTGTCAAAACAAATAGGGCTGCTACAATAATTCCAGCAACAAGGATCCGTCCAGTGAGACCGCCTTCAACAAGCCTTTTTGATATGGTTAAGGTAACGTTCGTTTCGACCTTCCCGGCCTTGTTCTCTGCTGAGCAAATATATTCACCAGCGTCCAGCAGGTCCACCGTGGTAATAGTAAGATTACTCATCTTCCTGTGTCTTCCGGACTCGTGCACAATGTACACCTGCTTCCCATATGATATGCCTGTTAAATTGGCTATTACACGGTTCTTCCACAGCCACTTGATACGAGGTTCCGGTACACCTTCCACAAAACAACTGAGAGTAACATTATTTCCCTCGACTCCATGAGCTTGGCTTCTCTTCGAGATGATATCAGGTACACAGGCGAATTCATCAAGGTCAAGATTATCCCAGGACTTTCCTTCGAGACGAAAAGGGTATCTGCAGACTGGCGGTATCCCTACCGGAACATTCTCTCGCAGCATCCACTCTCTGAGAGAGCTGAGCCCACAGGAGCAATTCCAAGGGTTATTGTAAAGGGTGAGCTCGTTGGGCTTCTCCATGATGGTGATCGCTGACGGATACATGTTCACCAGCTTGTTCCCGTCGAGCTTGAGCCACTGCAGTTTAACTAGGCCGGCAAATGCACGTGGTTCAATGGTTCCCACCTGACAGTCGCTTAGTTCCAGACGCTCAAGATTGGGTACCAGCATAAACGCGTTGTTCACAACCCTCTGGATAGGATTTCCGCTCAACTTCAACTGCTCAAGTCTCGGGACCTCTTTGAATATATGTGAGGGGATATAGTTCAAGTAATTGTAACTGAGATCAAGATCAACAAGATTGATTATCATCCTGAACGCATCGCTATCTATCTGCGACAGTCTGCACCTTGCGAGAAACACTTTTTGGAGATTCAGCAACCCAGCCTTGTGGAACGCCTCCTTACCAACCTTTCTTATATTATTGCCCGTTAGATTCAGAACCTGAGTGCCTGCGTCTAGCACCAACGGTATCGACGTAAGATTTTCACAGCTCACAGATTCTTTACCGCTCTTCCATTTGCACTCACACTCGTTGGGACACTTTGCAAGGCACGGCGAAGTACCAATGAACACTACGATTGACAGGGTGGTCAGAAACACCCAACGCTTGCTAAGAGGACCGCTGTGGCTCGAGAATTCCCCATCACGCTGTTGTCGTTGTGATAGAAGAACAGGACTTGCCATTGCTGTCCCAGACCGTAGACTAGAGGTCCCCTTTTCTCCTGCGGGAGTCACGGGACCATTTCAGAAGCAGCAACCCTCGCTTTCTTCTTCCTCGGTGTCCATGGCGACAGGACGCCCCAATCCCATTTGCCGAGGCCAGGGTTCGAGGATTCTGAGCTGCTCCGATGCTGAATGGTTTCTCCAATGACAACCAGATGTCCCAGCGTCGACGACGACGTCGACAGCGTCTTCGAGGCGTCGTGGTGCTGAGGATGAGAAGCCTTGCCTGAAAATACACAAAATAAATCATTGTTAATTTGAGCGTGAAAATTATGTGCGTGAAACTATACAAAATATACTCTTGTTAAATTGAGGATGAAAAGTTCCGCATGAAAACACAAAAAATGAATCCTTATCAAATTGAGGATGATAAAAATTGCATAGAAATACACAAGATAAATCCTTATTAAATTGAGGATTAAAAGTGCTTCTCCGTGAAAATAAACAAAATAAATCCTTGATAAATTGAGAATGAAAAGTTCCTTGTGCATGGAAATTCACAAAGTAAATACTTGTCAAATTAAGGATGAAAGGTTCTGAATGAAAATACGCAAAGTAAATCCTTGTCAAATTGAGGATGAAAGGTTCTGAATGAAAATACACAAAGTAAATCCTTGTCAAATTGAGGATGAAAGGTTCTGAAAGAAAATTCACAAAGTAAATACTTGTCAAATTGAGGATGAAAGGTTCTGAATGAAAATACACAAAGTAAATCCTTGTCAAATTGAGGATGAAAAGTTCTGAATGAAAATACACAAAGTAAATCCTTGTCAAATTGAGGATGAAAGGTTCTGAAAGAAAATTCACAAAGTAAATACTTGTCAAATTGAGGATGAAAGGTTCTGAATGAAAATACACAAAGTAAATCCTTGTCAAATTGAGGATGAAAAGTTCTGCATGAAAATACACAAAAAATCCTTCTTAAATTGACGATGAGAAACTTGGTTTAAAAATAAATCGTTTCAAAATTCCAAGTTGCGTTGGTTCGAGTTGACTACATCGCCTTCTACTGGCATGTATTACAAACAAAAACGCAAGCATCCGTTAGTTTGGATAAATCTTTACGAAACTTTATGAATCTAAAAGGTTAAGCGGCAACTAGAGCAACTGGAGACATTAGAGCACTTGATGTATGACAGAAAACAGAAATCTGTTTAGTATTTGTAGACAATAAATCTAAACTGAAAATATACACCTTGACTTTTGACCATTGTAAATACAAAACAGAACCCAACTAATTAACATTGTTGGAATTCACAATTTTAGGCAATATATTTAAGGCTAAAATTTGAATATATATATATTGAAATCTGTTCATTGTAGATATGAAAGAGAATGCAACAAGTAATTTGCATTATTTGAAGCCACAATTATAGACAAATAGAGCAAACGGTGAATGAATGTTTTTGCATTGTGTACAGCAAATGATTAATATTGCAGGAATTCTTAATTGCCAAGACTAAAACAGCAAGAGAATTGCACCATGAAATTAATCCATTGTTTATATCACACAAAATAAAACAAGTGATTACTGTTTTATTATACCTAATTTATACAGGGTGAGCATAAAGTTTTTCCCGGATTATGATGTTTTAACGTTGCGCCTCAGTTACAGGAATTTCAACCATGGGTAGTGTTTCAACAAGATGGTTCACCGCCACACTGAGAGTTAACTGTTCGCCAGTTCTTGCATGACACCTTTCCAGACAGATGGATCGGTAGAGACGGTCCCATATCATGGCCACCGCGTTCGCCGGACATAACCCCTCTTGACTTTTTTTTTGGGAGGGTTACGTTAAGGACACAGTGTTTAGTTCACCAGTTCCTGCTATGCAAACTCTACAGACACGAATACGGGATACTATAGAGACGGTGACGGAAGAGATGTTGGCAAAGAAATGGAGAGAAATTGAGTATCGCCTAGACGTTCTAAGGGCAACAAAGGGAGCATATGTCGAAGTGTACTGAGGTGTACTGATATCAAAACATTATGAGTTAAGCTACCATTTCTGTATCTGTATCTAGCATAGTTCTTTAGCAATAAAAGTTTGTAATCAGGGAAAGACTTTATGCTCACCCTGTATAACTTGAATACAAGAATTGATCTGATGCAGACATCAAATAAAATTCAACAACTGATTAGTAATTATACGAAAAGAAATGCAATCAAATTGTTTCTTATTTTGAGATAATATTAGTCACTTTAAGTCACTTTAAATTTCTCTCAGGCAATGAGATTGACTATAAAATAGATGAAATAGTGTATCTCAAGATCAGTGGCGGCGATTGGGTGCCAGAACTGGGGAGGGGGTGGTGAAGGACAATTTTCTTTCTCTTGGTAGACGAGGCTTAACATTAATTGGACATAGTATAGGAGCAAAATGTGTGGGAGTAACTGCCGTCCTTGCCCCGTTAATCGGCGCCACTGCTCAATATTACAATCTAAAGCTCTACGTTAACACCTCAGCTACGGAGGTAGGATCAATAACGTTATTGGAACTCGTGCTTTAGATACACAAAATACAAAATTTAATATAGGCGTTTTGGACACAGTATATATAGTGAAATAATTGTTGATATTACATATTTAGGAAATAAATGAATTGTTGACTAATATTCACAGATATAATATATATACAGTAGTATGTTGAAAATATGATTGAACACTTCAGCTGGAATTATCCACACGTAGATATTTGCTTACTCCAAATACCTTAAAGGAAAGCAGAGTACATTCTTGCACCTCAGTATTCACTCTAAGATAATATTCTTTTATTTTAGATTAGCAAACACAGAAAACATTACTAAATTTCACTCTCCTTATGAATACACACCATTTATTGGTTTAACAAAACACTGATTAGAATAGAATGATGTAGGAAGCAAGCGGTGCCAACTAGAGAAATTAGTAACCAAAACGGGTTTTCCTACCAAATAAGTAATTTTGAAAGTTTTTGTGGCAGCTACCTTTCTATTGTTATATGTACTTCTGAATGCATAGTAATGTTTTCACTCATTTTTCTGTGTTATTATGTAGCTACATGACGTGCGTTTGCTTGTAGATGCACATACACAACACACATTTCTCTCTCAGTCACACACAAACAGACTAGGGGTATCGCCAGCGGGTGGGCTCTAGCCCACCTTGAAATAATTTTATTCCCCTCCCTCGTGCCCACCAAGATGTAGCAAAGGATTCCACAGAACCAGAGGGCCAAGGACAGATAGAAAATGAGCGAGAGAGAAAAATGAGACAAAAAGTGACATAAAGAGTAACAGAAGATAGAGAAATAAAGAGATAGGAGAAAGACAAACAGAATAAGAAAGCAAGAGAGTAAGAAACAGGACGAAAGAGAGAGAGAGAGAGAGAAATAGGGGCAAAGAGACAGGAAACATAGATAGAAAGAGATAGGTAGAGAAACAGTGAAAGAAACGTAGAGAGAGAGAGAAACAAGGAAATACAAAAAGAGGAAGTAAGGAAAAAAAGAGAGAAGGAAAAGTGCGAGATGTGCAGAGACCTTAAAATATTTTATCCACTTTCGACTTTACTCGCATGTAATTTTCTGTTCACGCCACTGGCAGGAAGTCACACATACACCCCCCCCACACACACACAAACAGAGAAAGAGAGAGAGAGAGAGAGAGAGAGAGAGAGAGAGAGTTGAGTGGGTACCACTAATGCTACATGTTAAAGCTGTACACTGGAAATCAGGTTTGTCAATTGCTGTTCCCGGATGCGGGAAAAAGTACTTTTAGTTCTTTAATGAATGTCGGGTCACTTTAGACCATTTATGAAGGAAGGATTTAAAGCTTTCGAAAAAAGGTAAACGCAGTAAAAGTTGACACAATTCCCTCGCTTTTAGAGCATATTTTCTCTCAGTCGTAAACCAACCAATTTTCGCTTAACGACATTGTATAAAAAAAGGAGGCTGTTTGTGAAAGCATCAATGTACACGGTTTCTGGACAACGTAAAGGGAACGGAACCAAAAAATCTGAACATTTTTAAAGCTGGCTTGCAAATATGAGAGCGCGCCATACATAAATACCCTCTTTCTTTCAAGTTTTCAAACTGGCATTATTTGAGAAATCCGATTCCATTTTGCATTGGGTCAGCGTGTTAAAGTTTTCTCCTCCACTGTGTAGCTTGTAGAGCCAACGGCAAATTTTCCATCAGAATGTTAATTCACTTTGACTTATGCAGCACGAGGTTCTAGACTGGAAAAATAATCTGCAATGTAGCAGACTACAATGTCTGCTTCAGCATCAGAATAATTCCTCCCTTTGGAAAAAATACATGATATAAAAAAATAGAATGAGAATATTATTTTGGTTTCTCTTTCTCTCTCCCCCTCTCTCTCGGCATTTACCCCCTCTCTTTCTATATGAGAGAAAGATAGATAGATAGAGAGAGAGAGAGAGAGAAAGACAGAGAGAGAGAGAGAGATAGAGATAGATAGATAGAGAGAGAGAGAGAGAAAAAGTTCTCTCTCTCTCTCTCTCTCTTGCTCGTCGACTCTATTATCAGAAGATATTATAAGTAGTGCTTACACACTAATAAGGATGACCTTGTGCCTTATTTAGTCCGTACGTCATCAAGAAGTATATCATAAACAAAATTTGGACTGAAAGACAAATAAAAATATCATTTTAATGCAATATTAGTTGATTTGATTGGTCTATTTAGAAAAGTAGAATCAGAAACTTGCAGCTTAGGTTAATGAAAAACTTATTAAATACAAATTCTCATATAAGTGATCCCTATTGGGCACATCTGTGTTACAAGCTACTAAGCGTTAGATGGGCCACGATGACCAGACATTTAGTTTCTGGACAGATATTACTGGAATAAATCGCTTCTGCTCTGCTTAAATCACGAGGTCCAATCGCCAAGTAAAAGGTTTGGACGATTATACCTTACAAGGTATGCAACTCAGTATAACGTTACGTAAATTGGTTTGCCTACACACAAGGATAAAATAGCGATGAATCCCGACCACTTGTGCTGTTCACTGTAGAAGCATCCTTATCAACGAAGCACACACGAGTACGATCGTTACATGTTGGATATCTATAACTGGCAGTGCTAGAATGATGAACCTTGGTGAACCGATTTGCTGATTCAAGGCGAAAACAACACCGCGTAACTCATCACTTTAAGCTGATCTGCTCGTCTGAAACAGAATTGATTATCACACAGTGCGGCCCATTTCAGTTTATATCCAGCCATTATATCAAACATAATGCCATGTTATGCTTACTAATGTCGTTATGTCTCACTAGCGCTGAAGCCTGCCTGTTACATCAGTGTTGTTATCAGAAAGAAGACGATGACGCAATTCGTTTCTGGTTAAAGAGTGGTGAATTTTTTTTTGCTGTGGGAGCTGAATTTGCAAGTGAGCGAGATGCGTTCCGCGGTCGCGCCAGTCGTACGCGTAAAACACAAAGTAACATAAATTTATGCCCATTTTGGGATTATACCAGGTTAACCACTCTTGACTCGCTAATGTAACGCGGTGCCGTTGTGGTTGGTATCCGTGGATCATTGCTATCTCTTCGGTCTTTATACTATGTACTATTTCCTACATGCTCGCTGCTACTTTACGGCTAGGAGAAATGTTGTCGCATTGTTACCTTATATTCTGATTTCATTTAAATACATTTACAATACCATACCCTGCCCCTTCCTAGCTGATTACCCGGCGTTGCCCAGGTATTTATTTATCTCAATATTCTACTAGACAGGAAAATAATGAATAGTGCAAAATTAACTTGGAGTTGAACGGCATTACGAGTGTCACTATTCATCTGCGACCCTGTAAACTATGGATTCCACACTAATATCGGTCGTTTTACATGTCACGCCCTTCCCCCCCTTCACCCCCAGGGGTACCAGGGGTATCTTGGAGTTGAACTGCATTGGGAGTGTCCCTATTCATCTAATGGACCCCGAAAACTATGGATTCCACACTAATATCAGTCGTTTTCGATTATTTGTACTTGTCACCTCCTTCCCACCACCTCCCCTAGGGCTGCCAGGAGGTGTCTTGGAGTTGAAGTGCATTGGGAGTGTCACTATTCATTTTAGCGACCCCGAAAACTATGGATTCCACACTAATATCGGTCATTTTACATGTCACCTCCTTCCCACCCTCAGCCTAGGGGTGCCAGGGGTATCTTGGAGCTGAACGTCATTGGGAGCGTCACTATTCATCTTAGCGACCACGTAAACTATGGATTTCATACAAATATTGGTCATTTTTGGAACACAAAGTCATATCAGCCTGTATGTTAGACCACCCGAGAAACACTATCGTTATGCGGGATTGCATTGAGTCACGGATGTCTGTTTGTGCGGAATTTCATATCGGTCGTTCGGGATTATTTTTAGGTGTCACCCCTTCCCACCCCACCGCTAAGGGTGCCTGGGGTGTCTTACCCCAAAAATATTCTCTACAGATTGCAACTGATACGTGTACCAAGTTTGGTTGAAATTGCTCCAGTCGTTCGAGAGTTATGCAGGAAGAAACATATATACACACCCACACACACAGACATCCATTTTTATATAATAAAAAATATATATATAGTCGGATTTTCGTGCTGGTCCCACATTCCCGCGAAAAAAATGTCACCGTAAAAATAGTTATGCCGCAACCCTCGTATCTAGGGGTAATGTGTACTATGTAATATAATACCCAGAACTTCTCTGACACCCTGTACAGATTTTCTGCTCCAGCACCGAACTTGGACCTTCGAAGATTTATCTAGGAGTCGAGGATGTCCGTTTCAACTTTTCAACGATGAAAAAAAATGGAAAAGTCTCAGGTAGACGCTTGTGAATTTTCTGGCCACGATCTTGTAAAAGTTGCATTACACGGGCGGCTTGAACTCCTGCTGTCCCTGAACTCATGAGTTCCCACAAGTGGAGTCCTTCACCACACCTCCCCCTCCTTCACTTTCCTCAGCTAAACTTTGCTCTTGGTTCCTGAAGTTCGTAAAAGTCGCCTCTAGGGTACCAGTGGAGGCAGTGCAGGTGAAATTTAAGCACACATTGCTCGATAAATTTTAATTAAATCTCTCTTTTTTTGGTCATTTGGGCCTCAAGATATAGCTATGAATCTGAGCATTTCCCATTTAATTAATTACACCGCTGCTGTATGTACCTCCATTACGTTTCTCTTTCTGTAAACACTGCTGCTATTTCCTGCCTAGTTATATAAGGGCAAGCTGTATTTGTTGTTTAGCGTAACTGTAAAAATGAAATTGACAATTCGTTTCTTCTCGGTATCACCTACCGAGTGATCGCCATTAATGTTTCCCAACTCAGACCAATCTGGAGCCCGTTCAAAGAAACAGATTACGGTAAAACTTCGTGTAGAGGCTCTGGAGACCATGGGAAAGTGAATGGTGACCAAAAAATATTAGTTAAAATTTTCACCACCAGGAGGAAATGTGTCGCTTAGAATTAAATTCATCATACTCAGAACCGTCTGAAATCCGTTCGAAACAACGGATTGTGTTGAAACTAGTATAGAGACTATGAAGATCAGGTGGAAGCAAATGATGAAAAAATTGTTCAAATTTTCACCACCAGGTGGAAATGTGGTGCTGAAATAATAACCAGAAGCAAAACTTTATTTAGTTTATGTCAGTACATTGCCTGCCGTCAATGTCAATGAAGCTTTGAAACCATAAGACAGCGTAATCAATAGTTGCACGAAGCTTTCACGGGATTTTGTTAATCGTGCACTAGATCTCAGCGCCACATTACCACTGGTGGTGAAAATTTGAACCATTGTCACCATTTGTTTCCCCGTAGTCCCCATATTTTCTATACCAAGTTTCATCTCAATCTTATGCTTCCAATGGGTTCTGGAGTTCTCTGAGTAAGGGAGCTTTAATTGTGACTGTCTGGTACAGTCACGATCCTTTCTGGGTTGAAACGATTCCACTGAAAGTAAATGAGATTACACCACAGAAATGTCCATGACTGTACATTGCAGAAGATGCATTATTGCATATTGTGTGTCCCTTATATGACCGTAACCTAGAAATACATTCAGATAGAACCGGTTGCATAACCTTTAGGATACTTTATGGTAGAGAACCCGTTTAACTTCCCTCTAGCTATAGGTTGCGGACATTCAAGGGGCACACACAAAACGTCTTTGCTTGACCGTGCAAGAACTAAACGACCTTAGCTCGAAATTACTGACCGAAGTCCTGTGCTAACTCGGACATAACAACTTTCACTACAGTAACTCTCCTCCAAGACGAGGCCGTTTTTTTTCCGTAATGGGATTCCAAGAGAATGACATAACTCTTTCACAGAACTAGATGACACGGCGACGACCTTGCCAATTTCTCGGTCTGCTGGGCCTCAACTTAAGCGACATGGTCCAGTAACATTGTAAGGTGGATGTTCTGCCCTTGTATAACAGCTTTGAGAGAACCCATCTTTGTTGAAAGCCACCGGACGGAGGCGATTTCTCTACTGAATTTTCCAGTTAATTTCCAGAACGGTGAGGAAATCACCAGCAGAATTTATTCCAGGCGACCACGTAAATGTAAACTATGGTCAATGATAGTGATATAACGTAAAATTAAAGGCAAAGAAGAGAACTATCTACTCGATGGATTTTCTTTCGGAATTTGTGAGAGCTACAATGAGTTTAATTGTACGAGCAAACCTGTTTCATGTGTTCATTTGTGTGACCAAACATGCTGCATGTGTTGATTGATATTAGGATATATCCTGCATGTATTAATCAAACACGGTGCATGTGTTGATTGATATGAGGAAACATCCTGCATGTGTTGATTGATATGAGGAAACAAACATCCTGCATTTGTTGACCAAATATGCATCATGTGTTGATTCGTATGAAGAAACATCCTGCATGTGTTGATTGATATGAGGAAACAACATCCTACATGTGTTGATCAAATATGCTGTGTGTGTTGATTGATATCAGGAAATAAACATCTTGCATGTGCTGATCAAATATGCTGTGTGTGTTGATTGATATCAGGAAACAAACATCCTGCATGTGCTGATCAAGTATGCTGTGTGTATTGATTCGTATGAAGAAACATTATGCATGTGTTGATCAAATATGTTGTATGTGTTGATTGATATGAGAAAACATCCTGCATGTGTTGATCAAATATGCTGCATATGTTGATTCATATGAGGAAACATGCTGCATGTGTGGATCAAATATGCTGTGTGGGTTGATTAATATGAGATAACATCCTACAAGTGTTGATCAAATATGCTACATATGTTGATTGATATGAGGAAACATCCTGCATGTGTTGATCCAATATGCTGCATACGTTGATTTGTGTGAGCAAGAAAATGCATGTTCTGATTTGTGCGAGCAAACAAATCGCATGTTATGATTTGTGTGAGGCAAAGTGCTGCATGTGTTAATTTGTATGGCAAGACATGCTGCATGTATTGATTCGTCAAAATATAATTTTTCAGTAAATTTTATGTTCAGCGGGAACTGATTTGGACTGAACCTAGAGTTTAAAGTAGGATTCCAACAACTGTGCAATGCTTGACCGATTGCTTGAATTAGGCTGTATTACTCGTACTTCGCACTTCTGCCACTTTTTGCTAATTGCGATGGGGATGAATGATGATTAAGATGAACTGGATGCAGGGACAATCTCAAACATATAGGGACGACACAGCATAAACCCTACAGAGGATTATGCTGGCAACAAGTCCAGGCGCCATGCCCTCGTTAGTCTACAACAATGCAGTCCAGGGTGCACTGCGTGGAAGAGAGGTCACTCCCTTACACTGTTTAATGTGTCTCCACCGGAGAATGAACTGGGGATCCCTTGATCACAAAACGTTACCATTACTCATATGTTGATTTGTGCGAGTAAATTGTGTGTTGATTTATGTGAACATACACGCTGCATGGTTTGATTTGTATGAGAAAATTACTTATTTCTTCTTCTTGTTCTTACTTCTGAAAATACTTTTTGTTTTGTGTACGTTTTAACTATAGGTATTCGAGTAACAAAGAGAAACAAATATTTCCTTTCCGCTGTAATTGTTCCTTTGTACTCTATAAATTTAGGAAGAGTAATACTAAATGGCGGCGAAGGAAAATGTAAGGTGATTACGGAAGAAGTAATGCGCATGCTCATATCCTCCTGTGCATCATACAAAACCCAAATATCGTATAAGTTTCAGGATTCGTATGAGCTGAAGTAAACAAGTTTCTAGAAATGGAATATGTTCGCGCATACATATTTAATCATACAAATACGTACAAAGCCCCTAATATTCAAGGAACGACTAAAATTGAAATATATTAACGAGAACACAGTTTGTACTAATTACACTGGTCGACATAGGTTCGGTTGTCTCGCAAATGGTAGTTTAATTTCGGCATGCTGGTTCCAAAAATTAAACCCATTTTTACCCATCACGTATAGTTTTTTACAGAAAGCTGCAAATATTAATTCGCTTAATTTTACAATACGTCTAGTTTATTTGTTCTCCAATAGATGACTCTGTTTAGAGGGTGGTGAAATATTTATTTTCTGAATCACAAAACCTTCATTTTTGAACAATGTATGAACAAATATTGTAAACATTTAACTCACCTTTAATATCACACATTGACATAAAAATTGAATGGACTTTGGTTACGTAAGTTATATTTACGAGATATCTCATAAAATATTTCTTTTCCCAATTTATGATATAATTTGGGTTGTTCGGAGAGAAGCAGAAAAATTCAAGTAGTATCAGAAAGTTCCAGTTCCAATTGATATATTTGTTCGAAAATGACATCACGTAAACATTTCAACGAGCCTGTTATTTTACGTTGTATATGCAGCGTTACACTGTGCTCTAAGACTGCGTATCACAAGATTCGTAAAGAAAGCTTTCTTGGTGTATTTAGACATAAAATTATGTGAGCATAAATGCGGGCGCCCCACGGTATGTGCGAGGTGTGTGTTGAGACAGAGGGATTGGACAACCGGTAAGAAGATGATGTTGTTTAGAATACCTATGGTGTGGATGGAGCACAGCAACAAATGAAAGGGCACAACGCAAAGAACAAAGAAACAAACATAGTGTATCCGAATAACATAACCTCAGCAAATGCGACCGATTTTTCGAGGTGAAGATACACCAGTACCCAATCCGCCGACCTCTTTGGCTGTTTTATCTTCACCTAGTAGTAGTGAAGGAGAAGTTGCATATGAAGATCCACTTTTTCCATTCTCATCTTGATTTTTCCCTACCAACATTGGTGACATGAGCGAGGGGCAGGGAGAAAAATTTCACAAAGACGACAGTGAAATAGAGAACAGATATTGAGAAAGGTGGATAACAGCATTGTTGCTAGATTATAGTTGGATGATGAAGAGTGATGTTCATGACAGTTGTTCTATTGGGGGTGCATTTATACATGAGTCGCACCTCATTTAATGTTATGTCATATTTTTCATGTACCTTTGATTAGTTATAATATTCATCACAGTATTTGAGGTCAAAAAGTGGTAAACGTTGTAAGTGCCAAAAGCGAAACTGTTGAGAAATTGCAGCGTTCCGCACATCAGCCCGTCAGAACGTGCACACTAGTGACCTCTTTACACGCCCTTTGAACTACAAGAGCTACAAGCCACTTTTCACGTTTACCACATTATAAAGCATGGCACATTGCACAGTTTATCGTGGAAAACGGTGTTTGAACTATTTTGGCAATTACAGCGTTTACCAATTCTAGTTGAAGCAAACTTATTAGTGTAAATTGCTTTCTTGAATTGTGCTGCAGTTTAAATTTATTCTGTGTAAATTGATTTCGTGACGTTATGCAATAAATGTAATTCAATGGCGAATATGCGAATTTTCAGTGTGAAATTGTGACAAATCCTGACGTGATGTGAAGAAATGGTTGTCACTTCTGTGATCAGCATTCAAAATACTTACAGAATCACCTATTGGTTTGGAAACAACCGATATTTTTTTTCAAAATGTCGATCAGTGTTATCAACTAATAATTTGATATGTAATAAAAACAGGATCTTTTCTAATATGAATTAATGGTGCTACTACATCTTGGTGTGACTTTGAACTTCAAACTTATTTTTTTCACTCATCTGTAGTGTGAAGCCAACCTAGGCGATGAATGTTTATTTATTGAATTTTATTATATTTCTCAGTCGCTCTCCACGACGGAGTGGTTACAGGGCACTACGACGTCACCCGGGTTTGAATCCCGGCCTGGGCATAGGTGTTCCTTGTGAGTGTCCCCTTCATCAATTTCATCCTCATCGTCCCGAAAAGTGGCAGGAAGTGTCATCGTAGTCATTTTGTTGGCTCACACCGCCTTTTTTTTTTTTTTTTTTTTTTTTTTTTTTAGCCAAAGGTGCTGAGTTCTGGTATTATATGCGTTACGATGCACTGATATCGTTCACTTTCTTCAGGAACCTATATTCTTCACATCACTTATTGAACGCTGTTGTCCGCTTATACGATATTACGAGGTCTTGTTCGAGAGAGTTGATTGTAATCAAGCGGTCGATATCCGGTGGAGGCACATAGTGGTTCGGATCCCACTTTGAACTGTAGGTCTTGTCCCGATTAACCTTACTGTGCATAAAGTGGACTTATACACTAAATCAATCAATCAGTCGTTCAAGGTTGACCAAGACGTTCGTGCGTAAAATATTAATGAATCAATGTAGCGCTGCATTACTTTGGCAGGACACACCATGATTCCTTCCGAGTAACCATGATCCTTTGCGACGCATTTGGGGCATGCACAATAGTGTACACAAAGATGGCGGCAAGTAGTGTATCTGTTGCTGTGGAACAGCGGTGTATAATGAAATTTCTCGTGAAGGAGAAGGTGAAACCTGCTGAAATTTGGCATAGATTGCAAGCACAGTATGGTGAACAAACACTGTCACGGGTAATAGTATACGAATGATGTCAACAGTTCAGTGAAGGACGGGAGTTGGTAGCAAATGAACCGCACGGACACGTTCGCCCAACTGCAGTCACTCCGGTGAATATCGCGCGTGTTCAGCAAGTTATTCTTGAAGACTGGCGAGTAACAGTGCGTGACATAGCGCATACAGTCAATATCAGTGTCGTACATGGGGCCGTTCGGAAGAAAAGACCTGGAATGTTGTCGAAACATGTCATTCTTCTTCATGACAATGCCAGGCCACACACAGCCCATTTGACTCAAACAACACTGGCCAACTTGCACTGGGATGTTTTACCACACAGTCCTTACAGTCCAGATTTAGCCCTCAGTGATTTCCACTTGTTTGGGGCTCTTAAAGAGCATTTTGGCAGGACGCACTTCCAGACAGATGAGGAACTCAAGAACACTGTCATGCAGTGGTTTCGACACCAATCTACTTCTACGCCAAAGGCATCACGGAACGTCCACAACGTTGGCAACGGTGCCTGGATGTTCAGGGGGAATACTTTGAAAAACTGACATAGTTTGGTGCCTGTATGTATGTATATTTCCTGTCTAGAAATAAAAGTCCTGGTCAACCTTGAACAACCCTTGTATACAGGGTGTCGCAAAACTCTTTCAACAACGCTTGGGTGCTAGTAGATATAAAAACAAGTAACTTTTACTTATAAAGTTTACCTCGAAAGCGCTTAGTTTCTTCGCTATAAGCGCTTAAAATCTATCCTGTACGTATGCAACCCAACACAGCAAACGCTTGCTCTGACATAACTACCAGGGGCGCGTGGCAGGGTTGCCACTAGCGTTACTCGCTAAGAGAAATCACTTGAAAACAACAACTTGGGAGTCTTGCCTGAGCAAAATACAAAATATTAATGATACTTGAGATGTTGTAAGAATCATTGACAGTATTTATAAACTGACCAAGACAAATAATGGGCAGACTGAAATTCAAGATTACTCATTCTAATATATCTCCATGATTGATTGATTGATTTGGTTTATTTTAATTTACTTTTCTGCCACATTTGACTAATCGCGATGATGAAGATGATATGATGAAATAACAAATGATACCAATGTCTAAACCAGGATTTAAACCCGACGACACCTGGCGCCGTAGCAAGCTGAGCTAACCACGTCACCAGGGAGTTTTTCGTGTATCATGCAATATCACCAATTGCAAGGGACACGTGAGATAGGGGAAATCCACGAACGAACAAATGTAAATAATACGCAAATGTGCAATACGAGTGCCCTTTACAGTTTGGCTCTTGATATAAGTATGAATTTCTTGGCTTTGGTCTTTAATAAGCACTAGTTTTAATGTGTTAATTTAAAACGACGTTTTTCATCAAATTGAAAGACGGCCCCCTGTGGCGGAGTGGTTAGAACAAGGCGCTACGTTGCCAGAGGTCTTGGATTCGAATCCCGGTTTGGGTATGGATGTTTGTGAGTATCTATTCATCAATTTCATCATATCATCACTCATCCTCATCTTCGCAAATTAGCCAAAAGTGGCACAAAAGCGAAGTATAATAAAGCAAATCAATCAATGAATGAATCAATCATTAAATTAAAAGAGCCTTGAAATTACTTCCTTATGAGACGAACACGATTTGCAATAACGCTAGCACAGATAGGAATAATTTTCAAATGAATTGTAATAACATTACCGTCTGCGTTTTCGAAATGAGGCAGCAAACACATCATGTATACATTTGTTCGTTCGTGGATTTCCCTTACATCACGTGTCCCTTACAATTGTTGATATTGCATGATACACGAAACACTCCGTGGTAACGTGGTTAGCTCAGCTCGCTACGGCGCCAGGTGTCCCGGGTTTCAATCCTGGTCTAGACATTGGTGTCATTTGTTATTTCATCATATCATCTTCATCATCGCGATTAGTCAAAGGTGGCAGAAAAGCGAATTAAAATAAACCAAATCAATCAATCAATCATGGAGATATTTTAGAATGAGTAATCTTGAATTTCAGTCAGCCCATTATTTGTCTTGGTCAGTTTATAAATACTGTCAATGATTCTTACAACATCTCAAGTATCATTAATGTTTTGTATTTTGCTCAGGCAAGACTCCCAAGTTGTTGTTTTCAAGTCGTCTCTCTTAGCGAGTAACGCTAGTGGCAACCCTGCCACGCACCCCTGGTAGTTATGTCAGAGCAAGCGTTTGCTGTGTTGGGTTGGATACGTACAGGATAGATTTTAAGCGCTTATAGCGCAGAAACTAAGCGCTTTCGAGGTAAACTTTATAGGGAAAAGTTACTTGTTTTTATGATATCTACCAGCACCCAAGCGTTGTTGAAAGAGTTTTGCGACACCCTGTATATGGAGTTGAGTATGTTCACATTGTGATGTGTTTTCGGGCTAAGCTATAAAATATCCACATGACCGCAATACGATTGATTGATTGTTTGATTTCGTGTTTTAAGTCCACTTTATGCACAGTAATGATAATCGGGACTGGACCTACAGTTTAAAGTGGGATCCGAACCACTATGCGCCTCCACCGGGTTTCTAACCCGGGACAACCGCAATACGAGGTTCCGAGGTATGAATATGGGAAATGGAGTTCCTGCACTGGGAGATTTTTATGTAGAATATGACGATGTTTTTGCCGTAATTGGCAGAAAGCGATGCTAAATTACAAAAATCAAATCAATAATAAAAGCGACAAAACACACTACCCAAAATTAATAAGAATAAATCCAGGATGGAATAATGTATAACATATTTCTTTCCTTTAATAGGAGACATAATGTGCGCTGGAAAGACATTATAAATGGATAAAGAAAGGGATTGTGGCCTTCATTGAAAGTACTATCCTGACAATCTCCTCGAGTGACCTAACAATCGCCGGGTTGCTCATTCGGTGCCTTAAACTGAGCCCTGACTTGATTCAACAAACTTAGGCAACTTCATACACTCTTTCAACATCACTAACATGCACAATAAGGCGTGTAGATAAACACATATTCACAACTATGATAATAGAGATGTTTAGCACTGGAGAAAAAGAGTCCAATAATCTCCACAAACAACACAGCAAGACCTACAATATTACTAGTCCTCTACCATTGCAGCCAAGCCAGGGCAACCGTAATACCATTCTTTCCTTCATTCCTCCCCCACCTCTGGTACACGCAGAGCCCTCTGGTGGTACCTAACTCGGCTGCAACCTCCCTCCTTCCTCCGGCCCTCTCAAAGGCCTTGTAATTAAGCTCCGTTGGCAGATAATGCGGACGGTGCGTTAACTCAATTTTTATTGCGTTCAATTCACTTAATGTGGCTGTGTCCTCGTGGGCCACTTCTGGCTTTTGCTGGTTTCGTAGGATGAAGATTCCACCTTAATTTCCTTCTCCCCCTCTCCCCCCTTTCTCCCACCTACGAGTTCACCTTCGAATTATGGATGTACTTGGATACAAATACCATAGGATGTACCTACAAAGTACCGTGGAAATCCTTGAAAGAAACTTTCGGGAATATGTTAAAATGGGGGTTTCATAACTAAGCACTTCAAATATTTATATACCGGGTAGCGAATTTACAAATTCCATGTGGAAATCGGCACTGTGAGCGTGTCTAATTCTAACAGCTAATAGTAGCGCATATCTTCCATGAATCAACGGCCCATCAGCTACGTCGGCACTATGAAGGAACTACGACGCCCAAGAGAGTATTTACAAAACCCATATGGCAATCGCAACTGTGGGCGTGGTTAATTGCAACAGCCAATAAGACTGCGTTTATTAAATTAAATAGTCTCAACCTACCCTCCTGCCCACCAATATAGCTACTTCAGAAATTTTTAGCAACATTTATAGTCCACACACACACCCACCCACACCCACCCACACACGCACACACACACACACACAAAGGTAAAGAGAGAAGTGGAAAGAATTAGACAGACAGGGATAGAAAAAGAGAAAGAAAGAGGCAACATTAGAAACAGAGGGAAAAGCAAATACGAAAAATGACGATGAAAAAGAGGAAGAATGAAAGAAAGGAAAGGTAGGACCTAAATAAACAGGAAAAATAAGACAGACGGAGAAGAAGATAAAATGCAAATATGAGAAGAAACGTGAAGAGAAATGCACAAAGAGATATATGTAGTAAGAGAAAGCGAGAAAAAAGCAGATAGAAACGGGTATGAGAGATGGGGAGAAATGTAAGGAGAGAAACAGAAAGATGGAGTGAAAGCGAGAAGAAAGTAGGAGAAAGAAAAGAGAAGAGAAATTGACGAAAAAACCTATAAAAAGAGAAAGAGGAGCAGAGATGAAAGAGAGAGAGAGAGAGGGGGAAGTGAGAGAGAGAGAGAGAGAGAGAGAGAGAGAGAGAGAGAGAGAGAGATATGCAGGCGAAGAGAAATGGACGAAAAAACTATAAAAATAAAAAGAGGAGCAGAGATGAAAGAGAGAGAGAGAGAGAGAGAGAGAGAGAGAAATGCAGGCGAAGAGAAATAGAGGAGAAAAGTCAGAGAGAAAGGAAGTAAAGAATTGATTGACTGATTGATTTGCTTTATTTTACTTCGCCTCTTGTGGCACTTTTGACTAATTTGCGAAGATGGGGATGAGTGATGGTATGATGAAATTGATGAATGGACACTCACAAACAACCATGCCCAGGCCAGGATTCGAACCCGGAACCCCTGGCGTCGTAGCGCGATGTGCTAACCACTCCGCCACGGGGGCCGGCTCGGAAGTAAAGAAGGAAGAGTACTCATGACCTCCTAAGCAGGGCTCATCAGTAGGAACGCTAGCGATGTCACAGTAGTGATAAACCGCCCTCTGCAGCAGACGCCAGGGGTCTGGGCTCGAATGTCGGGCCTGGGTATTAGAGTCTTTTTAGTGTCTGGTCATAAATTTCATCATATTGACTCACCCCCATCGTCGCGTTAGCCAAAAGTGGCACAAAAGCGAAGTACACTTGCATAATAAGCCAAATCAAATCAAAATCAAATGCAAGACGTTAACGAAATAATCTTTACAAACAAGAGATGTTCGTCTTGATGTTCTCTAGATACTATGAGCATTTTGTGTAATTGTATAAATACAGTGTACATAATTTGGAAGATCAAAATATATTAATGTGTAAATATAAATCTATATATATAAAAATGGATGTATGTGTGTATATGTGTGTGTTTGTTTGTTCCGGCATAACTCTAGAACGCCTAGAGCGATTTCAACCAAACTTGGTACACGTATTACTTTCAATCTGGAAAGAAAAACTGTGGGGGTAAGACACCCCTAACACCCCTAAGGGTGGGGATAGGAGATGACATGTAAAAATAATCGAAAACGACCGATATTAGTGTGGAATCCATAGTTTTCGGGGCCGCTGAGATGAATAGTGACACTCTCAATGCCGTTTAACTCCAAGTTCATTTTACACTATAGTTAGAATTCATTATTTTACAGTCTGATAGAAGATTGGGATAAATAAATACCCGGGCAACGCCGGGCAATCAGCTAGTACTGTATAAAACACATTAAGATTTTGTATGTACATTAGTCATAACGGAATACTGAACATAACGTAAAAATTACCCTATAACTTAAGTCTTTTGAATTTTTGGTTTAAATTGATTTTATTCATTGATAATCTATTCGGAACTGGACCTACAGTTTAAAGTGGGATAAGGAACACAATGTGTCTCCAGAGGGTATCAAACACAAGACCTATTGATTACAAGGCGACGACATAACAACTATGCCATCAGGGACGCCATTCTCTAAATTGTATATCGCCTTGACACACACACTTTGCAACCTGTGTAAAGGTTCTTGCTTCAATATAATCGGCTTTCTTATCAGTGTTTTAAGGTTTGTATAACGGCTTTACTTATCTAATGTGTATTCAGTTTTGAGATAATATTAATTCAATTCAATTAGCAACGGCAAGCAGCATGTAAGTAAGGCCAGGCAAGGGCAAAGCCAGGAATCGGATGGCTACATACAGGTTGCTATCTATCTTGTTACACAGATTAGAACTTTACAGAAGAATCTTATCAACTTTATTTGTTATTGACTTCTTGCCCAATTCAACAACTTCTAATCTATGTGACTAAAATAGACTTAATGAGTTTTCAGACCCAAATGACAAGCGACACTGCGGTACGAAAGGCAGAGTTTATTTCTGAAAGTTCGTTTCCAAGTAAGACGTGTCGTCGCTCTCTTAAAGACAAATTTGCTCAAAATTTCAACACAAAAACAATCACGTGACATCAAACATCAAAGTCCATAAGGTCTCAAGACGCACAATGTGCAATAAATTGGATCAACGAATCACAGGCCTCGTTCTGACTTTTAAATGCTCCACGTTAATCGAAAAAGCAGCCCCATAAATGCATATTAACTATATTCATGAACCTGATTAAAGTACATAGTTATTTCCATTCGAATTTCACCTTCCTCTCTTAACGTTGGAAGCTATTTGAAAATGAAGGAAGGGGGTGGGGGAAACAACCCTGGTTTTCTGAGGGGAAGATGTAAAATAAAGCGTGTGTTGCCATAGGGACCATATTCACTCTAGCAGGTAACGATGGTGCTGGCATGTAATTTGATTATGAAGATTGGAGGAATCCTAGGAGATGGCACAGAACCGAATATAAAATAAGGGAAGGAATGAAATGAAAAGAAATATACATTAAAATAAGATGAAGGTACAAATGTATACATATTTTTGAGGAACTTTTAGTTTTCGCTGAGTTTCTTTCCTCCCTTTCGTTTATTCATTTCAGACGACGTAGAGTAAGAACTTCAAGAATCAGTCACCGAAAAGGTTTCGTCTTTCTCTCTTCTCTTGCAGATCTTTTTGACGGTCTCGTGCGTGAAGATACCTCGTACAGTGGACATCAAAAGTTGCCACGCTTCAGCAAAGCTTTCTTTACTATCATTGCTCCAACTAAAGTTACATCCCTAACATAGAAAAATTTCTTCAAGATCAGGAATAGAGAAAAACATGATTTTGCAGCATTTTGCCCTTGTAGTGCAGACAATCTTTCGTAGTATGTAAAGGGAATTAGAGCGAACAGATTTTCTTGACAACGTTTCTTTCTAAGAAACTCAATCAAGATCCTACGACCCCCTCCCCAAAACAGCATTTTAAACCTGTATGTATTGCGCAACACAGGACAAATTAAGGGTTGCCACTGTCATGTATTTGATTGCCAGACAACAAATTAAAAGCAACAGTGCAAAGTAACACAAATATTCCTGGCAATATATCCCCCGTCCCCAACAATAGTAGTCACCATTTCTATCAAATAAGTACAAAATGCAAACTTCCTTCTCAAGCAAGATACGATTCGTACAAGAGTATAGTATCTGGCAACATATCTAGGTATTGTGAAAGTGACGGTATCCATCCAGCTTACTATAAAGAAATTCTCAACGATATTTTATCTATTGGTAATTGTTGTATGCCCATTCCATCATTCTCATATTAAACCCTTTCAGCTGGAATCGAACCTGGGTCTTCAGCGTGACGATCATATGCCCTAACGACTTGATCGCCGTGGGAAAATAATTTTAAAAAATACTAGGGACCAACATATTTGTGTGAAAAAAATGAAAATCATTAGACGGTTTTATACTGTTAATAATAATGATATTAAAAATAATAATGTACCGGGTGTCCCAGAAGTCTTTCCCTGATTACAAACTTTATTCATTTCCGCTATATGCAAGATAGAGATGTGAAAGGGATGCCAAAATGTTGGAAAACTAACCAAGTTTTTTTGTTGCAGGTTTGAGTAACGTGGCTGTAGTGTAGCAGTGTCAGTGCCCAGAAAACCGGAAATGTTCAAAAATCGGGAAAACGCTCAGCATGTCCTCTGGTATCACGAGAACCGGTTACCAATAACAGTACAGACGAACTTTCAAATGTTCAGAATTCTTTTTTCTAGAATATCTGCCATCAATAAGTTGGTATTTAAAAAATGAAAAAAGTTTAATGAGAAAACACCACTCGAAGGGGTACTACGGTTTACATTGGGAATACTATTTTGCTAGTATAGACGGTCTCAGGTTCAAGAAGCACAGTCACACTCTCTCCCCTCTCGTAATAATGTACAACAGCAGATAGGGTAGAAAGTCATGCAGACGGTTGTGACTGTTGTATTACTCGATTAAAGCAAATTCAAAGTTTTTATATCACATGCCTCCTGAAATTCTACTGGTGTTTCTTCTGGAACTAGGAAACATTACATTTTTCTTGTGAGCTCTTTATACTGAAAAAACAGTGTCTCTTAGTGTTTGACAACTGCATTCACACCTTAGTATTCTCAGACAAGTAGAGAGGTACCGTGAGCATATGCGGGTTATCACTGGAGCGATTTTCTTAAGCTCTTGGCCTCCTTGATAGCATAGTGGCTAACGCTGTCGCCTTGCAATCAAAGAGTTCAGGCATCAATTCATGATGAAATCACATTGCAAAGCGGTTCAAATCCCACGATCAACTGAGAAGGATCTGATTTCTCTACACACACGCGGGCATGCACTCACACGCACACATATACGAGGGGGGGCTGGAAAGTTCATGAAATCACCCAGAAGAAATAAAAATTGAAACAAATTGTTGTAGCCATTAATAATAATAATAATCCGTTGCGCAACAGCCCATGAAGGGCCAAGGCATACCTACCGACTGCCAGTCTCCCTCCCACGCTAGTCGTGTTGTAGCCATTAGAAAGAGCATATATTGTAAACCTCTTATCCTGCATATGATCCTTTTGTCATTGTTATTTTTTTTGTTTCACGTTCAGTAAGAAGAGATGGCGGAGGACCTAAGGAAATTTGAGAAGAATGAGCTTCGCAGTGTCATCAAGTTTTTCGTGTTGCAAGACAAATCCCCCATGGATATCCATAAAACTTTGCATGAGACTTTGGGGGAACATGCCCCAGGATATACAACAGTAGCCAAATGGGTGAGGCGTTTTAGGACTGGACATGGTGAGACTGAAGATGAACCCCGCTCTGGCAGGCCTGCAAGTGCAGTGACTAGGGAAAACATTGTCAAAGTGCACGACATGTTCATGGAGGATAAGCGCATATCCACCAAAACCATTGCTGCGTATCTGGGGATATTGCGTGAGTGTGTGGGTGTCGTAATATCAGAGTATCTGGACATGCGGAAGCTCAGTGCGAAATGGAACCCAAAATGTCTGAATGCTGACCAGAAGAGAACACGAGTGCAGATGTCACGGGAGATCGTGCGCAAATTTCAACACCCCTATGATTTTTTGCGCTGTCTGGTGACTGAAGATGAAACATGTATTCACCATTATGACCCACAGACTAAAAAGCAACCCATGGAGATGCGCCACAGTGGGTCTCCTCGACCGAAAAAGTTCCGAAGTCAAAGGTCAGCAGGGAAGGTTCTGGCATCGATCTTTTGGGATAAGGACTGTGTCATCCTCATAAAATATCTTAAACAGGGTGAAAACATCAGTGCTGCTGTTTATTCCCAATATTTGATTGAATTGAAGGCGGCTCTGATGGAAAAACGTCGGGGAAAAGTGAGCCGTGGTGTGCAATTTCTCCAGGACAATGCGCCCTCGCACAAGGCCCATCAAACCATGCAATTGCTGGCGGATCTGGGCTTTACCTACCCCCACCCACCCTATTCCCCTGATATCGCCCCATCCGACTATCACCTCTTTCCAAACCTCAAAAAACATCTCAAGGGCACACATTTTCCGTCCGAAGAGGCACTGGTTGAGGAGGTGGAGGGCTGTTTTGCATGGCAGGACAAAACCTTCTATTTGAAAGGGTTACAAATGTTGAAACATTGTTGTGAAACGTGTATTGAGCTTCGGGGGGAATACCTTGAAAAATGTATTAAAATGGTTGTTCCAGCTGTATTCCTTCTGGGTGATTTCACGAACTTTCCAGCCCCCCCTCGTAAGCGCGCAAGTGGGGGTAAGGTAAAAGCTAACAAACTCTCTAGCCTTCTTAAACCCGAAGGTTTATGGCTGCAGCAACACAAGCTGTTCCTCTCCTGGCCAAGATCAATCCAATCTTTTCCATCTTTACTGATTTCCTTTAGGCCCATCTTAACGTTATCCCTCCATCTTCATATTGGTCTTCCTAGTGGTCTCTTACCACCAGGTTTCCCAACAAGAATCCTGCAAACAATTCTTTCTTCTCCCATTCGTGCCTGCCCACCTACGTCTTATCGATTTTACCATTCTAATAATATCTGGAGATGAATACAAATTATGCAGTTCTAAATTATGTAACCTTCTCCAGTCACCTATCTCCCCGTCCAAATATTTTCTAAGGAGACGCATGATAAGAGGAAGAAGAAGAATTTGTATTTTTATAGCATGTTATTTATTGGTTGTTATGGTAACAATGTGTAAGATGTATGTGAATGGCTTCCAGGCATTACAGTTATGGTGTTTAATTTAAACCTACTTGTTTTGTATGTCTTGCGCAAGTTTAGATATACACACACACACAACAAGGCTTACAGTCATTTGTGGAGGTAATATTATAATCAGTACAATACTTCAACCGCCTTACCACCC